>NC_136543.1:4410593-4760593 GCF_910591455.1 Pholis gunnellus
TCTCTCTCTCTCTCATACAGAGATAGAAAAGTCTAATATACCACTTTGTTTTCTGTGCCCGGCTACCTATTGCCAGGAAACTTCTCGAGAGTTGAAAAGCTTTGAGTGCGTGGGATGCCTTTGTTTGAAAAGAGCGAAACGGATAATTGATAACCACGGAATGTAATTGATGACCACAGAATGTTCCAGAGTTATAGGGCAACATCTGCACAGCGCCTGCACCGATCCCAATGAAAAAACTTTAGCAGCAGTTACTCTCCGGCTCCCCTCCTACCCACTTTCAGCTCAATATGGTTTCTGACTCCCTGGCCCACTGTGCTGGATGATATCCAATATTATCGAAGTTAAACAACTCAGCCTAAAACCTCTCCCCCGAAACCGCCCCGACCATATAAACCCGGTACCCCTCTCCAACTCTCCCAACGCCCAAGCTCCACTTGCCTTGGCTGCGGTCCCAGCCTCGCAGAAGTCTTGCAATTCACATTTCGTTAGCAATGGTCTATACAAATCATTACTGCCTCAGAACAGACATAACACAGAGCAGTCAATGGCACAGCGGCGGTGTGTTGTACAGAGTCATGGCAGCCGAGGGGATCAAACAATATACAATACAGTTATTTGTCATGTTGGGTGTATGAAGGGAATCAAACAGCTCCTTGTGCTCCTTAATTGGGGCTGGGTGGAGTAAAACGTTGGTGCCCAGAGTGAAACAGCGGGGTGGCGTGTGCCCAAGACCTCATAACGTACAGTAAATATAAACACATGCTCTACCCAGGCCGGACACATGTGGCATGCTGAAAGAGTTCCCTTGTCCTCTGACTGAGACTTCTTCCTTCTTCCCGCCCTGTAAACACGTGGACGTTTGTCAGTCGCATGCAAGCGGCTGCGGTGCGGAAGGGGCGGCGACGGAGCCGAGCACTCCGGGCCGAGAAATGGCAGCGGTCGGGGACGAGATACTAACATCCGCTCTGCATCAGCGCTGCTCGCAGCTCCGGTGGAGCCTGCCACTTCATAAAGTCATCTGGACGCAGAGCGGGGCTTTCAGCGAGAAATTAAAAACTCTGGGGTTTCTCCAACGGGCCTGCGAGTTTTATGAATCATGCACTGTTATTTATGAAAACATAATCCCCGCCGTTTACGTGGCTGTAATTGATTTGTTGATGAAAACAGCCATTGTTCTCAGAAGTGTCAGAGGCAGCCAAACCACTGAACGGCTTCGAGTGGAAGTCATTGTTCTATTAGTGCAATGGAACAGGCGTTTTGTCGACCGCCCTCCACCCCCAGACAGAACCACTGTTGAAAGCTAGCGTTGCTAACCGAGCTACCACATGTTACATCACTGTCGTCTTGCCCACAGCTCTCATGGAGCTTAAAGGAGGATGGTTATCTGCAATTTTCTACAGGTAATTCCAGGCGCCATCTGGCAGCCCTGCAGCACGGTAATCCTCTCACAGTTCAATTTTCGACAATTAGACACAATTGGCTGTTTGACGCTCGAGCTCATCCGCCTACAAAAAGATGGACAGGTGAGGAGGATGAGTCTACAAAAATAATGCGGTAACCCCACAGCTGAGAAATTTGATAGCGCAGGGAAATGGTGATTCACAGTGAAACTGAGTGCTGCAGCAGAGCAGGCAGCTGTCCTGAGCAACGGACCAGATGTGAAAGGGCTTTTTTCACAAGAGGGTCTCCCACCGAAATCAAGCTATTATCAGTCATGGTGGGGAAGCCTCGCTTAATTATAAAAGACTGGAAGGAAGAGCGCAATCTTTAAGAAAGAGGTAATACACACAAGTACACAAAGCGTATCCACACACTTTCTACAACGGCCATGTTATAAAGTACTGGATTCTGATTGGCTGGACGTTGTGCATTACGGTCAGATAACTGCACAGTTCTGAAGCAGAAGCACAACCATTGTTCTAAACCATAGACCATAAAAGTGACCATATTTGGACAAGAGGGTGGATTGGAGAGGAGTGAGGCCCTGCATGGCTAGGTACCTTCGTTAGCATAAACAATGCTAAGGAACCAGCTAACACTACCGCTTGCTGACTAGCTTGGTTAGCAAGATGCATCTGTAATTCATATTAACTGTGAAAATAGTTGGGATGCTAATTTTACCTAGCAAAAAACAGGCTTGTTTGTAATCTAGCCTCCTTATTGAGAAAAAGTTACACAGCCAACTCCTTCTTGTGCCTTTTGCTTTCAGACAGCTAGCAGAGAGCTAGCAGAGAGCTAGCGGATAGCCACCTCTGATGGCACCCACCTGTCACTTGGAGCGGCCACACCCTAAATTAGGCATAACTTTAAGCCTCAATATAATTTTAAACGGGTGAATTGTGAAATGCATCCCCTGCAGAGTTGTCATGAACGTGGATATTAGCAACAGAGAACAAACTTTTTTTGTAGCAGGCAGTAAAATGTAGTAGTTCTTCAGTAGAGTTGGGCATTTTAACATAGGGGTCTATGGGGAGTGACTCGCTTTTGGAGTCAGCCTCAAGTGGCCATTTAAGAAACTGCTATTTTTGGCTTAAGCTATCAGCACCGGAGGTTGCCAGTGGTTCGAATCCGACACTTCTATCTCGCAGGTTGCTAGTTTCAATGGTTACCAGGATACAAATTCACTCACTTATTGAATAGTAGTCTGTATCAAATTGGTTTCAACCAACCATTTATTTAAAATCTTTTAAAACTTAAAACTAGGGCATACATGGGGTAATCCACTCTGCCATGTCCCAATTTTAGAAGTAATACACAACTGAGAGGCGGATCATTTGTATGCGATAGGAAATAATGCAGTTCAGCTCCATTTGCTGAATGAAGAGATACAGTTGAAAGCTAGTTGACCATTATGCTAATTGTATTACATTTCTAGGCTAGTTTTTTGAACTTTAGTGTAATCCTATCCCAAACCTACTCTTAATTTACAATACCGTAATACATTTTACAAAGTGTCATAAGATAGTTGCATTGTCACTGTCCAAATTTGGTGCTTTGGACATTTTCAGATAAACAGAAAATTCTGACTTCTTCAGCATAAACGTATTGGTCTGTTTTTCCCAGCTAATGGAACGTTGACATTTAGACACTGCTCTTGTCATGGCCTGCATGTGAGTTTTACATTTTACATTTTCGTAAATGTAGATTTGGATGTTTCTGGGGGGGGGGAAATGGAAAAAAGATTACACTTTTTTTTCTTCCTCTCACAATCTTTGCACTTTCATTTCTTTTTGCCTTTTGGCAGCTTTAGTCTTTTTCTTTCAGACGATAAATTACATCTGAGGTCTGAGGTTTCCTCCAGCAGAACCCAGAACACTAAAACCACAAAAGAAGCAGAGGTGAAGAAAGGACAGGAGGGCCTAATTTCCCCCAAATGGAGCGAGTGTGACTTATCAGAGACAGCATCTTCTGGGCCGGCCGTGGGCAAATGAAAGCAAGGTGAGAGATTGAGTCGGGTTTAGATTACCGGCTGATGTCTGCAGCGCCGAGGCCGTACAGTAATCTCTTATGACTGATTGGCTGTAACCAGGAGTGACAACTGAACTGATGCTATCTCGGGCTATTTCTACCGGGGCGGCGTTGAGGCGAGAGACAGGAGGCGATGGAGGGCGCGATGGAGCAAAGCTGACATGCAGTTACTGCTTTTAGATGTTGAGCTCTGGCTGAGTAACAGGTGACAGAGTGTGTATCTGAAGGGGGGGGGGGGGGGGGGGGGGGGGGGGGATTTCCTCCTGCGTGATTCAAGATAGCAAGAACAACACACTCAAAAACATGAATTTGAAACATACGAGGCCTCACTGTCACACACACACACACACACACACACACACACACACACACACACACACACACACACACACACACACACACACACACACACACACACACACACACACACACACACACACACACACACACACACACACACACACACACACACACACACACCATGTGTCGTTTCCCCCCACAAGTGGAAACCTCATTTAGACCATCAGACACTAAAACAAAAACCAAACAAATGAAATGTTTGTTGGCAGCCTCTTAAGGCAGGGTGACCCGTCCTGCCTATAATGATGGGTGGGAAACCCTGACACACGCTCACACACACGCACACTTCTAAGTACGGGACGCATGCAAACACCCAATATGTCGATGCCCACATGTTTTGTTACCGCAGCTTTGCGAACGTTATTTTGCAGAAGTGCTTCTTTGGAAAATTTGCAGGAAAATTGTACATTGGTCAAATGAACCGCTTAAACTCTTAGTGGCAACAACATCCACCACTCTGGATTTACGAGCTTGATCGTTAAACTGTGTCTCAGAGTGCCGCTTTGGCATGACTAGAATAACAATAAAAGCATATTAACTTTCCAAATTCTATTGTCACAAATATGCAAATTGCTTGTTTTGCGTCTAGCTATAATTGTATCATATTACTCCAACGATGCCATTTCACCCCAGGGATTAATGACACCTCTACTTCTAGTGTCTATTTACCTATCTATTCATAGGGAAAGCAGCTGGAAAGAAGACCCAGGATGATCCATGGGGAGCCCGCAGCTCGCAGAGTTGATTAACTGGTGGCACAGAGGCAGCTTGGATAAAGAGGTGGAAGGATGGAGGGAAGCAGAAAGGAGGAGGAGCAGCGTTGTGGAAGCCTGGCTTAAGGGCATTTCCATGGTAGGATTTCCCAGGAATCTGATGCGGTTGCCAGACGCGGGGGAAACCCTCATCAAAAACAAGGGAGCACACCCATCAACACCAGTCCAGAGGCCGCACATGGCCTCAAAGACAGACGGATTGAGAGTTCAAACAGAGCCAGAGCAGCTACTGACCCACACTAGTCAAGTTCAATTGTTTATCTGGTCATTTCTTTGTCTTTGCTGCTAGAAAACCAATTGTCCAATTGATCGGAGTTAATTGCTTCACAGAGGCAGAAGTATAATGATTGGTCGGGTTAAACTTTAAGGGGCAGAGCTGGAGAACTACAGTTACCGTGACCGAGTCAAGCCGGGTCGGACTTGGAGCCTTTTGGAAAAAAAGAGGATAGAAAAGTTTATTCTTGACCTCAGAAAAAAAGTGTTTTTACTGTGAATCTTAACTTCCACGTATTAGCTTTTTCCGTAGCTTTCCTCAGCAGATGGAGTTTCCATTATTATTATAGGATTTCAATTATTATTATTAGAAGAATTCAGGATTCATTTTTCTAGGGCTGTACTGAATAGTTTGAAGCTTCGTTTATAACGTTGACATTTTAATTCTTAATCAATATTTAAATGTCGAGCAGTTGTTTTTTGGATGTCTACTCATCGTGTTGCAGATAAAGTTCAGGTTACAGTAATGTTATTAGTATTTGTAGAATCAGATTCCATCGCTGGCGGCGTAGGATTGTTTCCGACTCGTGTGATACAAACATTTCCAATAACTCCAGAAAGTTGTAAAATCCAACAATCAATATTTATTGAAAAAAGAGAGATGTAATCATTACGAAATTCACAGCATGTTTTTATCCAACAAAAATAATTCTGCTAAATATTAATAAAAGAAAATTGGTTTAATGAAAAAAAGACTAGATCATTAAATCTGCTGAATTTATTCAAATTTAAGATTTGGATTTATTTTTTACGATGTCATAAAATATGATGATTTTAAAAACCTCAATGGAAGCATTAAATAAATAAAAAAAACGAACAAAAAAACAGCGCTACGTTTTTTCACTTTTAAGATGAGTGCATGTCAAAAGTACTGACCTGAGGAACTATTTTAATTTGCTCATGTATCCTGTAGCAGCGTGATGTAATGTATTAACTTTATCCTTTGCTTTACTTATAACCTGAAGATGTAAAGCTACCAAATACTACCAAATAATAGCCATCTCTACATTATAAATAGCAATCTAACTAAAAACCCACACAAATCTATTCTTAAATTAAGTTCAAACCTCTGTGATAATCTTGAGTCTAGCCGTTATTATTGGATGTCTACAAGCCAATCACAGTGTTCCACATCAGCTACGGTGGACTGCAAAGGAGCCACACACTCTTTTTAGGCAAACAAGTCAGGGCCATGTTGGTATTTGCTAAAAAAAATATTATTAGGAAATAACATTTTATTAAAATTATTAGGAAATGAATCATTGCATTTCTCACAAAATATCTGCTTTGATTAAAACAAAAATGAATAAAAAGTAGATGATTTTTAGTACTCACTTTAGTAGACACTTTTACACATTTATAGCAATACCATTGAATGTCCCCGAAAGAGAAACTAACTGACTCTTCTGATTTGATTTTCTAATGATACAATGGGTCGCTAGTGATCCAGCCTACAAATATGAATAAACACAGAAGTCACATTTTAGTTGTTTTCTTTTAACAGGAGCTCCGTCTGTGCTGCTTGTGCTCTACAAAGTGTGGCTCTTCGTCCGTTAACTGAAGTTTAATCCAATCTGTGACTTTATTGTTGCACGAGTCAAACACTCAGGAAGAGATCAGGGTTAATCAAAGAGGCTGGGAAGAGGGGAACAAGGCCGCCGCTCATTCAACCACTTCTTGTTTTGATTAATAATCTCACCACTCCATTGTACAGGGCTGGAGGGTGGGTGTGTGTGTGTGTGTGTGTGTGTGTGTGTGTGTGTGTGGGGTGTGGGGGAGCTTTGAATTCTTCCTTTCACAGGTAGAACGACGACAAAGGCTTCCCTCATATTTCTTGTTTTGTTTGTATTTGTGAATGAGTCACCGGGCCGATAGGATCACACGTGTTTACATCACTCAGCCTCGGCCCAAACCGTACCTCACGTTGCTTTGCTGAAGCTAATCAAGGAAATTGCTGTTTGTAAACCTCCTCGTATCAACATCTGGGAGCAGTCCCCTCTCCCTCCAAACCAAAAACGGCTTAAAGTAAGAAAAAGAGAAACAAATACTGAGCCATGGCACACACACACACACACACACACAAAAGTGCATGCATCCACACCATGTGCACACGCACGCATACACACAACACATGCTGCATTTTGTGATCCATTCCTCTGTTGAACAGGCAATGGAAACTTCTGCAAATGTAAATCTGCTGGGTTAAAAATACAGCACATTAATGTGCACCACATGTGGCACTCTGGCAGGATGGAGGATATTTTGACGGCTGGGGGAGAGATGGGAGCGAGGGAGGGAGGAGGCAGTCCTGGGGTTTCTCCAACAACGGAGAGGGAGACACACACACACACACACACACAGCTGTGCTCAGAGTCCAGAACTCCTCCTATTTTACCTTGAGCCTTTTCCACGAACACCACCTTGGAGTCGTGCTGGAAGTTGTGTCCGTCGATGAGCATCCTCTCCCCCCCGTGGGCAGGACACGTCTCCAAGCTCCGCTTGTCCACCAGCGGCAGCTCCTGGGCCGATCTCTGGGCTGTGAGAGGAGGGGGGAGAGAGAGAGAGAGACCGGCCTCATCGTTCAGCTAACACACACCCACTCCCCATGCAGACCCGAGCATCCAGGCTCAGGCTGAATCACAGTCGGCACGGCTGCAAAAGCCTCCACCTCTTTCTGTCAGAGTTAAGCTGCCTCTTTGCCAGGAAGCAAAGAGAGGCTCCATGTTGTGTTAATTTGTTTTCCCTCAAATTATGGTGGATGATTTTGTCTCACATATTGAGTTTAAGAGTATCTTTTTTTTCTTCTTCTCTTTCTTACCTTTTGGCTTCTCGTTCCTTGCTTACTTTCAGTTTTTCCGAAATGATCTATCAGTTGCCACGAAATACCTGCAAACGTTTTCCGTCTAAATGTAACGCCGATGTCTCAGGCAGCCTTCTCTCGTGAAATAAAGCCGTAATTTCATCGCGATTGACCGGGATACATAAATAGCGATTCAGTGAAACCTGAGTATTTTCCTCGCATGAGGATCATCTTTGTGTAATTTGATTCTACACGCGCTCTGATTTTGATAAAACTTGAATTCTCTGTGTTTGGAAACCATCAATCGTCCCCACATCTCTCCGCTACGTTCTGCCTCACTCACACACACAGAGAGGGAATTTTGGTGAGAAACAATTGCTTTGTGGCAGTCGTTCAGAAACTAACAATGGTCTATTTCAAGGGGCTGAGATCATGGTTTAACTACTGTCTTTCATTTACCTCATAAGACTTAATCTCTAGGGCAGCTCTCACTGCCAGAACCACATGAAGTGGTTGATGTGCCGGAGTCTATCCCGGTCCAGTGACAAAGGTCAACTCTGGTGCAGCGCAGAGAGTCGATAGACTTTATCGAGCAAGGCCTACATTGACTTTACACGGACGAACACTGTTGAGTTCAAATGTCGCTCATTATCACATGCACCAGTATTTACAATGCTGCATAATGATGACTATTTCACTTGGTTATTCTAGTGTTTATCTTTTAAGAAAAACTGTTTTGTTCATGCACTAGTCAATTTTGAGCTTCTGTATTTTGCCTTCTTTCTGACTAGTGGAAAGAAAACATCCAAAATACACATTTAGTTGTTCTATCATTTGCATGTTGTAGAACATCTCAGAAAACTTGTAATACAAAAAATAATTGTCTTAATGTAAGTAATCAACTGAGGAAGTTTCACTCATTATGACCCTATTCACCTGTAGTGTCTTCAAAATGTATGACATTTTAAAATACATATCTTTCTCTAAATAATTATTGTTCTCAGATCATCATCGTGAATACAGCCTCGATCAGTTGCCCCGTGGGGTTAATTACCAATGAAATCTGTGCAGCAATGACCGGCCTTGTTGCAGTATTAATTAAATGTATTTGTTGTCGACAGTGTAGCACGATCGGGTAAAAAATAGGCTGCCTCCCCTGGTCGTGTCGATAGAAAGTTTACCTAGCAACACTAATGCTATACCGTAAAGGCGTTAATAAATATATGAAAATGTAAAAGGCATTAGATAAACATAAAGAAGATAAATACGTAAACAATGTTAGATACATATCTAAATAGGGGCTCGATAAATTTATGAAAGGCATTAAATAAATATTAGATAAATATATAAAAGGCGTTGGAGGACTGAGGACTGACATTTTTTAAGAGGAAATATGAGATGAACTCACAGCACTCAATGGGGTTGGATGAAACCTGCAAGGACACCGTTCTCCCCGTGGCCTGGTTGATGTGAACTCTGAAAACCATCCTCACGCGCGTGTTCTTGCGCCCGATGTCCGTCTCCCCCTTCCTCAGCTCGATGTCCGAGTTGCGCAGCTTCAAGATCCCCGCGCAGTCGACTCTGCGTTTGTGAAGAGACAAAAGAAGGAGAGTTTGCCAAAGTCGGTCAGTCCACCAGGCAAATCATCACGAGCATTAATGACATATATATATACGCTCTCGCAGTTAATCAGGCCGTGATTGATACAGTATTGCAGCCAAATCAAAAGGGATTTCTTCAGCTCTGGACTCCAACAGCGCAGCCCTGACAGAAGATTAACGCCACCACCCCCGAGCACGCTGTTTCACCTCAGTGCATCCACTCTTGGGTGAAATTCAAATCCTACAGAAACAACATTCATCACGCGAGGAATATCTTTGTTATGGCCCGCAAGAGATGGCTGCTGAAATACTGTTTTCCTTCCACAAATCTTACAGCCACCGAAATGGCTGTAATGATTTCTCCAACAGTGTCAAAGTCTTCATCAGACACTTAATAAAAGCCCCCCCATCCTCCTCCTCTTCCCTCTCTGTCTGCACTTCACCCATCTAACTGTTTCGCACTTAAATACCTCGAGCCTCTCCAAAAAAACGCTTTCTGGCTTTTTCCATCGCCGAGCTACTCGATGCTGCATTCCTCAAAGCCTAGTAAATGTCAACTTTTACACACATTTGAAACACTCCCCAACATTCTTCTCGGTCCGCTGCACTGGTGAAGTAATCAGGTGTTGATGCTAAGGACCACAGCTGTTCAGCTCTCCGCCTACGCAGGCAAGCTGAGTGCAAAAAAGCACAAACTGAGGCGTCCCCATTCGGTGCCTGAGACAGAGGTTGAGAAAGAAATGCTATCATTGTATTTATTAATTAAGAGTTAATTGGAGGCATACCAAGTTGACCGACCTTTTGTGGCTTCATGTTAGCTAACTGAATCATCGTGAATAACTATTTCAGAAATATAATAATGCCCGTCTCTGTACCGCATTAAAAAAAAACAACTAATCTATATGTCACACATGTCAAAAGGAATACATCTCCCACAAATCCCTCGCCTGCACTGTGAGCACTCCGAGGCGTGTCCCCCGTGAAAAGAGAGAAACCGTATCCCGAGGTGAAGGCGTCGTGTAAGGAGAGCTTATGTGTTACATCCATTAAAACGCAGAGAAAGTGCTGATGCTAGCAGGCTGCTGCTGCTGCCTGCAGCTCAGACAGAAACTCCTGTTAGCAGCCCTGAGCTTCCCCAGTAATCTGATATCTCTGAGGCTTATAAAATGGGAAAGCCACACACACACACAACACTTTCTCAACCCAAACAGGCGCACACAAAGAAATCTGAACATCATATCTCCAGATTGTTACTTTGTTTTTACAGAAAATGTGTTTGATTTCTGGGCAGAAATGGAATCTAATATTCAAAACTATTCATCAGTGTGAAATGACCTGAAACTAAAACGTGTTGTGTTTAGCTCAGAATGGTTTGTATCTACACAGGGAGCGGGTCCTCTTCACAGAGTTCGCCATGTTGCACCGCCATGTTTCTACAGTGGCCCAGAAAAGGACCACCAAACGCTGGCTCTAGAGAGACCCGTTGACTTTTTTACGTTACCTGAAGGCCCCCGTAGATCTCCGACACGCTTGTGAAACTGCAGTTGGAGTAATGTTGCTCCTAAAGTAGTGTTATCATGGTAGTGATGGTCTCAGAGGGAGGCGGATTGCGTTGCCACGGTTTTGCACTGGAGGAGTTGCAGCCTACAGCTACTCAGCTAGATGCCATCCAAACCCTACACACTGTCCCTTTGAGTCAAGTCTCAAGCCAGTTTAGGTGAGTCAAGTCTATGTTAACAAAGTTATGACTTGGTATGTAAAAAAAACACAGCTTTGAAAGGAAGACGTTCACATGCTGTATCATTATAATGGTCATAATTCATAAACTTGCTTGTTGACTTGTAATTACTTATGCAGACTTTTGACTCGACTTGTCATCTTGATTTTTTTGCAACCAGTGAACAGAATGGACCATATTAGGAGTGCGGAGGAGTGACGAAGCGATGCCGTATACTGCTCTGTCAGCGACCTGTCAATCACAAGGTAGCCCCGCCCTAAAGCATACCCTGCTTTACGGCCTATTTGACTCTAAATGGGACTAATAAATCAAGTGAGAAGTAGAGTGATTTTCTCATAGACTTCTATACAATCTGACTTCTTTCTGTAACCAGAGGAGTCGCCCCCTGCTGGCCAGTAGGGAGAATGCAGGTTTCAGACACTTCCGCATTGGAGTCTCGATTTAGAACCAGAACCAGGGCTGGTCTCGACAGACTCCAAACCTGACTTGGACTTGTCTCAAAGGACTCAAGACTTGACGTGGACCTTCAAGTCATTTAGGACTTTCAAGTTATATAACAGAAGTCCACGTCGATACTTGAATGAATCGACACATGAAGTCCAAAACAAGTCTAACATTTTATGAGATGTGACTTGGACTCTCCCCAAAAGACTAAGAAATGACCCTAGCTCCAGTTTAATATCTCCCCCCCCCCCCATCTACCTCCTGTAGACGCCTCTCTGAATGTGTACAGCTCCTGATACTCACATGGCCCGCATGTTGTTCTCTGGCAGCAGCGGGATCTCCAGGATCTTGGTGTTGTTGTTGTGCAGGGCTTCGTGGCTCGGGGTGGACACAGTCTTCCCGGTGATGCGGTGGACCTGATAGAAGGCGTGGGGCCTCAGCAGCCTGTCGTCAGCCGTGCCGATGAACAGCTGCAGGGTCAGAGGCTCGCTCTCCATGTAGCCGTGGAGCTGAGAGCGGAGACAAGAAGTAAAGACACAGTTAGGGTTAAGCCCTCACATCATCTCCAAAAAAAAAAAAAACACTTCAACTTGCATGCTGTTAAGGAAGACGTAGGTCTTTCAGAGGTCAGGCCCTCAGTGCGATGGTTTTCAAACAAAGCACCCATTTAGGATCTTGTAATCCTGTATTTCATCAATGGCCTGTGTACACTTCCTCCATCAGTTAATGTCAGGCCTGCCAAGATGTGGATTCTTCAGTAGCTGAACCTCAGCGGCAGTAAAAGCCACCCACAGCGAGCGGTGTTGTGATTTGTGACAAGACTAAGCTAGTGTTTCAGAAAAGTCTAAGTCGTGTCGGTCCCACCGAGCCCCGGCCAATCAGGGTCAAGGAAAGCTCTGCTGCTCTGATTATTATCAGTAAAAGGATCCCGCCACGATGGAGTTGGAGACGGCACAGAAGTGCTGCTCGCCGTGGCTGGCGGGCTCGACCCGGAGCTTCTAAAGCACTCCCAGACCTCCATAGGTGTTGCTTGACGGGAGGCCTCCTGCCACGATGACCTCAACCAGCCAAACTGCAGGGTGCAGGCACGAAGCCCAAACCCACAGACCGAAACCTGAGCTGAGCAGCGACCACTGACACGCTGTGTGAGAGCTATGTATGTCACCCATACGGTGCATACAGGAATGATTGAAAAGAAGCACACATTGTACATCAGAAATTAAAAAGGGGCAAAAAATAGCAATGTACTAAATAATGTAATTCATCAAATGTATCGATTATATGGACGTGTTCATATCTAATGCCATTTGAGAGGTTAAAGCTGCAGTCCATAGTTTTCATAGAAAAGATGGAAGAGCTTATTCTGTTGCATCTCTGAATCTCTGTTTCACATCGTTCTTGTTTAAATAAAACGTCATCAATCAACCCGGTATGTGAAGAGATGAAATGTCAACACCTTCCGCTTCTAACACTATAAATATTGTATGTTTCTTTGGTGTTTTAGACCATTCCATTATGAAGACTGATGCAATAATAATATATTCATAATTATTTTAAAAAAACGTAATGCTTTAGTTTTAGTTTCAGTTTTAAAAAAAAAGTTTTTTTTCCTTCCCAATCAGCCCATGAGGCTGAATAAGAGAAACTGCTATTGTTGGCCTGTCTGGGTAAAGTAATATTATTGTTCCATCTATGAGAAGTTAATGTTCAAATGAATGCAATAATAACTTTGAAATAAACTGTACTTAATTACAAAACACAGGGAACAGTATTCTTACTATATCTGTAGCTATAGCGTAAGGCCTACAAAAATAAAACTGAACTAATCTGGCCTTCTGAGTCAAAACGTGGGTGCACGTCACCATCCACGTACCACAGCTTAATAGAGGCAGATGTTGGATGAGATTGTCGGCTGAAGCGACCAACAGGGAAATGCTGAAGTGACGAAATGAAGCTTGCGCTTGCGTAGGGAGAGAGCACTCGAGGAGAAGAGCGCCCACAAGAGTGAAAGGCCCAGACCGGTGGGAGGCACAACATGTGATTTGGAGGAGGATCCCGGTCGGGGTTAAGAGCCTGCAACAGCCCCGTGTATTTGTGTAAGGAAATGGGTTGCTGCCTAGCAATGCTGTTTATTTAGGCAGCAGGAAGTAGAGTGATGAAGCGAGGAAGCCCGCTCACACGGTTACTCTCAAAACAGTGATTACAAACAGATTGCTGATTATCTGCTTTGAATTATTATCAGCACGACATTCTAAGCAAATAGAGATAATCACAGTTGATAAATGTCCTCTGAACGATTTCAGCTGCCTTTCGGATCGTTTCCAAAAAACTTCAAAAAGACTGCCTCTGTGGAGACGTCTGTGCTCACTTCAGCGTTACCATCGATCATCTTAAGACGTGATATTATCTCAGCGGCAACCCTGAAATCAGGAAACCTTTCTGCCGTCAATCCTATTTTTCATAAAGCAGCTGCCGCAGACAACAGTTGTGATTTGCCGACGCAATTAAATCAGCCCGATACCGCTTCACGTGAAGCCTCCTGGCAGTTTGACATTGACGAAAGCAGCCTTCACTCCCTAGTTCATATTATCACCCACAAGAGGAATGCCGAGACTGCGGCTGCTCAAGGCACCAGAGATGAGGAGCGAGGGGTGAGGGCGACCGGGGCTCCCTCTCCGCTCCTATCATAGACCCTCCCAGAAGGATAACGCACACAAACGCATATATATATATATACAGTATATGGACTTTGTTGAGAGAGAGAGAGAGAGAGAGGTAGCTCAGTTTGACAGGCAATTCATCCTGTCACGCTTTCTGCTTCACATGATTTTCATTAATGACACTTGGAAATCTAAATCTGAGCGAGGCCAAGAAAAGGCCCATGACTCCCGAGTATTAATCTGCAAAAATGCACCAGAAGACAGCTCTTTCTCAAGCAATGGGCCGATCATGAAAGGTGGGGGGAAAAAAACGAAGACCTGAATAGTGGTATTTCCTCTCCACCAAAGTGCAGCATGAAAGTCGGAGCATTAACTGCGGTGAGGACTGCACACAGCACTCCGAAGGAGCATACTTCAGTCTGCTGCTGGCGTAAGGGCGGGCGTGGTTGAGGGAAGCGGCGGTGATGGCATTGAGAAAGAACAGAAAATAGCCGGCTTAGCCGCGCTGGATGCTGGACGTGGAGGGGGGAAAAAGAAAAAGGAAAAAAAGTGTACCACACAGAACAGGAGCTTCCAGAATAAACTTTTTGAGTCAGAGGGGCGGCTTCGTCAGCCAGTGTCCAGCACAGCAGAGGCTCGCAGCGCCATGCGCACCATGTAATCAGGAAGTCACAGAGATGGGGCCGCCTCGTCCGAAGGCTCCCTCAAACATCTCCACCGGAGCCTGCCAGAAACGTGTGTGGTTTTGAGTATGCTGCCGCCTCCGCGGGACGCAGCGCGCGATGATGTCAGCCGCACACACGGGGAACTTTCCTAAACAAAGGGAAGTCTGTGTGGTTGGGCTTGGTAGCTGGCGGAAAAGCAAGGGGGGAGGTTCGGGTTTGGGTTTTAAAAGAGAACACACACTCTGTTTTTCGGCCGGGGTGAACCCAGACCCCTGTCATTAAATCATTAGCACCTTCTCATGGACAAACACGGCCACGTCCTGTACACATGTGTGGCTGGAGGTGCAACGCGCTGGATGGTGCAGCATGTGCTGGTTTCTAACTGTCATATTTCACAACTGCATACAAAAAGGAGATTATTACACTTATTATATGTTTTTTTCCAAGATCTTCCTGGAGCTGTGTCATCCGGACCGAGGATTTATTATCAGCCATTTTAGCTCATCCCACTGACACTGTATAAATATTATTGATGTGAATTGATAACAGTGTTGCCATACCATACTGTGGTTTGTCCACCAGAGAGAACTGACTGTTCTAGTCTACAATGTGCTGCACAAAGCTTCAATAACAAATTTAAGGGATCCTTTTCAAAAATCTTTGTTTAGGTTATGCGTTTGTGTTAAAAGAACAAGCATCAACTAAAAGATTATATTACTCAATAAAATAATTATACACATATATATGCATGTGTGTGTATATGTATATATATACATATATATATATATGAGCAACCGCAGAGTAACATTTGCATAATTTGGTGTTGCCACCTGACGAATAGAAGTTGAATATTCACTCTCCTTTAAACTCTCCTGAGAGAAATCTGTGTCTCTTTAGCTGCTAAATGCTCCACCATGTTCACTAGCCAGGCGCTAACTTTATCTCTCTGGCGTAGAGTGCTAGGTAGAGTAGCAGTATACTCTTTCTTTCTTAACTTACTCAAAACCTGCTCATAATTAGTATGTACCGGTAATATAGAATTGGGACACAGCTGTTTGTCCTTAAAATGGCTGTTAGCATCCCCCATTCAAAATAAAGGGGCATGATTAGCTAACTGCTACGTACGCAGAAAAGACATTTTTTATTAAAAGTGAAAGGCAAACACAGAAAACTCTGAGCCATATGTGACGAATGTCTGGCTAACTTGTAGACTTATTGCAATGAATTAATAAAATGTCAAAAGGTATTCATTAAACGGACAGCCGCGGCTCACCGCTCACTTTGTCTGACTCCGTGCTCCTTTATTTATTCAGAGACTGAGGTCCGCCGTGTGGAGTATAATGGTCGGGGGACCAGATGGGTTTAAAACCAAAACATATCTGCAGTTGTCCACATTTTTTTTTTCTCCTTTAGACTCGACCACCAGAGCTACTGCGGTCAAAGCACATGACTAAGCTCTTACTGGCCATGCTACATCACTTTGTATCTGTCTGCGCTGCACTCGACAAACGCAATGGAAAAGTCTGAGTCACCCTCGTCTGGACAGGAACTGACTGAGTGGACTGGTCTGCCTAATAGCATACCTATGGTATTCCATTCAGAAATGTGACATCTTTGAATAACATAACAGCCAGGCTATGAAACACATGTCGCCCCAATCTATTTTAACACAAGAACTTAAAAAAAAAAAAAAAACGGGGGGGGGGGGGGGGGTAGTGTCGAGAAGTGATGAGGTAAGGAGAAGGAGTGAAAATAGGCCTAATGGCTGCACCGTGTGTTGCTCTAATCGTCACAGGAAACCAAACAGTCTAGTTCACTGCTTCTCAACATGGGGTTTGGGCCCCTGAGGGGGGTCATGATATAACTCTGAGGAACCGCAAGATGATGAATGTGAAAATAATGTTTTTGGAAGGGTATTCTTGCTTTTTTTTTTCCTCGTGAAACACTGGATCATTTCAACTCTCAAAAGACGAGTAAATTGAGAAGCATGCAACCCGCGATATGGCGCCTAGAGGGAGATGCTGCTTTGTTCGAAGACATCACAAAACAATGAATTTAAGAAGCACTGGGTTTGGCAGACCTGTACGACTGGGTGTCCTCCCCCCATGGCCTTCACCGCTCCCCTGCTGCCCTCCGTCTCGTAGTGGGCTCGGTGGTGGGACTTGGGCTGCACGTCGATCTGCAGGCTGTACGGCCCCGAGCTGGATGGCAGCTGCCAGTCGAGAGCGGGCAGGGATGGGCTGTCGGGGGAAAAACACGTCCAGCATGACAACTCAGCGAGGAGGGCTTATTTTAGATGCGCTTATCAAGGTAGAATGTGCAGAATGTTAACACTGCGATATGCCAGTGCTCGTGATAAAGCTGTTTATGTTAAAACTAGCGTTTACTTTATGCATGAAGAACTTTTCATATCATTTCTCAATTGACAAAAAAAATAGTGGACCAATTTTATTTTAATAAATCTTAAGCACACCAAAAGTTTTCCTCATCTGTAACTCATTCTTTTCTTACCTGACATACTGCTTTGGCTTGGACCAGGAGTATGGGTGCTGTGGCACATCCAGGAACCCGCCACAGTAGCCCTCCTTCTTTAACGGCAGGCGGTTGGAGGGGTGCTTGTCCTGACAGAGCTCCCCTGAAATCAGCTCGTCGCCTCCCGGCTCAACCTTCAGGCTGACCGTGGGGCTGTGCTCCAGGCTGGTTTTACGGGCTTTGACGGGGACTCCCTCCCCGAGGTCAACCACCCCGTCTGTGGTCAGGGCGTTGATGGCCGCCAGGATGGCCGAGTTGGTGTACTGGTTGGTGTTCGGCAGCCAGGTCTCCTCTGTGATACTGAGGCGTGGGGAGGTCTGCGGGGACAGTCCGGGGGAGATGTTGGGCGAGTACGGGTAGTGCTTGTGCGATGCCCCGCTGCCGTTGAAGCTGTACTTCCTCTTTGCGCCGCACGGGGAGTTGGGCCTGGAGCCGCGCTGGCCCATCCAGGTGTCGTCTGTCACGCTCGTGCGCGGGGAGCTGGATGGGGAGTGGCGGGGGGAGCCGCCGGAGGTGCAGCTGTCGCCCGGCAGGGTGAGGGTGGAGCCCTTGGGCGACACGGAGGGCGACTGCCAGGGGGAGTTCTGGGGCGAGTTGTCGTAGTTGTAAGAGAAGCTCGATTCGTAGGAGGAGGCGTCAGAGTGGCAGCTGCGAGACGAGATGCTGCTGGCCGGGCTCAGGCAGCTGGGGTCGCGGTAGCTGTCGGCGCTGGGGAGGGTCAGCGTCACTATGGAGTTGAGTCGCTTGGCAACGGGGAGGTTGTTCTCCTCCACCTCGTCCTCGGGAAACTGACCGTAGGCGGTGATCTCGATGCGAGGGCTCTCCAGGGTCGGGGCCCCATTCGGGCGGGAGGAGGAATAGTAGCCGGCCGCTCTCATGTCTTCCTGGGCATCGTAACCGTGAGGCTCAGAGACGGATATGGTGGGGCTGGATTGGAGGCTGTGGTACTGGGAGGGAAGACATGGGTTGCCCAGTGGGAGGGAGAGACTGACGTTTGGTGTGTAGCCATATGCCTCTGGAATACAAACACACTTTGTTACCATGATAATCAAACACACATTCCCTTTCTGAGTGGGAGGCAGTTGCCAAGTTGAGTCTTATGAGAGCTGCTGTGGAGCAGAGGTGTCTGCCATACTGGCAGAGTAACGGCTCCCTTACCAGATTTTGCCCGAGCTATTTCCCAGATGCATGCAAGTTAAAACTTAACACCTCATCTAATGGGGATCCCTGAACGCACTAAGGCCAGTGACACAAAAACAACTTTGAGTGGCTCAAATTATTAAAAGGTGGGTGTCGCGAATAAAAGGTGCCAAAAACAACCCCAGTCTAAAAATAAACAAAGGCCAAACCAGGTGTTTTTTTTTTTCCACTCCACATTGCCAGATTTATGCCACTTAATGCACATGCTGCGGCCCATAAAGAGTAACAGGACGAAAACACACACTTAATGCTTTTGTTGGCGAGTTTCGTGTTCCTACAGCCATCGACAATAAACACAGGAGGAAATTGATTGTTTTATTTGCGCGCTGTAAAGGTGCTCCCAGCCGGAGGGGAGGGGGGGGGCTTGTGGTCTCGTGCCAATCGCTCCCGCTGGGTCACATGAAACTCTGCCCGTCTGTGGCGAAGGCTGAGGTCACAACCAGGGGGCAGAGGGAGAGTGGGGGTGTGGGGTGTGGGGGGTGGGCATGGGAACTGTGGAGCTGTGGTTGTGCGGTGCATGAGGCCGGGTGACTGTGACCGCAGTGGAAGCACACTGATGCGGATGGAGACGTCTGCTGCAGACAGACAGCCTGCAGTCACCACAGCTCCTGTCTGCAGTACATTAAAGAGAATTAGGGGCCCGCTCTGAAGATGATGACATCATCGTGTGACTCCTTGCAATAATAAAAAGAAGAAAACGGTACTTTAATGTGACACAGTAGCACTGAGATGTTTGTTTTCTGTGTGAATTAGCATAACAGGTTATGGCTATTTGGGGGGGGGGGGGGGGCAACTTTACCCACAATGCCATGCCAGTCATTAGCGCAGGTTTCAATTTGGACTATTTCTGGAAGCACTTATTAGCCATGAGTGGAACCACGCCCACCATGACCCAAACCACAGGGAGCGGCGCACATTGAATATCTCCACCGCTGCTTTAATCCCGTTAGTAACGGCAGGGCGCCGAGGCTGAAAAGCAGCTGTAACACCTCAATTCAACACAACAACTCGAGTCTCTCGCATCCGGCCGTAAAGTGTCGACCGATGATGAGAAGTTAAGTAAATGACACATTAACAGCTTTGCTGCACTGTGATGATTAAAAAAAAGGAAAAGGCTGCTGTACTAAATAAAAGTCAAACTTACCCTCCTCAGCAGATTTCATCTTCGTGTTTGCGCAGAGAGAAACGTCTGAGATCAAACAGCCGGGAGCGATTCCTAATCCATATAGCGGAGTTTAGATATAGTCCACAGCTGTTGCTCGGGATCCTCTCTCGCTGTATCGCCGCGAACAGACAATAAAAATTACAAACGACAGAAGCAGAAAAAGGGGCTGTTACTACTTCAAAAAGAGGAATGAAAAAAAAAAAAAGTCGCATCCAAAATGGAAAAATCCCAAAGAGATGCGTCAAAAGATTAAAAACTCAAATAAGATCATGTCTGATGCGGACGCGTTCTCTTACTAAAAGCTATTTTCGTCGTTATGTCTGACTCTGCGTCGGGGGGGATCCTGGCTCTGCTGGGTCGCCGTGACGCACTGCTCCGGCGCACGGAGGACTTCTGCGCTTTTTAAACTCGGGGATCACCTCGGCTGGCTGGCTGGCTGGCGCACCGCCCCCTCCCTCCGCACTCTGACGCATCTATTCACGCCCGGCCACCAGATGGGTCCAGCGGAGGGATCCTCTCACTGTTGTTTTTTTATTTATTTATTTTTTTAACAGGGGCGGAGGAGACCAATTAAGCGAAGCTGGCAGTGGAGCCCCGAAGCGATGAGTAAAATAAGGCTCGCCGCGGGAGAGACGATCCCAAACCTCCAGTGGTTGGAACAAACATCCTATAAAGCGCACAGTGCAGCTGAGTATGAGCCCGGGAGAACGTTCAAACAGCGGGTTAAAATGACAATCCTGCATAAAACACCATGATTTGTTGGGTGACAGATGCTAAAGAGAAACTCAAACTATGTCCCCCTTGTCCCTGACTGATTTAATGAGCATTCATTTGAATTTTCCACCCACTTTATCTACAGTATCTGTTCCCCTTGGCTTCATTCACAGTGTCATCAACATGCTGCTCCTGGAATCTCCTAAATCAAGATTTATGTGCAGACTAGTCCTCACGAGTATTTTTACTTTTAACTGTTGCCATTTTCACCCCGACAAAGCCATTCATCAGCTGGTTACAGCAGAGGGATGCTCGGTTGAAGGCCGTTGGTTTTTTTTGTTGATTTTTTTCAGATTGCAAGGACAGGTGAAAACATGCCAGAACACACAGCTCTAAATGCTGCACCATAAGACATACTGTATATAGAAACACAACGCTTCCTTCAGATGTTCTATATGGGCGTCTTGTTTGAAGCCGTTGCAAAGGCTCTCCACTTCCTCCTGACAGACTGCACAGTCTGCGGGGCCACGGAACACATAATTATCCATACTTTCATGGAAGTGCTATATAAAAATCAAGCCGTATACCCAGTCATTTGACACGCCGAACTGAGAATCTTCATAAAGTTTTCCATAGGCCGCTCTCTGCGGGTTCGCTGTGTACTCATTCGGCTTCTTTTTTTTTGCAAGCAGGGCTGCTGCTATCTTTGTCAGGTCTGGACCTCTCAACAGGCTGGCAGCGGGGCCCGTGGTTTCTGGGATGACAACGGTCACATGGTGGCTCTCTAAGAGTATGTCCACCCTTTTGGAGGTGGGGAACTATACACTGCTGCATCTTATCAGCTGGCCGTGGTTGGTGTGAGCCTTAGGAGGTGGTGGACACGGGCGGGGGGGGTGCTAAGATGTGTCTTCATGTAAAGGTCATAATTCCTTGGCTTCTTGTCTTGTGCCGCTTTATATTTGCGAGGTCGTTTCGTGGTGCACATCTTTAAATTTATTTTGGGACATCCAATATATTCTTATGCACGTGCATTTGGAGATGCTAAACCTTGTTGCACACCGCTCTTGCATCCAACACATTAATGATCTGAATGACAACAAAAGGAAAAGATGGCAAGACTACGAGTCTACAGCTGTTTTAAGTGTCTTAACTTAAAAGGCACCTTTCGTTGTTTCTGATTAGATAACAGTTTGAAAAGTAAAAAGAAACACCTAGACTAAGAAACAAAAGGAGCAAAGTGTACAACATTAAATCCTCTTGTTTTCAACCCCTTATCGATACCCTGTACCTAAACCCAGAGTGTCCGACTGCACGACTTTCATCAAAGTAAAACTCTCATTCCCTCCTCCCTCTGTGATTTTAGTGACTGCTTGTAGAGAAACTGTCCTGGACATCAGCTCTTAATCCACATTCGTCTCCATTGTGTAACAACACGGCACGCATGCCCTAACATCCAAAGCAATATTTCCTCCTCACCCACTGGGATCTCATTTTGGCCAAGCTCTCTCTCTCACTCTCGCTCTGTGTCTCTCTCTCTCTCTCTCTCTCTCCAACAGAGTAGCTCAGGCAGTGACGGCCCTTGTGAAACCCTAGCCGTCTGTTTCATCATGGGTACTCGGTGGCTAAAAGGGGGGGCACAACGGGGGATCGCCACTCCACAGTTATGTGTAACTGAGGCAGTAAACACTTCCACCCGGCTGCAGTTAATAAATAGCTCCGCTGCTGATTGACTCGTGGTCTCTCTTCCACGTCATGGCGGCACTGGGGCTCGTAGTTTTTCCAGCCAGGCCTGGCGCTGGTTAGCAGACACCTTGGTAACAGGCCACTACAGACCGGATGGATCCAGAGCCACAACTGGAAGAAGAGCACAGTAGATAATGAGAAACAACAGCAACTCCGTTTGATACCAACGAGCTGCTTTAACTACCGATATGATGGTGAGTCAAGAGACGGAGAATTTATTCAATACTGGAGTTTTGTTTTAGTCTCATGTGTCAAGTATAAATCAAGTCCTCCAGTCAGTTGAGACAAGTCCACGTCAAGTCCCGGGTCTCTGCCGGCTCAGCAACAAACAGACAAAGTTAGCAGCTAGCTAGTGAACTTTGTGGAGCATTTAGCAGCTAAAGAGAGACATTTAGCTCAGAGGTTGGTGGAGACCAAAGTCAGAGCTAAATAAAAGTTATTATTGGACTCACATTCCCCGGGTGTCCCCGAATAAAACCAAACTCCAAACAAATGCCAATGCTGCTCCGTGTTTGCTCCATGTAAAACGTGCAAACTTAAAAAATGTGTTTGTTTGTGTGCTCTGTTGCACCTTTATACAGTAAAAAACGCTTAGTTCAGGTCTTTGATTATGATCGGCTGAGCCACGTCAAATAATGTCAAATAATGCGCAGCTGTATCCGCATCACAATTTCAGTATTACTCCACCAAAAGCGGACAAACTTCTCTGTGACGTGCCAAACAACTAAGCTCGAGTAGCCACGCCCAACAGTGATGTCACGGTGTACCGAGACACCCCAGGGTGCACATGTCTACATCGCTGAAACAAAGTGAGACGTCGAAAAATAGCTGCTGTTAAGTTGCTCTTTAATACAAAGACTGACTTTCCCACACAGTAATGAGGGTTTAAGGCAGTGACACAAAGAGCAATTGTTTGGCAACTTGGATGGGCAGCAATGTACTGGCTCAGAGTTGTCACTTTAATCCCACAGGAACATCTTGTGACCATGAAACAAGTGAACACTTTCAGCTTGTTATTATTGCCAAAGTGCATCGATATAACTAAACGATATATGACGGTTTGCCATGTGAAAATGTTTTTTTTTTGCCTCACAGGTTTTAATCCCTGAATTCAAGCTGTGTTGACAGTGTGAGCTAGTGAGGACAACACAAAACACACAATAACATACTTTACACTGCACCCTTTGTGGTACGATCCTTTTGGCCAATGAGTGACACAATCACATTGCTAATTTAATCAGACTGTCGATCATCTCGTGTCCAGGAAACATTTGAATACAGTCTTGTATCCCCCACTTCTCACTGCGATCGCTGCTGCCAGGAGCATTGCCCAACTGCGTTTTTGCCTGGTGCGTATCATGATTTCTAGAGTGTGGGAGGGGGTGAAGCATCGGGGGTTTGGGGCTTGGTCTCACTGTCACAAACCCACACGTTTCTGTCGTCTGCCATCCCGTACTGCCAAACTCTGCGAGCACTCTGCCCGGTATGACGTGGTTTGGCCACGGCGAGGTGGAAAAGACCTCAACTCGCCTTTCTTTCCACAGTTCTAACCCTCAAAATCCAGTGCCTGGCTTTATTTGTGTCCGAACCAAAAACACGATGGAAAATTGGACAGCGTTGTAAGTTATTCATAAACTAAGAAACAACCCCAAAATGCTGGCTTTCCCAATGCTGAATCACCTGTTTGTTTTGGAAAAATGAATTGGAGGGAAACTGAAAAAAAAATATTACTGTACGCCTTTGTGTTTTTTCGAGCCCCGCTCACACACCCCTCTCACCATATGTGCACTCACAACTGCTACTTTATGAAGTGTTTCTTGATGTATAATAATAAAAACATCATAACTATTGTCCGTGACCACAAGTTGAGTACAGACTGTGCAGAGAAAAGTGGTTCCAGGGGACATTAATTAATTTGTGACCGAAGAAATGTGCACCAACTTCAAAGAGTCTTTGGCGCAGCGTCCAGTGACCTGAAACGACACGGGAGACGAAGAAAAAAAAGGTAGTCAAATAAAAATATCAGGTGTTACATATCACCACACAAAAACACTTCATGACACATGCGACTACTTAAAAATGAAATGCTGAGTTTTGGAGCTCAGACATCTGACCACCTGGTGATCTAATCTTTGAGTCACTGGTATGAATAGATGTTGTATTTATATTAGTCCGTATGTGCTATTAGGGAGTAAATATCTTCTTTTTGCACCTTTATAAATGCCTGTTTATTTCTATTAAGGTAATTCGACCGGTCAGAGAAGCGGTGACCCTCTCACCGCACCACACCACCATCCCCGCTATTTCTTACAGTCAGACTTCCTGTCTCCCATCAATGTTCTCCTTTTTTTTTGCTCCGTCGCTGTGACGGAATCCCCTGCTCTGTTTCCTGTTGTGAAGGCCCGTTGCTTGGTCACGGCCGAGGGAGGAGTTTTTATAGCCGAGGGAGCGTTCGCAGAAGGCCGGGAGGTTAATTTTCTCTCCCTAACGTCCCCAAGCCGGCGTCAACTCAGGCACAACACTGAGCAACAGCCCCTCCCAATCAAGGCACACAGCGCTTTACTATCTCTCAGCTGTTGGTCATGGCTGCACAGGCTCCATGTGCGTTTCCATGAACCAAGAATGGAGTTAGTGTAACTGCAGGGAAGTGTGGTTACCATAGACCAGTCTGTTGCTGTGGTACACACTGAGGCAGGTCTGTTCATATGGGGAGGTTTGTCCCTACACGACCCCGCTCTACAAATCATCCTTACAAGCATTGCAAGCAGTGTAAAGATACCTGTGGATTTAGCTTTATGAACATACTTCTTCACTCTGAATAGAAAAACAACTTTATGTTCTTAGTGGAACTGACAAAAGGGTACAAAAACTAAATCTCTACACAGAATGTGTTTTGGTCAAAACAAAAGCAAAGTCACTAAGTACAAAAATTACAGAAAAATAGGAGTCTATGGGTCAACAAACTATCGTCCCTTGGGAGGAAGGTGACCAATGCTATAATTAGCACAGAGTTCAGGGGGGGGGGGGGGGGGTAATTAGTATGAACAACTATTTGCTCTAATAAATAAACTAAAAAC
This sequence comes from Pholis gunnellus, assembly GCF_910591455.1. Classification (NCBI taxonomy): domain Eukaryota; kingdom Metazoa; phylum Chordata; class Actinopteri; order Perciformes; family Pholidae; genus Pholis; species Pholis gunnellus. Next base: position 4,435,810 of record NC_136543.1, read on the forward strand.
TGAAGAAAATGTAAGCGAAGCTAAACAATTTAAAATATCCTAAAGTCTCTGTTTTCAAGTGACATGTTATACGGGAGTAAAAATTGAAGCACTCAAAGTAGTTGAGGTGAGAATGAGAAACAAAAGCAGTTGAAGTGTGATTATTGAAAGCATTTGAAAGAACAAGCTCTGCACGCAGTTGAATTGCTAGTTTTTGTGAATGAAGTGAAAATAGCTGAAGAGTAAGAGAGGAAAGAAGCTGGAATGTTAGTAGAATTCTAAGCCATGACAACAGTTGAAATGACACTTGAGTTGGTAATGAAAGCAATTGAACTGTACTTTAAGCAGTAAGGGACGAAAGCACTTCAAGTTTCAGTTGAACAGTAAACAATGAAAGCAACTGAAATTTAATTCGAAGTACCAGAAATAGTGGAAATAGGTAAGAACATCCTAAAATCTTAATTGTTTGCTAATGAGATGTTGTATGGGAGATGTTTGAGTACTGAAGCAGTTGAAGTGTCAGCTGAAGCATTGAAAGGGTTTGAAGTGTGAGAGCCAAAAACAGTGCATTACAGTGTTTTACTGAAAGCCTTTGAAAATGCAGTGTTAAGTTTAAGACCTGACGGCAGTTGAAATGTCAGTTTTTAAGCACTGTAATAAAGTTTGCCGTCTTGGCTCGGACTACAGAGCCTCTGTGTTGTTGTTAAATAAAAATAGGTGTAACTCAACACGTTCCGCGCAACATGATTTGTTGATGCCTTTATTCGCAGCTAAAGCAAAAAAAAAAAAAAATCAACTTCGTTACAAGAAAAATAATGTTCACCATCCGTGTGAACGTATTCATGACAAAAACAACAGTTCAAAAAAGTATATAGAAGGGGTGAATTAATTGCATAAAGTTGTTAGTCGAATGCTAAGTAGAAATGCTACTTGATGAGTTAGCACTGAAAGCAAATGAAGTGTAATTTAAAGAGTGAGCGATAAATGCACTAAAATTGTAAGTATGCAATGAAAGCAGCTGAACTGTTAAGGAAAGCATGTGAAATGTAAGTTTAACAACAAACAATGAAAGGAAATAAAAGTTCAGTTGAATTTTAAGTGTCAGAGACAGTTGAAGTGTGTGCACCGTTAGCAGTTGAAGTGTCAGATGAAGTTGAAGAATCTGAACTATCAGTTGAAAAGAAAATAATATCTGAAGTGTCAGTTGACGAGTAAGAAATGAACGCTTTATTTCTCCTTAAAAGTGTCACTGCACCAACAAAATTGAACAAACTTGTGATCACCACCCCGCTCCTCGAATTCATCATCATAAAAAGAATAAAATGTTTGAAAGGACGTCTGGAGTACTTTTCTGGCAAAGATGCAGGCGCCGTTTGCAATTTGTAAATCACAGTAGCTGATATTGCAACTGTAATTTATTTTGTATACAAATAATTGAATGTTTTCCCAGGAATGAGGACCTTCCTCGGGACATCTCAACTCTTCTTCGCCCATCGCGCCAGTCAAGGAATATCATTACCAGTAACTTCATCTCTACTGGTTGTTGTTTCTTAATTCAAACACGGTGCTGTGGAACAGTCCAACAACCTCAGTCAGATGGAATAAGGCTAGAGAAGCCACTTCGCCGCTTAGTAACAAGATAGCATAATGGCAGGTCTCCCTCCAGTGTATTAAAAAAAAAGCAGCAGAAATGTGAAAAAATACAATAATAATTTACAAATGTTCCATGAAACTGAACTTCTTGCTGCGTAAGTGTTTTGTATCCCACTTATGGGTTGAATCTAGTTCATACAGAGAAGTGTTTTCAACAAGCGCCTCATCCTGGAGGGCTTCAAATTCAGTTACAGACCAACAATTTCTTTAGAAGCGATGAAACACTAGATTATAAACGTCCACTTTGACAATGTAAAAGCTCCACTGTTGGGTTTCTGCACTTACACTATTACATCTGGATCAGGATTGCTGGCTCTGCAGTCCAGGCGTGGACCCTCGTCTGTGCAGGTTTTACATAAAATATGCACTGAATGTATGTAGACACATTTGACAGACAAAGTGCTGTAGGGACTGAAAGCAGAGTACATGACATATATTAATATACATGAGCTCTGGTAAATATTTTATAATTAAACCTAAAAGGCAAGGGATACAAACATAAATGCCATAAATGTGCCTTTTTATAGTGAAAGGGAGCCTTTATACTGGGAATATCTTGAAATATTGATATAACCCTGGGGGGGCCAAAGTGGAACATTATTTTAAAATAAACTAGAATACAGTTTGAGCATAATTCTGATGAATAACACTCTATCCTATTTTAAACACTAGATGTCAACATTTAGTGACATTATCTCGGTCTTAATCTCTCGGCACTGAAAACACTATTCCACCATTTCTGCCTGTTCTGTTTGTTGCATTTTAATATTAGACTGACATTTGCGTCGACATCTTTCAATACGGCCCTTAGATTTCTGCCAGTTTTAACTTGACTTATTTACAGATCATAACATTTTAACTGTGTTAGAGTTTTTGTGGTCTAGAAACACAGATTTCCTCGCAGTGTAACTGGTTGAAACCTGCACATTCACTATTGTTCGGCCCGTGACTCCTAATATTTTCTGTATATGACCCGCAATCAAAAAGTCCGGCCCCCTCCTGATACAACCCAATGTCCAATATATCAGACTTTTCTCAATTCCTGTCAGTTATTAGTCTAGTATTCTTGGGGGCATAAATAAATAATTCAACTAATGTTCATAAACAACCTTCTTAATTGAACCAATCAGACCTGCATCATGCTGAGTGACAATGTGTTGTTTCTCTTATTTCCACGATACTTCACATTCTGACTGTGACAGTTGTTTTCTCTGTATCATCTTTAAGAGCACCTAGAAGTTCTCTGGACATGTGAAACTACCGGAGCGCTTAGCCTCGTCCTTCTTCTCTTTATAAAGTTATTTACGGACGACTTAGAAAAAAAAAAAACTTCAGCTCTCTGCTTTGCTGCCTCACTCGGGAACAGATGTTGTGCGACTGGAGTGATGACGCGTTCACTCATCTGTTCACCGATCATCAATGATGAAGTACTGTCATCCTCACACACACGACTAAAACGTACAACTCTGGAAGGCTCGCTTTATCTTTTCACATTGTCTGGCTCTATGAATATGTGAGCAACTTGAGGAATTAAAAGTGACCAGGAAGAGTCAATCAGTGCTATTAGTGCTGAATAATGGAATCAGCTTTATGAACTTTGCTCAAATGTGTTTAATCTGGATTACATTTGAAGTCTTGTCTGATATTTTAAAAGGCTTTTTAACGAGTGTTGTATTTCTTGGCTTTAGTATTGTCAGTGTTTTATATATTTTTTTTAAAACACTTTGAAAGTTTTGTTTCTAATTATCTCATTTTTTTCCTTAAAATGTAATATACTTGAAAAGAAGCCGCAGAATAATCTCAACGTGACATTGATTCACCAAGAAAGCAGAAAGGAATACATAAAACAATCAACATGAAAAGATTGATCCAACACAGACAAACTCTGTTCTGTGTTCGTACAATACATCATCATCACATGGACATTATCCGGCCCATCAGAGCTCCTCATGCAGCACACTAACCACCACACTGACCTCCCATAGACGCACATACTAGTTAAAGAGGACCTATAGCGCAGCACTTCTCCCCCCCCCGTGGACGCGCTGCTGCAAAGTGAGAACGGGGAGATGAAAGAGAACATTTCTGAGCATGTTAAAGCCAGCGGACCATCACATTCATCACTCGGTCACTCCTCCGTCCCACAAAGTGCTTCCTCCCCTGAGGGGAGAAATTGATAACACATTGTCTGTTTGCTCCATGACCGCCTTAGATTACATAGTAAAACATATCTTCTCTTCTACTGTATACATTAAAGCTTCCTCCACAGTGTTCACATTTAAAAGCACAATTACTATCCTGGCATGTTTAAAAACTGTTTTCTAACTATGATGGCTCTCTTTACATACAGAGGCTTTATTATTCAAGGATCCTCTCCAACTATGTTTTATACTCAGCTTAGAATTACTGCTGAATAGTTATTTGTTTCCAATAGCACCCCGCCCCCCCCCCCCCCCCCATTTTGGATAATACATTTAAAATAAAAAAATCTACTCCTTCTGCTTTTAATTTTAAACATTTAAAGATTTCCTGTTTATGTTTAAAACATAATTATTTTTTTTTTAAACCACAAAAAGGTTTAAATACCTATGAAAAATAAATAAATGACTTCTTTACACTACAGAAGTGTATCCCCTTATGTTTTCAGATTATCGTTATGAAGCATTATGAATATTTATGAGCGCTTATAACTAACATTACAGTGCTATAAGCACATTATAACGTATTATAAATGTTTAAAATTCATTGTAGACATTAGCGTCATAGAAAGTATAACTGCTGGACACAAGATGTCTCTTCACTGAAAAGTCTATTCTCAGTGATTGAGCACGAGAGATTTCAAGTTGTCATACTTGTGTTACGACCAGGTGTTTGAGCTTTAAAGTGACCACAGGACAAACTTCCCTCCCTCAGCAGGTGAATGTAAATGTAATGTAATGAATGTGAAAACAGCCTTTACTAGTCTCACACTCTGCACATCCATGATTCTGCTCAATGAAGCTCAGACATCCAACGGAAGGAACAATAAGTAAAAACACAATGTTGAGTGGAGGGGGGACTTTAAAGGGGACATAACATGCTCATTTTCAGGTTTAGTTGTGTTTGGGGTTACTACCAGTACATGTTTACATGCTTTAATTTTTAAAAAACAATTTAGTTTTCTGATACTGTGTCTGAAAACACCCGTGTTCACCCTCTGTCTGAAACGCTCCGATTTAGCGTCTGTCTCTTTAAGCCGCCCTCCCAAAGAACCTCAGAAAAATGTGGTGCAACGTTCTCAAGCCGTGAGAGGAGATATGGGGTGAGTATATTTTAATGACCCTGCATGTGACATAGGACTGACAATAATACCGTGTCCTTGTGCCCTTCACTGTCCGGCTCCTTCACATCCTCCTCAGGGTTCAGTCTCTATCTCCATCTAGTGGCCACATGATGAACACCACGCAGAATGAACCCCGTCTTTGAGTCTGTTTGGAATAGAAAAAGGGGAACTTCTTGGCATCTGTCATTTCCTTTTATTATTCATCAATCAATAACAATACCATAAATAACAGACAGACTGTTGGAAATGGAAAGAAAAGTTTCTACAACATCACATACACAGAACAAAGATCTGAACAGAAAACACAGGAATCAACATTTGGAATTGCTCCTCATAAGACCGTAAATCAGAAATAAAAAAAACATGAATGCAATTTGCATTAAAGTGTCGCAGTCGCTCTCAACCCACATCTGGTAATTTTTCTCACAGTGTAGCTACATTTTACAGTACGGTTGCCCCAATTTGGACTAAATAATACAGCTATGTGTAGGAATGGTCAACCTGAGCTTAACTCAGTTAGGATTCGCAAAGAGATGACAACCTGACTGACAAACATAGCTAGACTGCATCCCGTTTACTGGACCGTATGGTCAAACCATCAGTTTAACCTTCTTCCACCAACACCTACAGTACGTGGAGTGAATGATAAAACTCATTCCTCCTTAAAAAAAAAAAAAGAGCTGAATGTCAACGTCCGCTACAGAAACCCAGAGGGAGTCTTATTGTCGATAAAGGCCTAAAAGTAAACAGCCATCTGTGATTCAGGCTCCTTCGTTGTCACTTTTTTTAAGTACGTTTAACCCTCCTAAAAAACATCGTCATGCTCCTGGCAGTTCAGGTCTGGCTGCAGAGGTGACCATAACAAAAGCTTCAGCACATTAACAGACATCATAATGAGGCACAAAGCGAGCTGCCGCGTCCCGACAGGAGGACCGGGGCCCCCCGACAGGAGGACCGGGGCCCCCCGACAGACGTCGCAGATGTAGCAGTGTTATCAAGGCCAAATATGCCGACGACACGACGTTGAACGCCGCGATGGAGTGCTGGTTTCATACTACGGGGATGAGGATTGATGATGTCATTCGCCGTCTTAAAAACGTAAAGGGAGTAAAGCGTGGAACGTTTGAGGTCCGAAGCGAGACCTCTCAGCATTTTTCCATGTGAATGTCATCGTAAATGTTCTTATTTTAAGAAGTTAAGCGTAGCGAGGTTTCTACATTGACAGCAGGAGTGACTGAAGCTGCATGTAAAGGCTTTATGCATTTACAGGAACGCAGGAAAACATTCAGATAAATGATTTATTTTGAATCCCTTACAGCAACTTAACTCCGCTCAAAGACGCAGGCCAGCCACTGTAATGATTATAATACCTGGAATAAAAAAAGAACACTTAAAAAAAATCCTAAACTCCACATACAAAAATCTAAACAATGAAAGAAATGTATAGAACTGTATAAAATGACATTTGAAGCCGATTTGTTTAAAACGCTTTAAAACAAAAGAGAAGGCAGTTTGACCCTTTTTCCCGACAAACTGGGGTCAAGTTGGAAGTGCAGTCGCCGGCACCATGCTGCCCTTCTGTTGGTTAAATCCATCCTTTTATAGTCATGTGCTTCGTTTTTTGTTTTCAAGTAATCCCAAGTCTCAGTGATATAATCCAAAGAACAAAATTCATTTCTCTCCATGTGCGATTGTTCCAGTGGTTCCTTACCCGTCCATCACTGAGGATCAGTGAGTAAAAAAAAAAAAGAAAGTAAAAAGTGCTGAAAGCTCAAAGAAGCACTACGAAACTACAAAACAAACGTAATCCTAGAGATCCAAGTTGGGCTCATGAGGACAGTTTGGAGTAGCTCGGGGGGGAGAACTTGCGCTTCAGGTATTTGATTATGTAGAGCGGCAGACAGCTGACCAGCGTGATGGCGGACACCTTCCACAGGAAAGGCCAGGTGGTGATGAACGACAAGTCTGGGGGAGCAAACGGAAGAGACAACAGCTCGAGTACACGTCTCTTAGTATTTGTGTTCATGATTGCACAGGAGGATGGGAATTCAATCGAGCAACGAAAGAGTCGGCACAAGCAGTGAGGAGGAATGTCAGAAATCAGATGACGGTCTTGATGTGTTGAATCCAATCACAACATGCTGTCACAGCACTAATGACACAGTAAAACATCAACCAGAACACACAGACACGACGAATGCAGAGAGACGGGATGAGGGAACGAGGAGACACATTTACAGGCTGCACACCTACCAAGGAAAGCTCCAAAGGACACCCTGCCTATGCCTGTCGCCGAAAACACAGAAGCAAAAGAAATGCAGCAGAAACAGAGTGAGGGCGGCACAAAGGTCAGCGGTGGACAGAGACACAGAGAGGGAGATAAAGAGAGAGGAAAGGGGGGAAGCTGAACTGCTGCACAAACACTTGGGTGTCAGGGAGTGTCACATCAAGATCAACACAAAAGGTGCAGCCAAGACGACTGAGGCCCCTTGAAGTGATCGGTCCGCTCAATACTGGACTCAAACCAAAAAGTGAAGTTATCCTACGACTGTGTTGTGAGCTCACTAGGAGAAAGACAGAGCGGCGCGCTCCACAGAAGTAGAACTGAAACTGATCGCCGGGGGAAATGAGAGGGGATGGTTTGGATTTTGTTGAAGTGGGGTTGTAGGAGGTACGGGAACAAAGCGATGTACTGCTGTGGACAGAGAAAGTATTTTACGTAGCTTTAAGTGTATGCTATATAAAGAATATTTGTACAGCTTTACTTTGATGCCAGACAGCCCTTTGGCCATGCGCTCTTCAAAGCCACCAGACTCCTTTGACAAAAACAGTAGTTTAACCTCTCAGAACACGGGAGTTCCTGGTCTACCGACGCGATTGGTTAGTTTGTGTTATTGTGTGACTTTGGTGAATCTGAACTAACCCTTTAAAAACACCAAAGTCACACAAACTAACGTACCGACCGAGGCAGTTGTATTCCAGGTACTCCTGTGTTAAATAAGTGATTTTGTCAAATGAGTTTTGCGGTTTTGAAGAGAGCATAGACAACGACTTGAGTTCCCCCATCAGAAAGGGCCGTCTGATGGCGAGGTAAAGCAGTGACAATATAACTATCACGTACACTTAAAATCATAATGGTTTGTTTAGGTGTGTAAAACATGTTGCTGCTGCAGTATTACTTTGCTCTCGTGCTGGTACTCCGGTCTGTTACTCTAAACTGGGGGCGTGCCGTCATCTAGTAATACACTGACTGAAGTACCTCATACAACCCCAACTTCACAAAATCAAAACTTTCCCTTTAATTAGCAACTATCTTAATAACCATTTAATCATTCCAGCTTCTCAAATGTGAGAATTTATTGATTTGTATTCGTCACATGTGATAGTTGAACTGAACGTCTTTGGGTTTTGGATGGATGGTCGGACAAAACAAGAAATCTGAATACTTCATCTTGGGTTCTGGGAACATTTGTAATGAGCATTTTTCTGTTTTGTTTAATTTTATACAGAAAGAAAAAATGGATTCATTTAGAAAAAAAGAAATCAAACTATTCTAAACGAGAGAAAAAAAAAGTCTACTTACCAAAGTACTCGTTGAGGAAGGCGAGCGAGGCCAGGTAGCAGCCCAGGCTGAAGAACTCGGCCACCACCATGAGCCAGTGCCAGGTGCGGATCGTCAGCGCCACCATCAGCAGCTCGGTGAGGATGAGCGCTGTGAAGGAGATGGCGACCACGTGCACGAACTCCGCCTCAAACAGCACCAGCGCGCCGTACATGAGGATGCCGCCTGGTGGTGCCGGAGGGAACGAGTCGTTAGCGGGGACAGATTCAGATTTTCAAGAGGTGGGGGGGGGGGGGAGTGAAACCAGGATCAGTTAAAAGGGGGTTAGTGTTTTGAGTGTTTTCCATGCATTCTTTCCCTCTTAAGACTGTTTTCCCAGATCTGCTCCACAATCAGCTGGCTGGGACGTTGAGTTAAGGATTAATGTGTCTGGAGACGAGGACTGATTCAATAACATTATTTGTGAGAGTACAATGTGCTCTGGTGCGTCTCCGTCTGATTAACATCTTTCAGCGTCCAGACACTCACTCTTCTTCGGGCGCCTCCTGTATCCTGATAGCCCTTTATATCGTCATAACACAACACAAATTGAGCCCAACAGCCTATAACTGATCACTTGATTGCTCTTTCATCGTCTTCATGCGCCGCATTCCAGCAAGTCAAACTCTGTAATAAATTAAAACTAGATTGGCGCCAAATATTTTCCTCCTCTGCTGTCGTTCCTCTCATCGTCTTCACGTTTCTTTTTTTCCCGCTCCCCCCCCCCCCCAAACAGACCTGGCATTGGCCTTTAATTAAAAAGCATCGAGCTGTCAGGAAGTCACGCTCCAGCAGGAACATGGATCTTTCTCACACGCTGCATGGCTTAGCGATTACAGAAATATCGATTTACTGGACGGACAAAAGCCCGCATGTAGAGGCGGGTGGCTGTTGGAAACCAAAGATACTGAGAAACTGACTGTGCGAGAGTCTGAAGGGGCCCGGGGACCCTGGTATTAAGGCGCAGTAGACATGATGAAATGGTGGTTGAGGAGTTGCTTTGACAGTCTACAGTAGCAGACCGGTCATTCTGTACAGATGCCCCCCACAGTGTTACATGCCAGAGGAGAATACGGGTGGAACCATCTTCCCTCCCAAAATACCTTTCTGTTTTGAATTTGTTGAACCACAACGGTGCTTAAAGCAACATAGGCGGCATTATTGTGCACGTCACACTAAAACAGGAACTTGTTCCTTTTTAAATCTGCCGGCATTTTGATGCTAAGCTTCCTTCTGTTTTTGCAAACCTTCACATTCTATAAGTAAAAAGGCCTTCTACAAACTAAAAGTGTGAAAGACAATTCAAAAACGTAGAGCAGTGCTCTCATCCATCAGACTGTAACAAAACTTGTGTGTGTGTGTGTGTGTGTGTGTGTGTGTGTGTGTGTGTGTGTGTGTGTGTGTGTGTGTGTGTGTGTATGTATAACCTGTAGAATGTGTCTGTGTGCCTTACCTTGATACACACTGATCAGCACCCAAATGAGGAAAGTCTTGAAAGATAACGAACGTCCCTGAAAGAGAGAAACAACACCCATGAGTGAAACATACTGTGTGTTCACATGATATGACCTGCTGAAAGATGTTAGGGAGGGAAAAAAACACAGATAAATGTAAACTGATTTTTGTCAAACGTGTATTTTAAAAAGGGGCACCGCACCTTGGTGAGGTCTTTATAAAGCTCTGGGTAGAGAAGAGCCATCTCTGGCTTCACATCCTGGTCCAGAACCAAGGAGAACACAGGGAACATGGTGTACATGGTGGCATACCTGCACGGAACAAAGCGCTGTTGAGATGCAGATGAGGTACATGCCGACATTATCATAAACATCTACACATCTGTGCTGTGAGGCTGTTGCTCTTTAATATCTCGGCTGTCCAAACGCTGCAGTATTTAAAAACGCATAATATGTGATATTCAAACAATCAAAACAATAACAAACGACAGGGTTTGGTGACGTCGTTAAGTAGTGTGATGTCATGGGAGGTTTTTATTATCTGCAGAGGTCTATTTATTACAATTGTCAATTTATGACAAATTAGGTAAAATAACACCATTCACAGGCGACCAAATAAACAGATTTGGTTTGGGAAAACTGCTGGAAACATTTTGGATAATGTAAGTAAACAGCTCAACACAATATATAACATAGTTGTGGTCGTTATTAGACATTTTAATGCGTGACATATTGTACCTTTAAGTAATGACAAACTTTACGACGCTAAACAGGCTGTAACAGTTAGCTACACTGGGTAGGCTGGTGCATCTGTGCGGTGGTGGATGAAGTTAGAACACTAAGTACTCATTTGGAGACAGTACATACCCAACCATGAGGAAACCCTGGTACAAGGGCACAGAGGCAAAGTAAAATACGGAGGAGAAGACAGCCTGAGGACAGAACACAAAAAACGTGTCATAAAGTCAGTTATTTAGGAAAATCAGAACATTCATGAAAGCAAACATCAAGAACGAAACATCAGCAAACACAACTATTAAAAAGTCCCAAAAAGTATATTCCGTCATTGTGTCTAATGATCGCTGTACCTGCATGGTGGAGATGATCATGCCTCTGTGCATGACGAACTGACCCAACGCTGCGGAGCGCTTGTAGCTGTTCCTGCCGTGAACCATGAGCAGCCGACCGATGTGCTTGAACTGAGTGATGGAGAAGTCTGCGGCCAGAGACGCCTGCTTCCCTTCCTGTCCACACACACACACACACACACACACACACACACACACACACACACACACACACACACACACACACACACACACACACACACACACACACACACACACACACACACACACACACACACACACACGCATAAGTATAAAGATGCAAATGCTGCTGCTGCATTATAAAACATTCAAGTATTTAAGTGCCATCTGCTTCTAAAGAAATTAATAAATACTCTGAAAATTGAAAATAAAGGCAGATGCAGGATGTGTAATTTGAGTTTCAAAGTAAGGGCGCTGTCAGTTAACAGAAGACATTTCTTTATGCTGTTAAAGGTTGTTCTAGTGTCCCTGAAGTTCTTCACAGTTCTGGGAAAGATATCAGTTTGAAGCAGAGAGCTTTATTTCTTTATTCAAGACAGTCAGAGAAGTCTCTGACTGAATTAAGTTACAAACCTTAATCCAGAACATCGCTCGAGGTCTTAATGAAAAGCTCTGGATTAACCGTTTATGTAGTTTATTGAGACTTTTACCTTTCCTTCAATTCCGATACCACAGTCTGCAGCCTGGATCATACTGACGTCATTCCCTCCGTCTCCTGCAACAGAATGAAACAAACATTTATTTAACAAAGTGTGCTTGAGGTTCTAAAAGTAGCAGCCGTTGCTGGGTGCCTCTCTTGGTGAGCTTTGACTGCCATCTTGTGGATAAACAGAGAAATATTTTCTCTGGTGTGTGTTTGTATGCGTTACAGTAAAATACGTCCATTCTGAGTTTAAATGCATTGTCAGAACCTTAATCAACATTAGTGCAGTTACGTAGTCACAACTGGGATATGGCAGTTCCAGTAAATGGACAGTTTTGAGGCACAAACTGACTCACCTCCCAAAAATCTTCAAACACAGTATAAAACAGGACTTTGTATTTAATTAATCCGTCCTGCATTTTCCTCCCTAAGGGACTGAGCTTAATCTACACAGACATTTTCATCCCCCTCCACGGCAGAGTTTTCCCAGGCTGGTCTGTGGACCGGTGCCAACAACCGTCCCGGCTCGTAAATGCCGCCGCCGCATCATCTGTCAACACTCGCCTATGGCGCAGGTTCTGTTGGCTGTGTGCTGCTTGAGGAGCGTGACGATCTGGGCCTTCTGAGTCGGGGAGCAGCGACAGCAGACCACCGCCGGACACTGACACGCCAGCTCCACGAACTCGTGCTCGTAATACCGCAAGCACACCTGCAACACGACAGACAGAGACGCAAAGCTCAGTTTATGGGATGCTGAAGGTCCTGGATGTGTTTACATTACTTATTTCAGTGTATTAATCAGTTGGACTTGTAGGCCACCGTCAAAGCTTGTAGACCATTTAAATGAAAACGCTAATGTGTTTCTTTTCCTACGGAAGTCCTGAGAGGCAAGTGAGAAGAAAAGAAAGCATTGTCTAGTCTGGTCTTTGTTGTTTTCTCTCTTGTGTTTGTGACTTAGGAACAGGTGAAAACACGTTTTGCCAGGATAATCTTTCTAAGATGATTACATTTGTTTTTTCAACTGTGAAACAGGTTAAAAAAAGTTTTGGCATGTGATTTAGTTTTTTCATAATTTACATGTGTGTTATAGTTAACACACAATATGTGTACCTTTTGTTTAGAGTACATGGAGACATTGAAACTAACCTGGAAGAAAACATGAATACAAAAACACAAAGAGAAATGATCCTGTCAAAAAAATTTAAATGAAACTTTTTTTCACAGAAGAAAAAATTACTTTTTTTCACCTGTTCTTAATTCATAAACACCAGAGAGATAACAATTTAGACCAGACTTAGGGTTCACCAGGATTTATATATATGAATATATATATACAAATATATATGTTACAAATTTGTATCAAAAGTTCCAATTCTTTTGCCTCGTAAAAAGAAAATGACCAACATCTAGTGATTTGTTTCGCTCTTCAAATCCTCAAGTCCTTGGTTGAACTCCAAAGTATTATTTTTGGCTGAGAAGTACTTTTCTCTCTCATTGCGTGTTTTGGCTGCAGCCTTAGCATCATCTGCAATGAAATGTCACTGTGTGCTGCGCTGTGTTGTGGTACCTCTAAGGAGTCTCCAGAGATGACCAGAGCACAGTCATGTTTCCTTCTGAAGGCGTTGAGCTCCAGATGGGCCTCTCCTCTGCTCGCGATCTGCTCCAGAGCCACACAAGACAAATTAACCGCGAGGACATTTAGGCTTTTTGTATTTTCCATGTCCCGTTACAAAGCACCGGGAAAGAGGGAAAGCACAACAAGCATACCGGTTTGAAGACGTGGATGTCCTGGGTTCTGGACACCAAGTGGGAGCTTTTGGCGATGCACGTGGCCGTCTCAAGCTTGTCCCCCGTCAGCATCCAGATCTGAGGAGGAAACAAGATGCAAGTTAACTAAAAAGGTTTTATGGACGCATTAAAAGCAATCATTTGCAATCAAAGATTAGCATTTTCCTCCATGTTGTGTATCTGATTACAACCCTGAATCACTGTTGACATGTCCGAGGTTTATAATTGTTTATATCCAAAATAATCTACAGAGTTAACCAGCATCCACCAGGTAGAAGTGTTCATTTCCCGTGCTAACCTTGATGCCAGCGTTCCTCAGCAGCTCCAGTGTGGGCCTGACGTCTGCTTGTAGTTGGTCTTCCACGCCGGTCAGACACAGAAGCTCCATCTCCCTCTCTAGGCTCTCCACCACGGCCGCGACCTTCAGGCCTCGGTCGTGGACGCTCAGCTTGGCCTGGTTGTAGCGGTTCTGCACATAGATGGAGGTGGAAAGGAGAGACTAAATGAGGAATTGTGGGTTGAAAAAGGGGGACTAGAACAGAGGAGGCAACTGAGAAATAAACTGGTCGACAACAGAAATAACAAAATATAAATGAGCTGAACAGAAGACACTAAGCTATGATCATAGACTTGAATCGAAGAGGTCTCACATTGCCAACGTTGGTACTGTACAACACTAACCTCTAGTTCACAACCAGTAGTGTCCATCCATACCTCAAAGTCCTGATACTGCTCCTCAGACAGAGACTTCTTAGCCACCACCAGTGTCCTCAGGCCTTCTCTGGCCATGTTCCCACACTGATACACAGGAAAGGAAGAGGTTCGTAAATGTTATTAAGTGTACACACACACACACACACACTTTTTAAAATCATATTGTATTTTTCATTTCAGGTCACTTTATTTGAAGATTTCAGTGATCTAAAATAAACGTCATGTCTTTACCCAAAGATGAAAATGAATCAAACTTCGGGCCGATCATCCGTTCTATTAGAGCGGCTGCTGTATACGTACACCATGTACAGTATTGTCAATAGCGGCATATTGTTACCAACACCAAAGGAATCAATAGTGAATAAAATAGCCTCTGGTGAGATTCAGAGGGCACAGTAAAACACGGGATGGATGGCGGTTTATTTTTAATATGAAACACCGATGGGGCGTTGATTGGTTATTGACAGGCAGAGTAACCGTAGCGCCGGCTGATCTGACAAGGGGGATATTACAGCCACATCTGTAACACCATTGTTCACGAATATGACATACGGTAATTACTTCAACTTGATGTAGGTCACTAATTAAATCAAACGCTGCCCCCCAGTGCTAAATGACTCAATAATGCCAATATAATTATGAACATATGCACACAAGACCTTCGACCACCAGACTGGCGTAGACGCGGTCCGACGCGTCTCTCCATTAATGTCCTGATTACAGGAGGGTACCGGGCGCAAAAAATGCCACTATGTGCGACAACGTATACGATTATCTGTTAATTATACTTTCACATTTCATAACCATTTACATGTTTGTCATTACCTCCGCCAGGCGTGTGTCTGTCTGTCTGTCTGTCTAATCTCGCATACTACTGGACCCATTGTCCCCTTTCATTTTTTGTGCTCATTTGTGACTGTATGCTCGAGGATCTCTCGTGGTTGCGGTGATTCACAATTTTTGGAAAACCTATTTTTATACCGGCACTGACCAAACCAAAAAGGCATTTCTGGCAATCGGCTGGGCCTTACCTAGTCTACTGCAGGTCACATTTTGGCCTTTGTTGTGGCTCAAAAACTGACATCCATAGAAGAGTTTACTCTCATTTTGAACCGGAGCATCTGCCGATTAAATTCATACCCGATATGTTGTGATCCACTAAAATAAGGCACGAAACTAGATGAATACATCCCTGTTTTTTGGCATCTCTGCCATCATCTTGACTGTAAGGGAGCCAGGAGTGAGATCAGCTCTTCTTTGTTTGGGAGATCTGAACTCTACTGAGTGCACTGAGTACTGATTTTGCTCAAAGACACTTTAAGATGACACATGGCTGCAGGGTCCAACTGGCTGATTAAGCAAAGAACAAAATGTTTTAACAAAACTTAAAGAGTTTAAAGTTTGTTCTACAGCTGCTAGAAGCTCCTTATTGTCTTTGTGCATCGCGTTGTGCGACAACAGTGTAAATATGTCGTATCGATTACACAGCTTTTACCTCCTCCTCCAACCAGTCGTTGTACTGGACGATGCTCGCCATGGCAACATCTGCGCCCTTCATGTAGAAAGTGATGTCTCCCGTCGACTCCTCCTGAATCAAATTACAAATAACAATTAGTACGTTTTCAAAAGTGCGTACACCTTCCGCACATCATATTGTTTAATACAAGTTTCCACACCCTGAGGATGATGCCCATCCTTTTGCTCTCGGAGGTGAAGGGGAAGATCTGCAGGATGTGGAAGGAGATGATCTGTCCGGAGGGAGTCTTCAGCTGCAGGGAGGTCAGGTCTCTGTTCACCAGGGTCAGGCCGACGCTCTGCGTCCACCGCACCAGCTCCACCTGAGGAACGTCAGAAAAGAAAACAACAAGACCGTCAAATTTGACATTTTCACCCCTTTAAATTACATTTATGCTTCAACTTTAACTGACTGGATTGAAGATGAACATGTAACTTAAAAAGGACCCAGTGAAACTTTAAAGCCCTGATTCCAACAACACAAATAAGCAGGATGGAGGTAGAATACATTTAACCCACAATTTGCGCAGCATTCTGGCATTTACTCAAATACGTAATACTGAGAAATGAATAAGCAGCAAATATAAAAGGATTTTGGAGAAAAAAAAACATACAAACAAGTGGAAATACCATGTCTTTTCAAATTTTAGAATGATCACTCTCCGCCAAATATTATTAGGTTAACAGGGAAATGACTTGAGGGAACACAAATCCAAAAACGACTGCAGACCGTGAAGCTGACCGAATCTAATTCCACTTGCGTTTGAAAGACAAGGCAAGAGAGAGTTACGGCATCCTCCAGAGCCGCCGAGCTCTTCTCATTCAGCTCCAGATAAGTGTTTTTCTGTTTCTCTTTCCTCTTTTCCTCCTCAGCAGGAACTGCGGCCCCCCCCGAGTGAGCGATCAGCTGCACACGACTCAATCCTCAATGGGTTCATTTTCAATTTGCTCACTCAAAGGTTGTTATTATACTCTGACCTACAAATTGGAACTTCCTGTTAATACCCCGTCATTTCTTCCCGCTCCCCCCTTTGAGCTCCGTTAAAAAAAGGAGCTGCCTATATTTACTTAACACACATCTGTGTGTCATTATCCTGGTGTGTGTGTGTGTGTGTGTGTAGCTACACTAACAGGCACATACACATACACAGACCATGTGCAGAGGATCTTTCACATCTACAGGAACTATTTAAAGCGATTGTTAGCTTTGACACAAACTGTGCGTGAATCAGGTGTTACAACGGCGATACAAAGGACTACTTTATGACGACGGGGGGGTCGGCTTAAACAACCCGATCAATCGTTTCATCTGTTCTCCAGTGATCATGCAAATCTCAGTGGCAGCGCTGCCTTTAAACTCAACAGCAGCTCAAGCATGTCATGACCGTTAACTGTTTGATTCTCTTCCTGTGATGTCACTGGTAATACAAAAAGGTGCACACTCAAGAGCTGAATTCAGCACAGGATAGTGCAGCACAAACACGTGTCGGATATGGTACAGAATCTCTATGGACTTCATTCTACTTTGAAGTTCAGGACAAAAATGTCCCCAATGAAAGCCTTAAAAACAAATTTTTTCAACCCCAGCCAGTACAGCATTTTATATATATATATATATATATATATATATATATATATATATATATATATATATATATATCAGGCTTCTTAATCTAGAGTCCTGGCTTTAAGAGTACCGTTTACCGTTTTAAACCAGACAGACATTTTCTCATGTTTACGCAAATACATGCTATTTGACTGGTTTGATGCATGCAACTAAATCAATGCTGTTGCTAAACATAAACAGATCCCAGACTATGACTTAATACAAATTCAATTTCAACATTATTTTCATTAAAAAACAAAACATTATGTAAACACACTAGCATTTAAATGGTTGAAAACGTATTGCAGTTATGACCAGGACTGATGTTGGTTAAAATATTTGACTATTAATAAAAAATATGAATATAAGATTTAAAAATATTCTGACGTAGACCATGTTTTCCTCTAAGAACACCAGAGGAACTTAAAGCGAGGCACAAGGGTGAAATAATCTGACCCTGATATTTTGAAAGACAAACTGTATACAATATGCAGTATATTAAATAATTACTCATTGTTAGGGGTACAGTATATACTGTTATTTATTTATTTTTTAAACATGGCATCCATCATTTGCTGCTTCCTGGCTCTTAGCCTGGCAACCACTAAAAGTAACTGCCCAGCATGAAGACCTGATACTATCTGCATATTTAAGGTCTTTATCGGCATCTTCCTCCCTAATGCTACAAATTCCTCGTACACTCACTGGAACCGCCAGTTACATACACTTGCATGATAAAACACCCAACTTCCTGGTCATGGCGGTCATTAAACCCAACAGTCAAATGCTCTTGTCTGATATTACAAGGGTTAAAGGTCACAGGGGGACTCTGTTCACAGCGCGGCTGACCAGCAGGTCAGATGAACCCCTGTGCTGACCTCGGCGGCCGGGCCCCACTTCATCTCCTTAATGACGGCTCATTACATTAGAGAGGCCGAGCGGAGAGCCGGGGGCCAAACAAACTATCGCTGACAGAGGAGCGGTGGCCAAAGATCTGATGCTGCGGTGGACCAGAGCGAGGAGACGAGGAGGCAGAGAGGGCTGGAAATAAAAAAGGACAGGAGAGAGCACAAAGAACGGAGCGGGAGGGGAAGGGAGAGCTCCGCCGACAATCACAGACCTCCACTTCTCATCGTCTCCAGGAGAAAATTAAATATTGATCAATTCAAGCAGTGAGAGACAATGGAGAGAGGGGAGATGGAGCAGAGTGGGCAGGGATATAAATGAATATATACATCAACTCAGGGGGGAGGAGGACAGACGGGCAAAATGGAAAACAGAGATTTATCTTTCGATACCTTTTTTTTTTATCTTCATTTTGATTACTAGACGTCAAGACGGAGGGGTTCGACGCAAAGTACGCAACTCTCACAAAGGCTTTACGAAGCCTCGCGTTTCACGAGCGATAAACATGCCAACTGTCTTAAAATGGGTGTGTATGGGAAGATTAACTACCCTTCAATACGCATTAAACGTCTCTTTAAACAAATACTGACTGTAACTTTTCCTGATCAAAAATCTTTGCCCGTCTTCCCAGTATTCAATTATCATCAGCGCTAAATTTCTCTATTGATAAATTCTTCAGTATGATTAGAGAGGGCTATATATAAAAGGCTGAGTAGCACCTTCAGCCATAAAGGCTCTTGGGTTACACGGAGTAACGGCCGGAGGAATGGAAGCCATAGGGACGCCTTTGGGGATCGTTTCTGTGCTGCATTCTTCCGTCAGCTGGAGCGGTACATTCTCAGGAAGCAAACACAGACGATTAGGTGTCTTCACCTCTAAGAGGAGTTTGTGACCTCCCGACTTTGTGTTCATGAAATTACTATTATTACGAACCAGGGTCATTCAGGATCACCAATAAAACATTAAGACAAGACAGGGAAACGTGGAGAGGGACAGGGTTTTTTTTCTATCGTGGCTGGGTTTAATCCAGATGTGAGACACTTTAAAAGACAAGTGTAAATGAAGCCTTAAAAAGCAAAAGCGATGGTCAAATATTTGAGCTTCAATTTTGTTCTGGTTGTTTATTGTTTATTATCTCTCTGGTCTGAAAAATAGCATTTTAGAACAACTGCTGAAAATAGTAAAATGATCGACAAAATCTAAAGAACTGATGCATGTTCTAATAACATCCACAAATCATGACAAAGGTGATTTGAAACGGTTTGAATTATGATTATTGGCAAAGGCCAATAATAGAAACAGCTGATCAGTCATGTTAATTAACTGTTCGCTACGTTAGAACTTATTTGAAAAAGGCATTTCATTTAGCGCATCAACTCTTTATCGACAAAAACTAAAAACCACCTCATGCGAGAGGAAAACCTGTTCTGCGCTGTTTGAGGAAGTTTTATTGAATTTTGCTGTTTCCATTCAGCTTTCTCTAATGAGGCACTTGCACGTAAAAATAAGTTGATGGAAACACGGCTGGTAACATGTTGCCCTGCAATTATTCCAACAGATGTGTTAAAACACAGATTTGCTTGAGTGCAGTACAATGACACTGGACCCATAGAACACCTTTCAACCTGCTGATCATGAGTTACAAGTAGAATAAGGGCCTAATGTGTGGGAGCAACCTCTGAAATACCAACATCACCAATTATTTTATTTATTTTGTCTTCTGTTTTCGACTCAGGCTGGACGTGCTAGGTCCGTATCTCATATGTACCTCGTCGGGGCTGGAGGCCTGGTAGGTGCGGTTGTCGTCACTGAAGTCCTGGTCGGCTTCGGCGGACTCCGGCTCTCCATTCACGATGGCGTGCGACTCGTAGACGGGCGTGACATTGTGGCACAAGGCGATGGCCTTCACCGCCTCGTGGATGCGACTGCTGACACTCTTGCGGACTTTCGGGCCCGACGCCTGGGTCTTCCGCGATGGAGTGGAGCCGCTGGTGCTGCCATTCGAGGGCTGGGAGGTCACCTGGCATTGCAATCAACAATGTGAGCCACGGAGCGAAATGACGCCATTTCAGTCACATCTATCTGTGACTCATGCCTGAGCTGAATATAGTCTTAATACTAAATTATCCTTTTATCCAATCAGTATACCTACAAGTTGGAAAAACTGGATGTGAAACACATTACACAATCTATTCAGACCAAGAAGCTGCGTATTGTAGTGAACTAGATCTAATCCTACACTCGCAGTCAATTCCCACCGACGCCCCTTGACACAGAGGCGATAAGTGGTGTATCACCGACTCCATTGTGTCATATCTGATTTGGGGACCTTTTATGTGTTCCGCTGTTTTGACATCAGCCATCAGTTTAAGTGGGTGGTGACTAGCGAGCAGGCAGACAGCCCAGCTGTGTTTGACGGGGGCGACTCGCTCTACTGAAGCGTTTGATTTTGGCTTATTATTGACCTTCGATCCTGCCAGGAAGGGGAGCGAGGGAGGGGAGTACAGTAGGGATGACAACCTTCATCAAGAGTGACTGGAAGATCGATGGAGAGATCATCGGGTTGTGTTGTCGGACGAGTTTAGTGTCTGAGCTACATGTGCATGTCAGTGAATGCACAGCGGAGGTATTAGACAGCAGGCCTGTGCAAAACTAATTTGGCTAATTATGCTGGATTAGGTAATTAAATATTAGTTATTCAACTAGTCCAACAAAATTCTAAAAGTGTACATACACCAGAAGAAGAGCGTCTAACGTTTTGTGATCAAGAAAGAGAACATGTTTTCTCAATCTTTTAAATATTTTAATGTGTATGCATCATTATGTATATATTAAAAATATGAGGTATGAATGGGGTTGTGATTGATATTCGGTTGCACAATCATAAAACATCTCTGTATCCCAGAGAGTTGACAGATGATTAAAGATGGCCTCATGTCGATTGGAGCTGAAACAATTAATCTGTAACTATCAAATACTTGTTTCTATCACAATTAAAGTAAAAAAAGCTGAATATTCGTTGGTTCCAGCATCAGAAATGTGAGGAGTTGCTGCTTTTCTTTGTTATATGTGATAGTAAATTTAAAAAAAAGGTTATTTCTCACTATTTTTAAAGATTTATAGAACAAACAGTAAATGTATTTGTCGATAAAATGGACATAAAATGACATTAACTGTTAGTTGCTGCCCTAATCTGGATGGAATAATGTTTAAAAGAAGCGTCCTGTAATCATAGCTGTGACAGTAAAGAAACAGTAACTCATTGCCGCTCTGCACTGCCTCAGCTGTGCAGCTCTAAAAGGACTAGTCATTTTTCATTTGCTGAGATTACACATAAGGGTGTGGGGGCAGATGGTTTCAGTGTCGACCAGCTGTTCGGAGCTGGCTGAGAACGAACAATATCATTCTGTCGAGGCTGCGGCCAGATCTGAGCCGCACGGCGAGGAAAACACTTGCTTACAGTATGTGGAGTCGCTCGGGGACGCTGCGTGATGAATGAGCAACACGGGCTCCTTTCCTGGAAAACGTATCCTTAGCTAAATATAAAAACGGATTAAACTGATCTACAGGGAGAGGCGTGAATAAGCAGGAGCAAAAACAACGTATTTCAACATATCCTGTCCCTGTAAGTGACAAGTTCGGCTTTCATTTCGTTGGCTCTGTCCAGTGTTGCATACCGGATCGTATCAATTTTACATTATTTAATTTAATTAATAACTTCATACTGCTAAAAGGAATAAAAAGGAGAAAGATGAGCCACTCCCAAGTTGGCACCGAATCTCTACGCTACAGTGTCCTGAGTGGTGGTTGTGTTTATGGTTAACTAAAAAATCCAAAAGAATGTCCTCATGGAATAACTCAACAGATTGATTGAATGACAGGAATACATCTTACCTGTGCATATGACTGGACTATTTGGCTCTGTATCTCATCCATGGTGTCAGTGCCATAGGACACTGTTCCCAGGTGCAGCCGCTTGAAGACCATTTCGTTCTGTGTCAGAGTGCCTGCATGTTCAGAAGACCAGTTTAGACAGTTGCAAACAAATCCTAAAGAAATGACATCACCTACATACTACTCCTCCGTTACCGTATTTCACATCATGACCGCTCTTATTTCTGGTATTGTCACAGCCTAATCTCTATAAACAGATTACGCATTCAGATGTAGAATCTGATGGCAACGAGACAAGATTTTGGTACCAGAAAAGGTCTGGTTTACGTTTGTAGTCTGGGTAGTATTGACCAATCACGTTCCACTAGGCTTTGGTTGAACGCAGGTAAACAGTCCGTTTGAAAGAAGAAAAAAAAAGAGGCGTAACGCATTGGCCGAAATACAATCTGGCAACTTATCGGCACAGCACACAAAAAAGGAATTCTTGGCCCCGATATCTGCTGAACCCCACAAATACAGCCTCTTGCCCCCCAGAGGCTTGTTTTACAGCGAGCTGCAAAGTTGCTGGTCACAATGTAGCCAATAACGATAACAGCTGTTAAACCCTCTCCTGTCACTTTTGGTGGCAAAAAAAACGAGTTGGAGACGGTCAAAAGGCCAAACTATTGAAAACCATGGCCCACAAACCAATGGGGGATGTCACGGTAACTACATCCCATTCTTATATACAGTCTCTGTAAGATAATGGTATGGGTCCCTTAATTAAAAGTATGAGGAACATGTTAACTAAGGACCTTCTAGCAACACATAAGGGAATACTTAAGCAGTTGAAGGCAAAAACTAAAGACAAGGAAAATCCTTATGGTGAATTTATGCAATATTTTCAAAGGAATCCTTAGATGAAAATGTAGGATGACGGGATGGGAAGTGATTTATGCAACTGGGCACAAAAACTGCCAGGTGTAAAAATACATCAGAGGTGTTTAAAACACTACGTCATAGCAAAAATAGAATATATTCAAAGCCACTCAACATCTCTGAAAGCCCACACACACACACAAGAACACACACACACACACACACACACACACAAGAACACACACACTAACACACACACACAGAAAGCACATCATTTGTCCCCAGAGGACTGCCTACAATGCATCATGGGACCTGCAGGCTGGTGTGACTGCCTTCTCATTGACCTAATCTCATTACCAATATGGACTGCATGTCCTCTCTGACTAACAGACAAGACACACCATTGCATACAAAAAGACTGAGCGAATGAAAAACAAACTTTGAAAACGAGGGCAATGGCCTGGTTTAATGGATGTCTGTTGCCAGAATGTGTGCCGATAGAGCATAAAGCTGATTAGAGGGCATCTACCTCCCAAAAACATTAGAGCCACGGGGTTAACCAATTCTATTGGATTGATTGTTTGTTCTTCTTTCCATGTGCTTTAACTATCAACCTGGATAAATAGGCTCTACAGCTAATCTATTCCTACCTAGATCAGTGGGGTAAGACAAAGAAGCATGTTCGGGCCACCGCAGGAGTTTATCACTCTGGCACACTGGCTAGCGTTAGCAAAGAGCAGCTATCTGTTATTAGAAAATCAGGCCATGATCGTGAAATGAAGTGGAAGGAGGATAAACAACACAAATTCGGAAGATTTGGTGAAACTTTGGTCCTCAGGTCTTTTGTTAAACTCACAACATTGACAAGCTTATTGTTCAACTGCAATTAAGCGGCTTAGTTGTAATGTGAATTAATGATATATCAAGTATTAGGTCTTAGATGAGCAAAGTGCAAATTTACAGGAGATGTTAGTCCAACTTGTAGTGATGTGATGTGCATTTTATTGGGATTATTACGTGATATATATATTATTTTTATTGTGCTTCTTTTCTATGCCCTGTATCAGTGGAAGATTAGGTTCCACTATTATCCCGTTATAGCTCTTTTAGATGTTATTGAGCTCTAATTGTACTAAGAAAGTGAATTCCACGGAACACCTGATATGCATTCATGTCTGGCGCAGGGTAACAATGTTGTGCATGCTTGATAACACAGCCGTGATCAGGGATTGAATCTGTGCTACCATAGACGGTATACAAAGATGGACGACATTACAGTTCCCAAAAAGTGAAGCCAAAACATCTTGACCGCCCCCTGGTGGCTGGCTGCAGTATAGGTAATAAACCCCGCCCCCTACATGTTAGTGGAGGGGACACAGGCCAAACTTAAAAAATGGAGATGGTTTCTGTCATATTAGGTAGTTCATATTACGCCAATGTATGTCCAAATGTTCACTTTTATGATACGTTTTTGATGCTATAAAAAGGGGCTGAATCGTCATAATTGACAGTTGCTGTTGAGCGTAGTAGTCGCAGAGGCACCTGTGACGTCTTTTTGTATGTAGAGGAGGAACGTCTAGAGGAGAACTAGTAACTAAGTTTCCCTAACTGTGACTGTATAAATATATATTAAGATCTTTACGTACATTCCATCTATGGTTCACACAATCGTTGACTGTGTAGCTGGTTAGCTTAGCAACATTTGCGTTAGCCAGTGCTTTAAATGTTTTTTGGAGTTCCCAAAATAATTGTTGACCTTTAAACCTACAGTAAACACATTCTACCATCAGAACATGAACAGCCTACGTTGTATGCAAACCAGTTGCCCTCTTGAAGTGAGTTGTAATTTGGCTTTAACTTAAGCACCAACTTAAATCTACTGTAGAGGTAATAGTTCTTCAGCATGTCTGGACACCTACCCGTCTTGTCTGTCAGCAGATAGACGAGCCGGCCCAGTTCTTCTGGGATGGTGCTGGTCCTCACCACAGTCCCGGGGATGTTTTCGTCTTTCATGATCATCCAGCCGTAGGCCGACTTCCCCATGTCCAGGTTTACACGCAAGCTACACATGGAAAACACAAACCAAAGCTGTTATGTATCACAGAACTAATGACAATAAAAAACTGAATTAAAGATCTGGTATGTTTGAGAAAAAAGAAAAAGAAACAGATGGGGAGCTATGGTTTCAAAGCAAGGGTTGAATATTTTCTACTTTATTGGATTTATTGGTCCCCCCCCAAAAAAAACAATCTTCAAAGAATGAAGAGAATCTCAAAAGTACCTGATGGGGATGATGTAAGAGAAAAGCACGACAAATCGGAAGAGGTTGCGGAACCAAGGACCCACAAACCCCTGCACCGCTACCATGACAATAGACAGGACCACCTGGGCCAGGAACAGGGCCTTGGTGAGGCGGTTCAGCTCCAGGTCCAGTAAGCCAACCTGTGGGTACAAGAGGTCAGCGGTCAAAACAGCAGACATTACAGCATCACCGCCCTACTAATTTCCTCTAAGCAGGTTAGCATGGAATACATTATTAAGACAATCGTGTGTGGATTAGGTTTGGTTCAACTGGAATCAAATCATTTGACTGGATATTAGGAGTAAAAATCTTTTTCCTTTTCTGACAGCTTACGCTAGAGAAGACTCTTTGTAACGTTCCCATCTGCTCTCAAAGCCTTACAATATGCTACACAGAAAGCCAGTGAAAGACATTCTTAGCTGCAGGCTTTTATCATGCAAACCATGTGTACGACATAAATAGGTTTATTGGTGGCACTGTTTTGTGGTAAACCGCAAGCTGCATTATTGTCGTGCTGAAGTATTGTCCTTGAATGCAACGGAGGGTCAAAGGGTCTCGGATAAATAGATAAAGTTCCCATATTGAGATGGCTTACTGGAGAGAGAGAGAGAGAAAAAAGGGGGTCAGAGTTGTCCTTTATTTTTTGAGTGTATCTCGCAGCCAATGGAGCATGTGGGAAAAAGATGTCAAATAAAGAAGTGCCCTTCCCCTTTTCTGGCAGTGCTCACAGTGAAGCCCTGTACACAGAGGGCTTTCTTCTGACGCACCACGCTTACAAAAACAGCAGAACATAACATCTCTCCTCCCTCAAATAAAAGGAACTGGCTCTGAAAAGGAGGGGAGGTGAAGGGGGGGGGGGGCCAAGCGCATATAAAAAGCAGCGGAATTCCTCCACCACCCCAAACCCCCACCAGGCCCATTCCCCTGAGGACTGGGAGAGCTGGGAGACCAGTGTGACTGATTTATCAGTTGCTGTTAAAGTCCCAGTAGCAGGGTGCGCAGAGGAGAAGGGTATCTCCCCACCCCAGCGCCTCGCTACACGGTTCATGGTTGAGCTATTGAGAAAAATAGGGGGTTTGGGTGGATTAAAATGAGTAAAAATTAAGACGGAGAGCACAGTGCGTGCCTGAAAAGCACAGGATCCCCTTCTGCTTGAACAATGGCTGGTCGAAATTTTCCAAGCCTTGCCGGGGATCAGATGAAGTCATTATTCATTCAGTCAAGGGGAGGGGAAAAGGACTCAATTACCTCAACCTAAAGATGCTATCAATGAATAAAAAAAAAGTTTAAAAAAAAGAAGTGCATTTTTTTACTCCATTCATCTCAAAGCCATTAAAAGGGAAAGGAATGACTCAATCAGCCTGTGTTGTGTGGCTTGTACTTCTGATGAAGAACTGTTGCCACGTGAATATTCATCGAGTTAAAACAGAAGAATATCGAGACTTCAGTAAGTAGTGTGTTGTTTGGTGCCTCTGCAAATCAAGAAAGTCAAGAAAATAAACTGAAATTGACTTTTCTTTTTTTTTCAACCGTCTGAGAGACGTGTGGAGAGAGCCGAGTATTGGGTGCTTGGATATGTACTTCTAACAAACACCGCTTATTGACGAGCAGCCTCTCGTCAAATGACATTGTTCTGCCTCTTCACTGGGATGGAGGTCCGTCTCACAATGCCGAGACAAAGAGCGAATCCATGCCTGACTGTTCTGTCAGATTGATCAAGTGCAAACATCGTCCTGGCCGGTGTCACAACAGATTATATGAGGCCAAAACGTTCCTGCGACTTTAGCCACACTGTATCGACTTTCCATCCCCAATCCCCAGTCTCCATATTGGCACTTCTGACATCATCTCCTTGAAATATTGAATTCCTCTCAGCTGTCGGGCTTACACAAAACAGTGCCCCCCCCCCCCTCCGCCCGCCCACCGCTGTTCGACCGGCCACATCAGCGTTCTTAATAAAAGACAACGGTGTCAAAACTGTGCCGCAGTAGGGGAAGACGTGCTGTGCCACGGAGAGCTCTAGCGGTGCAGACTGCTGTGAGGTGAGAACTTTGTGTGTAAAAGTCACGGCAGATGCGCCGCGGCCGGAGCGCTGCCTCTGAGATCCCACCGACGCCCGCCTCTATCAGTCCACCCGCGTCTATCTAGCTCAGCTATCTTCCAGGTAAAATCTTATATTTAGAATCAGATTTTCATTAATCTCCCCGATCGGGGGACAAAACACTCGATGGGGATTCCGCGGGATTAACTTTCAGCTGAAAATGTCATTTAAATCCTCGGTTAGTTAATTTCCCTTTTGGTTAATTAGCAGCCGGCGTTGACCTTTTGCATTGACAGGTCCAACTTTATCTAGAAAGTCAAGGTTACAAAACCACCTCGCCATAGTGATTGATTAGTGATTAGAGGCCGGGGGGGGGGGGGCGGTGGCGAGAGGGGAACTTGGAACAGATGTTACTTTGAGAGAGGTGTCTCACCCTTTGAAGCCTGTACAAAACATTTGTATTTAAGCTGGCATCACCTGACGAGCCTTTGGTTTGGGAAATGCATGAAAAATACAACAAATCTTGAATTGACCCCAAAATCAGTGTAAAGCCGTCATTTTGTGCAGAAAGACAATGTGCTTTTTAGTGTGATTTACATCAGCTGTTGGAGAGGAAATTCATCCACATTAGCGATCAATCAATTGACATTTTTTAATGTATAAATATAAGAAATATATAAAAAACTGAATATCTTTGAACTGTTATATGGAGAAAATAAGACATTATTTGTTTAAAAAAAAAAAATACCCTTACATTTAAAGTATCTGTGACCAAAAAGTCCTAAACAAATCACAAAAAAAATAAATAAGTATTCACCTTGTTCTTGGCAGAGGAGGTGTTCAGAACGCTTCTGGTCTCCTTGCCTGTGTAGATCACCACCCCGATCACCGTGCCTGCCAAGGAGAGAGACAAGGAAAGTAATGCTGCTCATTAACTGCACCCCACCCCCACCCCCACCATCTCACACACACACAAACATACGTGCACACACTCATCTTGGTCAAGCAAGATGAACTGCATGAGAGGAAACACAATAAGGCTGAGCTGAGGCCGTTTAGTCTCATTGCCACTCAAGCCAACAGACAGGAGTTTAATACGCTTAGAGTCTCGGGGCCTTCAGCCACCCTATGGAAGCTCATAAAAGCTGATCAATACACTGCCATCTTTATTTGCCAATTCATTACGGTGGCCTTATTACAGAGGATTAATGAGTCATTAATATTAAATGAGCTTAATGGGAGAGCAGAGGCAATAATAAAAACGAAATACAGCCGCTGAAATCCCCAAACTATAAAAAAAAACAAAGGCAAGAAAGTAAAAAATGGGCAGAAAACAAAAAGGAGGAAAGTGAAGAGGAGGCAGAGAGAGAGAGAGAAAAAGAGAGAGAGAGAGACAGAAAGAGACCAGTGGTGAGGAGAGAGGGGTGATGAATTGCTCTCGTCGACTTCTACATTCAGAAATATCGGGCCATGTGACAAATGGTTTGTGGCTCAGCATGCAGAGGGGCTTCAATTTGAATATGCGAACAACCAATTCTCTCGTCACAGCTGGACTGGGGCCTGTGAGAGAGGGAATATGCAGGGCGATCCCGGGCCGGCTCAAGTGCCCAGAATGCCGGTGAAGAGTCTGTCAAGGAGAGGCTTGTGAGGGACAATGACATTCCCGAGCAGCGATGATGTAAGGGGTCTAAGTCAGGCTTTTTTAGTGCGAGTGTGTGTGTGTGTGTTTGTTCTTCTGGTCAAGGTCAGGCCAGAGGGGAGAGCAACACCGCAAATCAATGGTGTGGCCGTCGCTGAGAGCGTCAAACACTCTCAACTGACACAGGCCTTACTGTGGGGAATCGCCAAGTCGGAGCGAGGGAGGATTACCTCAACTCTGGGTATTCTTTGAACAAGCACATGGCAGCATCAAATCAAACGCCTTTCGGGGTTTAATGCTACGACTCTTTGTGACAAGAGGAATCACTTAAATCATTGAGCACAATGACGAGGAGGGACTGGAGTCGCTTTTGTTTCAGGGTTTCAAGCCATCAGCTACGTTTATGTGAATATAAATGTGTCTCCTGTGATCCACGTTTACCCTGCTGTGCGCCACTATGGGGGGGGGGGGGACTCAACAAGGGCCCCTGTCTAGACTTGAACCAGGGTCGGTGAGGTTACATACGCTCCCAGCACCCCGACTCTTTTTACTAGCACTGTTTTCTGGTGGAGTGTTTGCCTGTAACGGTGAGTCATGAAGGCTCTGTGTACAACCGAAGAGGCAGGACAGAGTAGACCGTTTGATGTTTTCACCCAAGTACATGAAACGTTCTTGGGATTATTTTTTCTTTTGTTTTCTCCATTTTTAAAGCATAGATTGCACATAAAAACAGGTGGATGGAAACATTCCTTTTGATGCAGAGATAAAGTATTTTAAGTTAATTCAAGGTACTTTACACTGGCTATGAACGTTCTCAATGTAGTACTGATACCTCTATAAGAGCGACAGAAGTAAACAAGACCATCAGAGATTATCTGATGGTCGAAACAGACAAATTGATTTATAGCACGCGGGTTCACCAGAACCTCCTTCAGACTGTAGCTGGGCCTCCAGCAGCGACCAGCCCGCCACGCACAGACCCAGATCCGGCTTTGCAGTCGGAGCTCCGGCAGCAGAAGCTCTGCTCCTCCGGCCAGCAGCAGAGCTTCACCTCGCTGGGAGCCAACACCGACACCACGCTGCTGGAGACCCAGGCTGTAATGTTGGATCCGCTGACGGGAATGGAAGGCACGGGAGAACCAGAACAGCGCATAG
This sequence comes from Pholis gunnellus, assembly GCF_910591455.1. Classification (NCBI taxonomy): domain Eukaryota; kingdom Metazoa; phylum Chordata; class Actinopteri; order Perciformes; family Pholidae; genus Pholis; species Pholis gunnellus. The sequence goes on from NC_136543.1 coordinate 4,465,989, forward strand.
CCGACTGTCAAGGCTCTGGTGCTCGGAAACACTTCCGCCGTCGTCCACAGGGAACGCCAAAATCAACACAAAATCCTCGTAGCAGCTTTAATGTTGTTAAAAGGGTTCTTTAAATTACTTCCTGACAAACAAGGCATGTTCGGAGGAGCAACCATCTGGTAAAAATGTCATTTCAAGATATAAAATGGACTTGTAATAAAAGCTGTCATTCACTTACCGGATGCAACAACTGTGCTGGCCCAAAGCGTGTTCTCAATATTCAGACTCTCATGGACCTGTGGATCCGTGTCTTCCTACAGGGGGAATAAAAAGGGAAAAAAAGCTTGTGTGACTATGGTAGGGCGGTGTAGTGCAAAGTACAGAAAGCCATGTTGAATGAATGAATGAACTAATTAGCATTGTTCAGTGTGGGCCTGGAGCAAACAAACAAAACCACGACCATGGAGCCCTGCATTCTGCTTTAAGACAGTGAAAGACAATTGATGTGTATAAAAAGTAAATTACCTTTCAAAAAGCTGAAACAGACTTCAACTTTCATCTTTTGACAGAACTTAATTCTGAAGGCTCTTACAATATTTTATTTAATTATTATAAAAAGAGGATAGTTGTTTCCAACCTTGGCTCACATTCAGAGAAATGTCTTTACAGCGAATGTAGTGATCAGAAATACTATAGCAATGACTGTGCAATACAAAGTGCAAGTGGCTGGTTTTAAATGTAGCAATATATTCAGCTGTGTATATACAGTAGTGGCTGGTCATGATGGTTTGAAAACCAAATAACCAAACAATAGCAGAAAAATTGCATTTAAAAGGATTTATTTTTGCCAATTTGATTCCCCGGTTTATCGAGGCAAACTAAATTCTGCCTGAATTCTACCTTTCAGCTGTCTCGAGTTGAGGAAAACGAGCTCAGCTGAGAGCCCACACGGGCTCCTCGGTGCCATTAATTTTCACAAGCACCTGACACAGTTGTGCAGACTGTAGCAATACAGTGGTCCCTTTATCAATACTTTCACTAGAACTGGCATGGCGATAGAGGCTCCTTTTAAAAAAACAGTATAGAGAGAACACGTAGATGAGATTTCAGTGATAAAAAAGCCCCTGGAGAGCCTCTTGTTTCACTCCCCCCCCCCCCTCTCTGTTTTACCCCTCTCTCTTAAATAAAGAAGAACGCTGGAAATGGCTGGAGTCAGGAGTGCAGAGTCGAGGCTCCAGTTTCGGCTCAAATTGCCTGCCCGATATGATAATTATGATACCTAAGCAGCCACATCCTGTCAATCCACTCAGACGTGGGAAGAGGTGCATGAAAAATAAATGGCAGGTTGCAGAGCGCTCGACCGCTCTGACATTGGCATCGCACTGCGGTGTTCATAACTGCAGAGGGGGGTCTCGATATAGGCCGCAGAAACAAAGCCACCATATCCGTCTCGAGGAAAGAAAAAAAAAAGAAAAAGAAAAGAGAAACCCTCATAAATAGGTAAGTTCATTTGCTGCGGATCTGTGGGAACCCTTTTTTTTTTCTCTCTCCCCCCCCCCCCCATCCTGCTCGGACTAAAAGCACACGCTATGCAAAGGAAGGCCGCGGAGGATGAATGAGCGGAGGAAGTGCTCGCTCACTAAGCCTGGTGTGTGGCCAAGAGTGAAGACGGGCCACAAAGCCTCCCTTTGTACTGGAGCTCTCCTCTCTGTGGGGGCTGCGCTAATCTGCTATTAATAAAAAAAAATTCACCGAGCAACAAGCAGGACGGGATGGATGGAGCTGGAGCTGCGAGAGAAGCTGCCTGTGATGTAAGATGTATGGCTGCCTGAGATAACAGGCCCTGGATGGACACACAGGATCTCATTGTCGACCGCTTGTCAACACACGGCGGTGATACACGTCTTCTATGTCAACCCGGTCTCTATAGAAATACTCTGCGTGTGTTTAACAGGTCGTAAAAACGTCAGCGAGCTACTGTACCCGCGTGAAGTTCCCCTCAAAGCTGTGGATGTCCAGCTGAGGCCTCTGGGCGTAGACGTAGGAGCTGATGGAGAAGAGGTCCTGAGACAAGGAGGCATGAAGAAGCAGCATTAATACGTTCATAGAAAACTCACAAGTCTTATTTAATCAATTACCACAGTTGGTGATTCTTTTACATACAGATTTTCTTTTTTTTTTTGTAGTGACAAACATTTTTACTTGGTGCTGTGTAGGGCTGACAATAATAAATATTTTGATCGTCGATGAATGTGACAAATATTTTCTCCGTTAGTCGATTAGTTGTTTAGTCAAATGAAAAAAAAAAAAACAGAAACAAAGATGGCGTCACCAAATGTCTTGTTTTGATATTCAGTTTACTGTAGAAAAGGAGTAAAGAAACCAGAAAATATTCATATTTAAGAAGCTGGAATCAGAGAATGTTTTTTTTTCTTTAAAAATGACTCAAACTGATTAATCAAATATTAATATAGTTGTAGATTAGTTTAATAGTTGACAACTAATCGATTAATCGTTTCAGCCGTAATGCGATGTATGATTTTTGGAACTTTTAGTATACTTTACATTAATGCTGCAATAACTTAAGTGTCAATTAAACTCCTACAAAGACATATAATTGTAATGAAAATTCATTCCCAACCTTGGAAATGATGATTTCACAAGATAATCTCAACTCAAGGTCCACTTACGTGAACATTTCATGGTCCTCAAGTGAAACAACAAAAAGATAAGTGGACCTTCAGTTCAGAGCATTTTCTCACTTCTGGTGCAAAATGGACCTGCTCTCTTATTTTAGAAGACATATTGGATATTTGTTATTGGATTCAGCTGAACAGAAATGACATAAAAACATGGAAGCAGTTTAAATATTAATTGAAATAAAAAGAAAACAGAAGCTGAAAAGAAGACAAAATAATAAAGCCTGAACCATAAGTCCTCAATCATCTGCTTCTTCTCAGTCATCCCAGCATGTAGGAGTGCAGCCTTCGGCCCGTCAAGCACCCAACACCCTTTTTTTGGAACTAAATTGGGTGTAAATATTAAATTATTCAGGTAAGCGGGCTCTGCAGCAGCCAGGCAGCCCTCAGTCATGCTCAGATCGTGTTCTCCTGGTGAGAACATGGGGCAGAGCGGTTCAGAGAGGAGCAGGGAGGATTATTTTACTGAACCCCCCAACGGAGAGTAGTGTTGCTCCAGCATCTCACAGAGCAGCGCTCAGAGACTCAGCGGCATCGTGACGCATTGAGAGAGATCAGTGCGGCTGCACAGCAAATTGGAATTATTGAGTGATTTTAGAGCTGACACAAGTCTGAATGTAGTCGGTACTCTCGAGTTGTTGGTGGTTATCAAACTTAAAGAGCAAGTTTGGTATTTTTAAAGTGACTAAAGGGGACAACGTTTTTTTTAAATTGTATGGTTCAGTATTGGCTGAGTTGCTGCGGTCAGCTTTTGTTTGATCCGGCCTGTTTGTTTACGTGTCCAACCAAGTCTCGCTCAAGGAGAAGTCTCATTTTGAAATATCGTGAGATGTGATTCGTTGCTGGAACGCGGCGAGTGAGAGTTGGAGAGAGGAGAGCTGGGAAGAGATCAGTGTGATCTAAAAGACTTTGTTGAAATCATCAAAATGTTCAACCACAAAGTGGATGAGATTATTCAGGAGGACACTTGTCCTTCAGCGGGACTTGGTTAGACACTAAACAACAGACCAGATCAAGCGAAAGATTATTTATCTGTAGGGGCTTTTCCATAATATTGTCAGGCAGACTTTCTACCATCACAGATATCAAGCATCCTTTTCTGCCTCTTGCTATCTTCACGTCTCTTGAAACTCTACACGGATGCCACGGCTCATTCTTCAGAACGACTTGCTGAAACTTTAATTCTCTGATCACACTAAGTGGCAAAGAACAAAACAACAACAATCGACTCAACTTAAATGTGAAGTATTGAGTATCGCCTCCAGTTAGAGGGAAGGTCCAGACTGTTGCTACTGTCTGTCAATCATCAGTGATTAGGTTTATTTGATGAGCGACAAGATAACGAAACACTCGTCCACTCATTCACACGGTTTGTCTGTTACCAGAGGCGCACTGCGTCGTAATGTATCCGTACCCCCACTGCAGGAAGCCGCTGCGTGCAGCCGACAGCAACCTTCAGCTTCCAGTCCGTTTCTCCGTCCAGCTGGTCTGTTCTGATGAAGCATGAACCTGACAAAAAGAGGACAGAAATGCTATCAAGACTGATGTGTTGGGTCTGTTGGACACAAGCTGCAATTACAGGACACCAAAAAAAAAAAAAAAGGTGTTAGTGTGTTTAGGCTGCAGCGGACCGCAGGGTATTTCATTAAAAAATAAAAGTTGAAACAGAGTCAACTTTGGGAGAAACTCAACTCAACGTCACGTTGCGGATTCAAGGACCAGTCAAATCAAAAGCAGCCTCGGGGTAAATGCTAAACACTGAAGAAAAGTCAGTGAATTGACTCTATAGTGTTAGTTACATGGTAATATCTAGCTGACGTTTGCTAACATTAGCCACAATAAGACACTGGTCACACCAGACCAACCCTAAATGCAATCAATTGATGAAGAGTGCAGTTTGTAGCCTAATTCCACTTTTCATTTTTTCAGAGGAACACATGGTTTTCATATTTTATGACTTGCACACTTTTAATCAAAGGTTTTTATGGCTGCATCGCAAGAAAATCGATGACTTTATATATATTTTCATAAAATTCAGTGTTAAATATTTAATTTCTTTTGGGTTCTGAAGGTTTAATCAATGTTCAGCCAACAGACGTTTGAACGTTTTGAGAAATTTCTTTGGGGTTTGTGTTAAATAGAGCCCTTAATGCTTAAATGGCACACATCTTAAAAAATTAGAACCCATTTAGCTTGTAAAACTGATACATTACTATAATAAACTAGCATGTCAAACGCCAGCAGCACAGTGCATTAGAGCCGGTAGCACAACGCAGAGCATCTGTGGCTGCTGTGGACACCGCAAGGTCCGATAAACGTTGAGCAGTCGTGACCTGTATTGATCCGAGGTATTATTACATATGAAACTGATGGATGAGAGCAGCTATTTGACACAGAGGGCAAAGGGCAGCGATAAACCATCCCCGGAGGGTTAACTATGATGGAAAACATTAACACGAGGAGGATGAATCATGCCTTCCTTCTGCTGCAATGGCACTCGCATAGCATCCCTGAGATGTGTGTGTACAAGTATTTGAAAGACAAAGTCCATGAGGCCATATGTGTGAAAGATAAAGATGTATTTGTGTGTGTGTGCGTGTGTGTGTGAGAGAGGCATTAAGACATCAACAACTCCCTGCCAAGTATATTGACACATCAAAGATTGATGGAAAAGATGTCCTCAGAACATTTCCTCTCGGTGCCCCTTAGAAAAGAGCCGGGACGCAGCTCATTGATTAATTGGAATTTGCATCATCAGTCACTTAAGAATGGGACATAAATCATATGAATCACAGGTCGCCGTGGAGATGGTGTCAAAAGACTGAAAGTGTGGGGAAAAAGAGAGAGAGAGTCCAGTTTCTCATGTGAAAGATCTTCACACCGTTGGTTAAAGTGCCACAACAAGTTTCACTGTAAGGCACCCTGTCTGTTTACTGTATTTTATTTCTACATTACTATTTATTACAATGGTTTACAATGTTTCTACAACTTAAAGGGTAGTTTGGATTTTTTTAATTGTAGTAGTTTGTATGAGGTACTTTTTCGGCTGTGACATGCTGCCAGACAGCCTTTTTCGACAGGGAACTGAAGCAGATCTCTACGCTCTCTTCAGAGCCACAAGACTCCGTTGATGAAAACCATCGGTTATCTTGTTTGTGTTTTTGTGTGACTTTGGCGTTTTAAATGCTTAGTTTGATTCACTAAAGTCACACAATAACAGAAACTACATGATCGATTGGGGCGGTGGAGGACCAGCAACTCCGGGTTCTGTGAAGTAAAATGAAGTAGAGTTTCAATGGAGTCTGGTGGTTTTGAAGACGGCATAGATAACTGCTTCACTTCCCCGTCGGACTGCCTTGCTCCCATGCTGGTACTCCTGTTTTGTTTTTTTGCAAACTGGGGAATGCCGACCGTCGTCTACTGTAGGTTATATACCGACTATGGATAAGTACCTCATACAACTAAAGACAAAAAAAGCCGAACTATCTCTTTAAGACATTTATCAATCCAGGAGGAGTTTTGCTGATCAGGAATATGTCTTGTCAGCACTTTGCTGCATTGATAAAGTTACACCAACAGTTTGCCTGCTCACCATTTTTCTCCGATGTTCTCAGGAATATCATGTCTGCAGGAATCCTTTGGTTCTACAAAAAAGAAAGAGCAACAACAACAACAAGAGTGCATAAGGCGCTGTGTTACTGAGCACTGTGACAGAAGCCAGATGAATCTTCCTGAATAATTAAACAAGGTCAATACGTTGACCAGAGGGTGAAGGAGAAACCGGTTTTTAAAGACTGTCTAACCCACAGTAATGGACATTTAGCAGCAGCTACATTTCATGTTGGCTGAGCTGAAACCAAAGAATCACATGCTTAACATGTGATTGTGAGGTTTATAGTATCAAAGGTGCATTATCGGTTTCACAGTCCCAGTAAAGCAAAACTCACTCTAACACTGATTAACACTGTGAAGTTATTCTATCTGCTTTAAAGTGGCCGGTCAGCTTTTCAAAATCCCCTTAAAATCCCCTTTTGGAGGTGGTGAGAATGAGGAGTGATGCATAAAAGCACTGATTTGAAACAATACAAAGAATTATGTTGAAAACTTTCACGACAATTTAAAAATGAGGGAAAATCAGTTTTCAGTTCCCACCCCAAATCACAAATATGTATTATTTATTTTGGTGTGAACTGTCTCTTTAAATGTACTGAAATCTGAGAAGCTGGTGAAGTCATGCACTCACTAGCTTTATAATGTAGTCAGTCACATCGTACTTCAACACCAGTGATGCAAACGGATGTTTGAGTTGAAAGCAGAACTTAATTCTTCGCCTTTGTCAAACACGTACCAGCCATTTCTGAAGCAGACTGCTTTGGAAACATTTACTCTTTAAATAGAACCGGATTATAATAAGCCCACAGACACATGTACGTAATGCATTCTCAATTGCTTACTTCCTAATTAACTATTTTAAGTTGACTCTATTGTTATCATAAACTTAAACTGGAGGCAAATAAACAGCTATTCACACAGAATAAAGTATTTGGTAGAGTGGTATTTTTCACAGAAATCAATGCATGCAAAGACATCTAGAGGACCAGATTTACCTTATCGACGATGATCAGGTCCCCAACCTGTATGTCTGAACTCTTCACTTGAATTTTACCTAAAGAAAAAAAAAAGAGAGCGGTTGAATGACAGCAACTTGACATCAGAAATAGACTGTTCATATTCAAGATATGCTGCTGTGAACTTTTTAATTGCTGTTAAATAAAATATCGGTATTGATTTCTGGCACTTGAGAATGACGCCGACTCTCAAAACCACAACCCACTTTTTGCTACTTCTCTCTCTCTCCCCCTTCTACCAGATTGATTACCTGCAGCATGATAATGTAATACCCCTCTGTTTTCATCTCTGGACAAAAACAATCGCACACAGGGTCACTCTCAATTTTATTGCCTCAATATCCCCTGCAACCCTTCTTCTTCTTCTTCTTCTTCTCCTCCTGTGCTCACGGGCACACATAACTATCTATGTACATGCACATGAGCACATGGAGGGAGTGTGACGCTACACACGGTCACAGACACCACACAGGGGGCTTTCACCACACATTCAACAAAGGGACAGAGCTTAGATCATACGGTGTTTGAGAAACGGAGCGAGAGAAAAGAAATCGATGCAATCACAGCGAGAGGAATGACTTCTGTTACAAGTGTAGATCCAGTGGAGTGTCGTCTCTTGGTCGCACGGGGAGAGCTCGACTATATACGCCGGGATATCCGTTGTAATAATGTCAGCAGACCGTCAGCAGTCGTGAGGAGGAGTGTGGACAGATGTCTCTCACCTCGCACTGTGAGCTTGCTGTAGAGTTGAGAGTTCATCTCTTTGTCGCGTTTGTACCGTCGCACTTCATCCACGGCCTCTCGCATTATCGTAACGGCCAACACGAAACCCTGGGTGACAAACACAAAAGGCGTCAAGATGGTTTAGAAAGCTTCATTAATACCAGAATCCATCAACATATAAAGCTTACTTTGACACACACACATGTAAGGTTCATCTCACTTTATCAACTCTTAATAAAAATATACAGCCGGAACCTGTCAATTCAATTAAAACTTTGTACGAGGGATAAAAGGCCATTGTAGGTAGAAAATTGAATTAAATTATGGACTAAGGTGAGTAAAAAAAAACAGAATTTGTGTGAGAAAAAACCCACATTGCTACAATTTGCAAGGTGTCATCATATAACACATGCAAATGTTAAACACTGCCGCAACGTGAGCCACTGAGTGCAAAATATATTAGTATTTATGTTCATAAAACAACACAAGAAGAACATGAAAGAAAAAGCATACACGTTTCTTTCAGAACTTGCCTCGTTCGTACCATAAGAACACGACTTTAGGCGGTTTATCACTGGGCGGCTCACGTTACCACAGTGTGTGGCAGCAGCAGCAGCGTGTGAGGTGTGACGAGGTTGAGTCAACCTTGCAAAGTGAAGCAATGTCGTTCCTTGGAAATTTTTCCTGGTAAATGTTCATCTTCTTGATTCATCAATTAAAGTGTCAAAAATAGTGAAAAAATAAATAAACTTAAAGACATTCTTTTCACAAAGACAACGAAAGGAAAGCAGCAACGTCTCACACAGCTGTAACTAGAAAACGTTCGACTGAAACGAGTAATTAACCAATCGATTCATCAACTAATCATTTCAGCTCTAACTGTTTTTTGTGATATGATACCAAATCATTAACCAGCATCCATTACAGTGTATAAGCTGAAGTGCGTTTACCAGAGGAGCCCAGTACGTGTACAAGTATCCGATTTTCAGAGACGGCACAAACTGGGAGCAGGCCACCACCAGGAAGTAGAGATTGAGGAAGAACTTGAACTGCTGGTAGAGAACCTGAGAGGAGAGAAGAAGACAGCGATTCAGCGAGGTGAGCGGAGGACGACGACAGCCGCCGAGGAAGACAAACGAAAGATTGGGATGGGTTACTGTACATGTGCCAGAGGTGGAATCAGACGCATGTTAATGCTGGTAGCTTTACATTAACCTGATGGAAACTCACGCGGCACGGAGAATAAACAGATAACCACCATAATGAATGAAGAAGGAAAACTGGCCAACTGTCTTGAACCACACAGAACAAAGTGCCACCTGCGACGTACCGAGGGCTCTTTGCTAATGGGCTATCCATCAACAAGGGTCCCTTAGTATTCCATTCATCTAAGGTCAGATTTTGAATAATGTTTGCAATAATGAGAGCCTTGCGTCTCGTCACAGATAATCTGAGGCACCGCGATCAATTGACGGCGCTCTGCGGTTAATGAACCCCCGTGACCTTTGGGGGAAAAATGCACACTGCTGAACTCAATTTGTGTGTATTTAATAATTCATCGCGGTGGGAGAAAAACAGAGCCCTCGTGTTCGCCGTCGATGAGAAAATCTGCGTCTCTAACAGACAGTTGACATTTTATGGCCCGGGCCAAAAGGCGGCTCCTCTTAATCATGGAAGCGTTTGGTTTTTTAATAAGTAAGTCTGATGGATCTCTAATGTCCCCGACAGTGTAAACCCTGAACCTAATGATAGAACAGTTAACAATTAGAACCAGCGCATGCTACTGTGCTTCACATACTGGTAATCTGAGACATATTTCAACTGGAAGGGTCGAAGTGCTACTGTGGGGACTGTAAAAGTTAATAACAGTGGAAACATTGACTCTGTGTTTCAGAGCATTTAAAGTGACTTCCATTGAATAAGGAAGGATGGTGAACTGAACACTAATCAGACTCACCCCAGGCACAAAGGTGAAGATGTTGTACTTCTGGTTTTTGATGGCGTTTTTGGGGTACTTCTCCTCACACTTCTCCGGGCAGCCGAGCCAAACCGTCCTGGCCTTCAGCTCCTTCTTCCTCCGACAGCAACGGGCGAGGCAGTCACAGCAGCTGAGAGAGAAACATCCATATGATTCAGTGGAAACCTCACCAACCACACGCTACTAAATGGATCGGGCCCAAAACTAACAATCAATTTAATCATGAAATCAATCCGATATATGTTAAAAATCACCAAAGCCTCGGTGACATCTTTAAGTTGCTTGTTTTTTTCCATTACATACGAAGTCATAAATGTATTTGTATGCTCTGCCGTATTTATGCCTAGATGGAGCTATTTTGAGGTTTGGTGGAGCAGCTACAATGTTAGCGTAGCATGGCTGTGATCGATCCAAACTCCATTCTTAAATCATCATTGCTTGGTTATTGGTCCGTTTGCTGAAATTAAATCACAGCTAAATCGGTTTATTTCGGTTTCATACCGCTGTGGTGAACTGGATGTATTCAGGAGGCTGTTTGTTTTTCCAAAGCAGCAACATTGGTTATTTCGACCGTGGTTGATGACGGAAAGAAAAGGTGGAAAGAAACGTTGTTGGTATACACATGGCGGTAAGCCCCTCCTCCTAACTGGCACGTCTTGCGCGAGTGACGCACATAAACACAGATGAGTACCTGAGGCGAAAATACTCTTCGCAGCACCATCACGTAAGACAAAGAGAAGCAGAAAATACTAACAATTAAGAAGCTGGGAAATTTTTTTTGCTTTGGACCCGTCATGGGTTTTATGGTCACACATTAAAAAGTTTTGTTTTTTCAATAGACCCTTTTATTTAATTTATTTTTTTACAGCTAATTATATTTGCATAATCAGATAATCGTGTCAGTGTTAATTAGATCTTCCAGGCTTCTTTTGACACAAGTTCATGAAGAAGCTTTAAATGTCTCTCTCAGGGAGGAGATTCCCTCGCTAATGCTGTGTATCCGGTAAAACCACACATGCTGTATGTGTGTGTGTGTGTGCAGACAAATGATACCGTTTGGCTGATTTCCCCTCTTGACTCTAACATGCAAAGAACACCTTTATTGTGAGATTATTGTGAGATTGTCAAAGTCCTAAAAAGAGATTGGAGAGAAGAGATGGATTGTGGGTTGACATTCACTTTTTAAAAAAAAAGTATTTGACTTTCCATCAACCTGCTAATGACTACATTGGGGCTTATCTAGCATATCTGATATCAAACGCAAACAGAGGTGTAGTGTGGGTGTAAATTACAATGAGAGCGGCTGTGAGCGTGACCTAAACTGGCACCTGAGCGGTGGGGGAGGGGAGCGTCGGTGTATACCGTCATGCTGATCGACTTGGCTTTTCCACTTTTTAAGCAAGTTGGCAAAACATAAAGCTAAATAAATCAACTTTGGTAGAAAAAATAAAAAATAAAGTCTTGTTTGCGTTGGCCTCGATGTTCTCTGCCTCTGTGCACTCCCGGTCCACTTTCATAAGAGACATTTATTTGAGCAAATGAATGCTATTCAAATAATATGACATTTGAACAGTCGGGGCTTATTCAGCGTGAATTATTTGTGTTTTATAATCCCACACTAAGCACACATAAAATTACTGGAAAGCATCAAACTGGTCAGCTGTGAAAAATCCGATTTGTTCATTAGTGGGTGGGGTGGGGGGGGGGGGAATCAATATGCAGCCTCAACCGGAGACGCACCACTAACGACAGCACGGCACAGAAAACAGAATGTTCTATGAAATTCCTACATCGGTAATGTTTCTTTTTGGGGTTTGGTGCTGCGCAAACATTTGTTTATAAATGTCACGCGTTGTTGTCCTGCCGTGAACAAACACACTCCCCTCAGAAAGCAGCATCTTTAGAGGGCAAAACCTGTCAAAGGAATCATTAGCTGCATAAAACCCGCAGCGTTCTGTTTGAGCAGAAAACCTTTTGGGATTGATGGTGCGCATCGAGGAACTCGACCAAAAAGAAATAAATAACAAAAAAAAAACACGGCCTTATCCTCTCTCTGCGCTTCACGCACAGCTACCGGTGCGTTTGAAATCCAAACTGATCGTCAACGAGCGCGCTGACTGACATTATACACTGCGATACATTTACAGAATGACAAAACACGGACAACTTTCAGAGCGGTTAAAGGTCCAAACGGAAGGACAACAACTGGTGATGCGACTTTGCAGCGCAGTAGAGGAATTTATTATAGGAAAGCAGTATTTGTGTGTGTATATATACACACACATCTTATACATCTCTTAGAATAAAACTTGAACTGATAGTCTGCGAAATACAAACCTCATACAAGTAGAGTATTAATAGTAAGAATATTATATCAAACTTTATTTTCAAAACACCCAGACAGTAGTTAGTAGATGAAACAGCAGAAATTGTGAGAATATTACACAGCTTTTTGTTTAGACTTTGTTTCAGCAACAGAAGCAGGACTGGACTGAAGCAAGGGGACAAGGGTCCAGCTACATGTGGCTAGACGTGTGACGCTAGTCGTCACGCGCGTTAATATAAAACCGCACAAACGACTCCAATGGCGTAGAAATACCTGCCACAGAGGACTTTCCAGCCTCCTAGGAGGAACCAGCCGAGGCCTCTCCGTCTCTGGTTGACTCTGGCCCGGGGCAGCGTCTGGTAGTCGCTCTCGTCGTTCTCGAAGCCTTCCTCCGACATCATCAGAGGCATCTCGTCCAGGTTAGAGGGCTCATCTTCTAGGGAGTATCTGCGAGGACAGAGCGCCGCCGTCACACACAAAGACACTGAACATGGAACTGAGATAGACTGTGTTCAGAAGGACTCAAGATTTCCAATGAAGGCGACACTGTTCCAGCGTTAGAAGACTTCATCTAAACAGATATACATCAAATCGTGACGATTTGTTAACTTGAATTGTACGATGCACATTGAGATACAACCTGCACTCTTCTCATTATGATAAGCTCCTCTTTTGATCCCCATGGATGCTGAACTACAGACAGGCTGTGTGGCCAAACTATGGATATTCTGTTGTCAGACGACAGTCAAGATTTAAGAAAGAAAGGAGGCTACACATCTGGCAAAGGCAAAGATTAAAGCTAGTTAGCGTAGTTGACCCAGTTCCTCCATCTCTAAGAACCGAAGAGTACGTCTCCTTTTCACATGATGAAGGACACGGTGGAAACCCTCTCGGGAAGACCCCGAGATCTAATTCATGAGGCCCCTCGGAAAAAATAAAAGCCCAACAAGACAAACCTACATAGAACTGGCCAAGCCAGCCTAAACCCAATACTAGTTGCACACCGACAACACACACAGAGAGAGATTCATACATTACACTGCAAAACTCTAAAAAGCCCTTAAAGTGAACGTTCACATTACATGTGAACGCATCAAACCACAGCGAACTTATGTCGAAAAGCAAAGACGCACCCAAAACTGAAAGTATCATATTTTGTAATATGTTGATATTTAAATAAGTGAATCTATAAAGAAGCACGGCTCTATTATAAAGTCAAGGCAATTTATAATTCTGCTGCCATGTAGCTGAGCCTTTCCCTGCTTATTAACTCCAACCAAATTCATACCAGTAATATTTCTCCATGCAAAACCACTCTAATCTACAAATGGCACGCAGGTCTCCACACTAACTTCTTTATTTGCCATTTGTTTTCCTCCGAGCTTAAAAAAAAAAAACACACTAAAGCAACATACTGTGTTTTCTGAAGAAACGATACAGGTTGCTATCTGCTGAATGTCAGATCTTTGGTTTGTGGGACAGATGTTTTTATTTTCAAACACCGTTCTGAAGTATGAATTGTCAAGTAATTACGGTGCAAACCTAAATCTGGCATTAATAGGATGTGAAGGAAAAGACAGAACCTGTAGAAGATGCTCGAGGCATCCACCAACTTCCCGTCACCGTTTTGTTGGCACACTACTGGGACTTGCCCACAAGACATATTAAACAGCCATACTAGTGTGTCTCACTACAGGACTCCCACGTCTGGTTACATAATACATCTCAAAATCCAGTGGAAACGTGGGCTGGTTAGTTTGCTGGCTCTTTCCGGTGCAGCACAAGCGTCGTTGCCAACAATAGTTTCCCGTGTCGGTGGAAAAGCTTTATTAGTGCGGCTTCACCAGCATCAGGACCACTGCTCTGTAGCTGACCCAGCAGTCTGCAGGCAGGTCCTCCACGGGGGGGGGGGGGGGGGGGGGGGGGGGTCAAACGAGTCCCCTCCTGGGCCCAATTAACTGTCACATGAATCTTATTACTGAGAAGGGGATACAGAAAGGCAGAGCTGCTGTGTGTGTCTTCTTATCTAAGCTTAAATGTGGGATGGTAAAGAAACATTATCACAACTGCTTACTTTCAAAGCAAACTGTGGTGCAGTATACACATTCGCGGTGAGCTGCCATTTAAACATATTAGCTTACACTTTGTAGTCAATTAGTAACAAACCTACTACTTGGTCTAAAAGTGCCTGGTCACGTAATTAATCCACTTACTGTCCATTCCTGACCCTGAGGGCTTTATTAGCTCATCCTCGTTCAGTCTGAGAATGAGCATGTCGGTGAATGACGACTACAGTATGCAACAATACTTTTACAGCATGTGACGAACTTGGTTAAGGCAGACAAGCCATCATGTGACTGTGAGTTAAATGCCAGGAGGGGACCGAGCAGTGCTCAACAGCTATATGCCACTTACTAGGGCACACTAAGAGGCTACAGAGTCTGTGGTGTTCACTCGTAAAGACAGATGAAATATTAGACGAGTTTTGAGCTCTATGTGTGATGGTGTGTGCGAGCAAAGCGGCTGTCAAACAAGAAAATGTGACAGAGCTGTCAGCAGCGGCGCTAGCGACACAAGCTAACAGCCGCGACCCGAATACAAACATGCAACCCCTCCCGCGAGCGAGCGAGCGAGGCGTTGAAATGTGAACATTTGAGATAAACGGCGGAGTCGTTAGTACGCAACCGAAGAAACCAGCACAGCTACCCCCCTCCATACCTTGAAAGTTTGGCTGTGTTGTAATACGGTACTCGCTTCGAGTTCTTCCGTACCAGATTTAACGGGATACTGTCAGCCATCTTGGCTGGGCAGTACACATCCTGACGTCACGTTGAAAAGTCGTTTAGGACTTATGATGCGTTCGCTTACTGTGTCAAAATAGCGTAACTATGAATTTAATATGAGAAGTACTGTGACGCGTAGATTACGATTAAAAAGCATAAACGGCGTATTTTACTTTGTATATCTGTTATTCTGTCAATGTAGCACAACATAACGCTTGTATAACGGATTTATAAAGCAAGCAAAATAAACAATGAATGTGTCTTTTTTCCAAAAGTTGGCGTTATGTTGAAGCTTGATTGCTAGAGTTTCTGCTTTCCGAGAGTCATGGAATGCAACATAAATGATCCGTAATTTAGAGCAGATAACCTATTTGCTGAATACTGATTAAGACCGTGAGATGCGGTTGAAAGCTTCCCAAAAGCTAATAAGGGAACCTTTGAGTTGAGACTGTTTTAACAGTTAGGAAAAAATGTTATACAACAATAACAATTAGTCAACTTATGCCTTCCCTAAACCCAACTATATTGTTATCAAGAAGTCTAAAGCTGACCACATTGTCTTACTTTGTTTATTTTTCTTTTAGTACCAGATAATATTCAAAATAAATTGGCTTATTGTGTTTTTCCATCGGTGTGTGTCTCCCAAAAACAGCAACAGAAATTTCCGGTTTACTCTGAAAAACGTCCACTTTCTGATGTGTTCCCGATGAATGATGCGGTGAGGATGAGAAAATGACCCGACTGCATTCATTCTCTCACATTGTAGATGAACAGCAAGATGTGCATGTCTTTACACCATAAAGGTTGTAAAGAAATATTTTAAGAAAAAAAAAACTGAGTATTGCTTTTGCAAACTGAAAACTGACAGCACCCCAAAATTATTAATGTAATTGAAAGTATTATAGGTATTGCTCCAGGCCTACAACAAGAACATAAAAGATAACCAATATGTTAACAAAAGCATTTTGTCTATGAGTGCATGTCTGTCCATGCTGGATTGCTCTTGTTTAACGTCATGCAGAAGTTGTTGAAAAATATTGCTAACTTCAAGCATAAAGCCAAGAGAGGTAAGTTATGGAGATGAAGCTTAATGAAATGAAAGAGCTCAGTATAGCTTTTTATTCGAAAGAAAGCTCTTTTCAGTGTTGAAACAGAGTGAGGAAGTAAATTGAACATACAGACTGTTTGTTCTAGTTTTTATTCGGGTCCAACCGTTCTCACCGTAACATTCACAACTGGTAATTGTGGGTATTTATGAGCGTGTTTTGTGCTTTGCACCCGCTAGCAGCATTGGGCAGCTGTCCGGAGGAGATAACAGACTCTTTGCATTATTGATTTGAACATATGTCCCCTTCTTCAGAGCAACCATACGTCTCAGCACCGTAGGAATCTCCAGGTACAAGTTAACCGTATTTAATGAGAACAAAAGAAAAAAATAAACAAATGACGGAAAAATAAAATAGCAAAATGTGAATACCCTACAATTCTCTGTCAACTCTTAAAAAGTTCTTTTGTTAAGTCTATATACAATACATAAGAACAAACAAGGTGATTTACAAATATTTTAATGTCCACAATAGATTGCATAAGTGTCAAGTCTCCATTCATCTTTTCAATTGATTCCAATTTCTTTGCTGTCATCGATGAGCATAGAAAAATGCCTATTATTTCCCAGGTCCATGCCTGTCTTGGTTAGACTGGTTATTGGACTTCCTGCGGCGCTCACTCTGTTCATGCCTGCAGTCAGAGGGTGCAGATGAGCGATGCCTCTGTTCTGGATCACTGAGATCTCATTGTTCTTGGTAGCCAGGCTGTTGGCGATGGCTGTGGCGTAGCGGTTCCAAAATCCAGGGTCTACGTTCATCGCTCGAGCGGCCAGGTCCTTCTGAAACATCTCTCCAAACTTCGCCGCCTCCCCACTCAGCAGGGCCATGGGGTTCTCTACCGACAGCCGCCGGCCTCTCCTGGCCGGTGCGTTGTTCCACATGTGGGTTCCCATGTGGACCTGAAAACGACATGTAAAGACATCAGATGTGGTGGATACTTTTGTTTCAGAATGCAAGCATGTTTAACAAGGGTGGTCCCAGCAAATGTTTCAAAAATAATTACAAAAATCCAAATTTTAATGAATTTCATATGTATTTGTTTGACTTGGACAGATCTTTCATTGGAATCTGTGTTTACAAGATCTGACAATACCATAGCTCCACTGGAATTGTTTTTTTGAAAGTCGATTAGTTGATTAATCAAATCAACGGAAAATTAATTAGCAATCATTTTGTTAATCAATTCATGGTTTGAGTGAATTTCCAAGAAAAAATGCCAAATATTTGTTGGTTTCCATCTTCTCAAATGTAAAGATGTTCCACTATTCTTTGTCTTAGTATATGAAAGTGAGCTGAAATATCTTTGGGTTTTGGCCTGATGGTTCGACAAAACAAAACATTTGAAAATGTCACTTTCAGAAATTGGGATGCACATTTTTATCATTATTATTTCATAAACAAAACAAATAATTGATTAATAGAGAAAATAACCAGCAGACTACTCAATAAGGAAAATAATTGTAAATTGCAGCAAAATTAGAAAATTGTGGTGAATAGCTGACACACTAAAGACGTGGGGGAAAAATTATATAGATGTGGAAAAACTCTTTGGGGTTTGCTTCAGATATATTCCTTTTGGGGGTTTTGTCTTTTTAGTGGAGAGGAAAAGACCTAGAAACAAACATCATAGAACAGATGTGGCACTGAATTATGAACAGGGCCTTATAAGTCTCTAATGTATCTTATGTGGATTTAGCCCAGACTTTTATTTTGAAAGTGAAAGCTAACATTCCCGAGTAAATAAATATGTTGCAATTTAGAATTTGTACATTTTCTGATAAAAGGGCATTGTTCTGTGTTTCACCAGAAAAGTTTAATTCTCAAACGTGCTTTACTTTCTCTTTTCATTCTGGACTTTTCCCTGTGAAGACACAGAACACTTTATGCAAGACACCATGTGAATGCTAAAAGACGTTCCCAGGAGGTGTGGTCTTATCCACTATACAACACAACGCAGAGATAGACCCACTAAACCTATGGTGGAATTGTAACTTTAAAATTGACTGAATATATCAATCGGCATGAATCAGCTTAAACAGCACAAATCTACCTTCAGATTGCCTTTCGTGGTGAACGCTCTGCCGCAGATGGAGCACACAAACGGTTTCTCTCCGGTGTGCGTGCGCTCGTGGATCTGCAGGGCGCTGGCTGACGAGAAGTTCTTCCCACAGGCGTTGCAGTTGTGCTGCTTCGGTGTTCGCCGGGGAGGCGCGGGGCCGAGCAGGGAGGCCATCCCCGAGCTACCGACTGACACGTAAGCCGGGGGGATGTGGACGCTGAACGGTGGGTGGTGCCCTTCGGGCGGGTTGTGTGGGTGACCGTGACCATTCACCTCGGCTTTTATCAGGCCCAACGACGTGCTGGTAACCAGGCTGGGAATGCTGTGACCTGCAGCTGAAAATGAAAGTTTTCCTCCCTTAGAATGTAACATCAATGACATCCTTAAAAACAACACATTGAACTTCAGTAGGCCGTGGCCATTTTTACTTAAGTAGTACAACAGTGTAAAAGTACCTCTTTCTCTGCTCAGCTGGAACAACATACTATACGGAGTCTCCTCTTTCACACAGAGCTTGCTGGCCTGTATTCCTCTCAGCTCTTGGGCCGCTGCAGCTGCTGATCCAGAGGTAGGAGACTCAGATTGCTCTCTCTTCACCGAGGCTGCCAAAGGCTCTTGGGGCTCTGGCCTGTTGCTGCTCACTGCAGGGGATTTCATGGTTACGCCCTCTGAGCTGCTTTCAACTGTGGACACTGATACACGAGGGGAACAGGAGGACCCCGACACGTTCGGGCTGCAATTCTCCGGCCTTTTCTCCAATAGCGAGCATTTAACGTTGTGCTGGCCACTAACATTGAAACCATTTGTCAGGGCTTTTAGGCCGAAGGAGTGATTTAGGCTTAAAGTGGAATCAATCATCCTCATTTGGTTCTCCAGTGCGGCTATACTCGAAACAATGCTGGAGGACTTCGGAGGAGAATTATATTCAAAGATCAAGGGTTTGGATGGATTTACAACCTCCTCCATGTTTTCTACCTCCTCCTCCTCGTCGTCATCCTCCATTGAGATGTCGTCAACGAGGTCATTGTCATTGCTGCTGAGGCTGTCAAAGCTCCTCTCGTTGAGGGAGGCATCGCCGTCCATCTCCTGGAGCGCGTCCACCAGGGTCGAGTCCGGAATCTGCCCCACCATGTGCATACGGATATGCTGCTGGAGGACAACAGCGTTGGTGAACTTCTTCTGGCAAATGGGACACGAGTGTTGCACCTGAACCGGGGCATCTTCTCGGTGGACACTGACGTGGGTCTTCAGGTTGCCCTTGGTGGTGAAAGCCCTGCCACACACTTTGCATTTGTAGGGCCTCTCGCCGGTGTGAATGCGGTAGTGCATCTTCAGCGCACTCTGACAGCTGAGGACACGGTGACAGAGGACACACTGGTTGGGGTCTGAGATCTTTTTGTCAATGTTCTCCACCAGCTGCTGGAGCTTTGAGGTTTCGGATGTTTGCATAGAGTCCAGGAAACCACCGGTTGGGAATTTAGCTTCGTCGGAGCTGAACGAGAGGGCCGGGGAGTGGGAGACAGGGGACACCGAGGGGACGGGTTCAGGCGTGGTGGCCAAGGACGGGATCGTAGTGCTGGTTGCTTCTGTTGCTGGGTTAGCCCTCGGTCTCAGGGAGCAGTTCTGGGGCAGGTGCACCCCCTCTGTTTGCAGTTTATTGGACTCTTCTGTCTCACGGTGGGACTGTGGAGACGGTGAAACAGGAGAGGGATGAACCTCGCTGCCCCTGTGGTTGGGTGACAAAGATCCACATTCACCAGGGGCTGGCTGGTAGGGAGATTTAACGGATGGTGTTACGCTTACAGGGTAATTTGAGCCTCCGATGCTGGTAATAGTGGAGGAAAGCGGAAGGCCCATGGTGGCTGGCAGAGTTGCTACAACAGGTTTGCTCTCCAGCCATGAGGAGGCGGGTTTTTCTGGAGGGAAGGACATTCCGTAGGGAATCCCAGAACTTGTTGGCACACTGTCCAGATACTCTGGCACCGGGTAAGGGTTCATCTGAACGTGAGGATACTTTTCTTTATGCCTCTGGAAGTGCACCTTTAAGTTCCCTTTTGTGGAAAAGCGATTGCCACAGATGTTGCACTTGAAGGGCCGCTCTCCTGTATGGGAGCGCAGGTGGATCTGCAGAGCGCTGTCGCTGCCAAACACTTTGGCACAGAACCTGCATTTATGCTTGAAGAAGGGCTCCTCTGGGCTGGGCTTGGTTTCGAACAAGGGCACGCTGGGCAGCTTGCCCTTCCTGTGCTTCATCAGGGCTGCGAGGGGGTCAAGTGCATTGGCTGTAGCGGCGATGCTTGCCAAGGGATTGGGGAAAATGACGCCGCTGGGGGGGCTCTGAGGTAGAAATGGGAGGCTGGAGGATGAGCTGAGGAGGCTGCTCGGCCCCAGGGGGAGCGTGCTGGAGGAGCTCAGTGTCTGAGGACAGCTCATGCTGCCGGTGTGCGAGCCTGCGTAAGGAGGCAGTAACGTGCCGCTGCTGCAGCTGGAGAGAGGCCGGGTTGAATTTTCCGAGGGAGCTGAGGTACATGTCACATCTCTAAAGGTGGACTGGCCGCATACAGTTTGTGAGGGGAGATCGTATGATTTCTCGAGCACGGAGGACAGAGAAACCGCGGCCTGCCCGTTGATGGTGGAGGGCATCGTTCCAGACAGCGGCAGGATGGGACGAGGGGCTATGCCTTGACAAGGGAAAGAGTTAGGTGCCAGAGACAGAGATCTGGAGGTCGGGTTTAGTGCCGCCTGTGTCGGTTGTCGGTTCATGATGGCGACCTGGCTGCAGATCTGCTCGATGAGCTGCAGCTGATGGACCTGTTGCTGCTGCAGAGCCAGCAGGTGCTCCAGGATCACCGGGATTACCGCTGAAGCCGCCTTCCCCCCGGTGCCACCGCTGCTGATCCCCTGGGAGAACTGAGCGACAGCCACCCTGGTGCTGTGGAGGATCTCCAGCGTGACGTTTGTGCTCTGCACGCTGTAGTCGCCAGCAGCCGACACCTGGGGGGAGGCGGACTCGGCTGAATCTGGAGGCCGAGGGCTGGAGGCCGCTGTGTATTTGTCCCGCTCGAGCTCCATGGCCTCATCACGCTCCACGCCGTCCTCTAAATGATCCACAATGACGTTGTCGTTCGCCAGCGTCTCCCCGAGCTCAAAGCCGCCGTACGTGAACTCGGCCGCGGACGAGTCACTGGACGCCACGCTGGGAACCGGAGAGGGTCCGACAGGAGATTCCCCGGGAGCTGGCATCCCGTCATCGTCCTTCACTATCAGCACCAAGGGCTCCTCAGTGCAGACTTTCTGATGTTCACTCAGTTCGGTCCAAGTGAAGAACTCAGCACAGCATTTGTCACAGATGTGTGTGTCCTCACTGCTGTGGCGGCGTCCATCGGTCTCCTCTCTCTCCATGCCCTCAATGATGCCTGAAAGCAACAAAAAAAAAGATATATTAAGAACGCATAATTGATCCTTTATCGTCCTGATATTTCACCAGAGGGACACATTTCCCTTCGTCACGTTGTAATTAATCCCCAACACACAGAGCAGCGAGTCCGTCTTTACTCGACTCATGTTGTGTGGACAAGCATTGTTCAAAACCCACTGCACTTGGAATTCCACAAGGGATCCCAAAGTGTCCAAAGATAACAAACATGTCAAGCTGAATTACAAGGAGGTTTTTATACAATGATGCGTGTAGAAACAGATCATTTGATGTCAAAGAAAACATTCAAATTCAACAGGCCCCACAATAACGTAACAAGGTTTCAAACTCACTCCCCGTTTGCTGATGTTAATAATCTCCCTGAAAAATCAATAAAGTTCAACAAAGTGATCTGGCCTCTCGATTGTGCATTCAGACAGATAATGAAATCCAATACTGTACATTGATTTCTGTTTTTGTGCAGTCATATGTTTCAGTGTCTCGTCTTTATGCACAAACATTGCACGCTTTCCACATTTTGTTTAAAAAACTCTTGACTAGTTTGTAAAGTGGTCTAACCTGATTGTAAGACCTGATAATCGCTAATTTAACTGTAAAACACTTCCCTGTGACTCACGTGTTTGAAATGCAGTGAATCACAGCCATTTAGTTTTCCAAGCAGTTTCAAACACATGCCGTAAATTGTTTATTATTACTGTATTACCGATTACTTCTTATTTCCAGAAGAACACATTTGCGATGCTGCATCAACAACATCAGGCAATCGAAAGTGTATTTATCTCAATGATATAAAATCAGAGCTTCAACAACAGCTTCATCAACCTGATGTTGTTTCTATTACAGTAGAAATCTAAATGATATGTGCAAAGTTTGCCACCTTTTGCTTTGTAATCAAACTTGAATCGAAGTAGAATAAACCAATAAAAGACCCAGAATTTCTTGATGTTAACTGAATATATAACACATGGATTAGTTGTTTTAAGTCCTAACTCATGTGGCATTGTGATATCAATCAACTGTTACGTTTGAAATCAAAGTATTGGTCAAAAAAACACCTCACATATCCAAAACATTTCGACAAATCTCTTGTGCGTTGTTTGACAATAGATCTTTAAGATTTGACACTTTAGAATGTTCATCTGTTCCGGCTTTGCCCCATTAGGAAACAGACAGCAATACCAGATGGAAAGATTTGGGAAAATCAATAGTGCAGTATTGTTCCATACACTCGGGCTTCCCCACAACAAATCCAATGAAATTAACAATTTAAAAAGGACCAGAAGTACAAAGATATTGTGAAGTTTAGGTATGAAAATGCAATTACATTTATTTTTCATTCAACATATTTTGTTTGCAATGTGACAATAATTTACTCTTTTTATGAAAAATAATTTTCTTTCCGCTGCATAATTAAATCTGTGTGTGTTGAGTGTGTGTGTGTGTGTGTGTGTGTGGCCAACACGTGTGCTTCACCTTTGTTCTTAAACACGGTGTATGTGGACAATTTTAACAAGCACGTTTTAGTGCTGAATTTAACATGAATGTGTGTGTGTGTGTGCTCCAGTATGTGTGTGTGTGTGTGTGTGTGTGTGTGTGTTTGTGCATTCGTGTTTCCAAAGTGGTCAATACACTCCGGTTATCACTGTGTTTCACCACCTGAACGAATGAGTGCCAGTGTGCTCAAGCTAAACACAGACTGGGACGTCTGGTGTATTTACAGCTACACTCAACCGACCCTGGTGCAAACACACAGCGTGTGTGTATTCATGATGTACGTTTGTTAACGGTCAGACCTTACAGGCAAAAATATTGTTTTTCATGCTCTGGTCAATTCTGAGATTTCTTTGTAAATTTTGCTTCCATCACATCTTTCAGACCAGTGGAAGGAAAACATCCAAAATACACAATTATTCAGGTTTATTTTACTACTTTGTCTTTTTGCATCTAGATTTCTCCCAAATACACCAAAAGTAAGCATTAGATAATAACTCATTACATATCTAAACATAACATCTCAGAAAACTTGTAATACAAATAAGTATTGTCTTAATACGTAACCAACTGGGGAACTTTCATGATATATTTATTTATTATTACCCTATTGCCCTGCAATGATTTGAAACTGTATATTATTTTTACAATATAGTCTGGGGGGAAAAAGCCGTTTTTTTCTCAGACCCTGAGCCAGAAATCTCCTCTTCAGCAGCTCTTACAGACACTAAACTTTACAGTTTTATTCCGTTCTATATTCTGAAGGTTTTTAAAAAGGGGTTTGTTCATATATCATTCAGAGCCTGATTTATTAAACATTTTATTACTAAAAACGTCATTTTTTATAGTGACAAAAATCCAAATATTCAAAATTCTCTCTATAAAAAACTTGAACTATTATGCCAACAAAATTAAATAAGAATTTTAAACCTGGCAAATGTTCAGATTTCTGTTCTGGAAAATTATGAGAATTAGCACATATTTATAATTGAATGACTCATTTGCATATTTTGACATAACATTTCAGAAAACTTGTAATCAACTATGCAAGTTTCATGGCAATATTTCTTTGTTAACCGTTTGACGCTCACCTGTAGTGTCTCCCCTTCATACATTACAGGCTTTAGCTTTCCAGCTGTCTCGTATCTGAGATCATAATCAAAATGATTTTGAATCTTTTTTTTTTTTTTCACTTGACAAAAGAAGAGTGTAGCCACGGCTGAGTGGGTCGAATCAGCTTGAAAGTCAAACTCGTCAAAAGGTAAATAATCAGAGCGGCAGGCTCGCCATGTGGGTGGTCTGAGGATCACCAAGGCGATTCAGCAAACACAGGAGCCAAAACACTTTCACTGTCTTCGCTCAGGGTTTTCGTCTGCGCTTTGCAACATTTACTTCCAGAAAAAGCAAAGATCAGTTTTGATTTAAAGCTCTGAGTATATTTCCAAATACAATAACGCCGACAGAAATGTCACCCTCGCTCAATCCATCCACAATGTGCAGTAAACAGATTTATGTCTTGTTTTCTTGCTGTGTGGTTTGGAGATGGGAGGAGGAGGGGAGGAGGGGGGGGGGGGTGTCTCTTTGCTGAAAAGCAAACAGACCCTGCTCAGTCTTTGCCTCTCTGTGTGTGACCTCCGGGGCCGCAGAGGTCAGCGGTTCGCATGTACTAATTGTATTATGATCCAGACATGGAGCACTTGCCCCTCGCAGGGTGAGGCTGACAAAGGTTAAATCAGCAGGCTCAATCAAAGCCCATCTCCGAGTGGCGGAGCCCCCCCGCCCCGGCTGCAGGGCTGTGGGAGGGCCCCCCGAGAGAGGAGGGCCTCTTCCACACTCGACACCTTCTTGTCTCGCAGACACAAATAATAAATAAATAAATACATAAACCCGCTGACAAACATGTGAGCAAGTGCTGTGGTGATGATTCAAATGAATGTGTGGATTTGGCTTTCAGGCATTTTTGCTTTTGAGAGTTTTGCTATTAATGATGAACAAGGTCGATAATGGTACGAATAAACACATATGAATCAAATGAACTGTTTTACATTCAATTTCATTTTCACACAGATTTATGAGCTGCCAGTTAAAGCCAGGTAGGACGAGCCATTTTCTCAAAGCTTTTTTTTTTCACAGAGTTTAGAGAGCGCAGGCCAAACTCAATTCAAAACACTGAAACCGACAGTTTAAAGGTTAATGTAACTATTAATATACTGATGCTGGTGTGAGTTAGTGCTCAGCTGTTAAGTGTTGATTAAAAGGTTCGAATTACATCCAGGCTTTCCTGCAATGTACATGAGGAGAAAACCTAATTGTTTGATGGAATATTACAATCCTAGAAATGATGTTAGGCGTCTGGTGTACCATAACAAAGGCTGGCAATATGAATATGAAGGAGTGAGATCTAGTTACAAATAATACATGGCTGATGATTTGTTATGTTTATTTCAATGCACTCCAGCTACAGATCCATTTAATCTAATCTGTTTTGTTTTTCATCTTATTTATGAAAAATAGAAAATTCAATAATTAAGAACTAACAGTAAAATACATGTAAATACAATATTACGATCATAAATAATAATTAATTTTATCAAAGCCACGTTTTTATTTCAGATGCCTTTCTCCTCATTTAAATGTGAAAGTTTTAGTAGTTGACAGGAAGGCCTTGAGCCAGAATAACGTGCACAAATAATAACCCTTTAACATGTAATTATTGACCTGGTGGGTTTATTCTGCGTTTTGGTGGATTTATTAGTTCACAACAGGCCCTGTTTCTATTCATCCCCCTAAAAAAAATGAAATGAAATAGTTTTGTATTGTGCAGCCTGCTATCAGCACTGCGTAGCCTACTGCAACATCTTCAGCCAATATATCTGGATCAGATTTAGTTGATAAACATTAAAAACGAATTCAAATATGCACTATTTAATTCCCTTCTTGTGACCGAAACATTATTTTAATTTGGCAGTAGAAAATGTCAAAAGGTAAAAAATAACAAAAATAATTTAGAGTCGGGGGAAAAACGTTTATTTAATTTACGAAATACTTTGTCTACTATTTCAGATATGTTTCGATCCACCATCATTGTCGTTTGTTCCTTTATAGTCAAATATATACTCTGCCATAAAAGCCTCTAAACGCAGCTGTTCTGAAGCGCCAGCAGCTTGAAGTGAAACACAGTAAAAGTGTTTTAATTACCACTTGCGCGGAGGAGTCCGCTCCGTGTCGCCTCTTCCTCTGACCGGAGGTGCTGCGGCTTGGCTTGCTTGCGGCGGGACATGTTGCTCTCTCTCTCTCT
Organism: Pholis gunnellus; assembly: GCF_910591455.1. NCBI lineage: Eukaryota > Metazoa > Chordata > Actinopteri > Perciformes > Pholidae > Pholis > Pholis gunnellus. The sequence goes on from NC_136543.1 coordinate 4,492,495, forward strand.
CGCTCTGCGACTCGCCGCCTGCCGTCAGCCGACTCATCTACGAGCGGCGAATGGGACCCTTCGGAGGGAGCGGGGCCGGTGGAATAAGCGGACGGCGGCTGCTGCTGCTGTCGATGCCCGTGCGCAGATTGCGCATGTCAGTGTGATTGTGATGGAGGAAGGATAATGCTTTTACGAATCTCGCTGCTGCCCTTCGGCGGGGGAGGGAGGGGGGGGGATTGGCTGCTGTCCAGCCAACTCACACTAGATATGGAAATGAGGGATGGGGTTTAATAATAATTAGTTCACTTCCTGTCCGGTGCGCGGCTGCTGCTGCTGCTGCTTCGTTTCTTCTTCTTTTTGACGCACAACTCTCCGAGCAGCTCCGGCATGGTTTAGTCCGACATGAAGTCACTGTGGGTGGCCCGCGCGTTTCGGTTTTAACTTTGTTGCCATCGCAGTGTGGTCCGTTTTGGGGTTTTAAAGGTTTCCTCTGTGCGCTCTTGGATGAGTTTGTGCCCAAAGAGACGCTCCGGTTTGAGCTGACTTCTCAGCCTGAGATGTGGATGGATGTCGCGGTTGAATCTGACGCCTCACACATACACACACACACACACACTTAAGACAGCTGAGCAGCACACTAACAGGAGCCGCCGTCCTGCCACAGGAGGATAGTCTGTAGGCCGAGTCTCCAAAAGCTGCGAAAAATCCAATCCTTGCGTAAAAAAACGGATTAAACACGTGCGTAATGTTAAAACTTTGCGCGTAAAGAAATCACGCTCAGGTCGCAGAGAGGTCCGATCTGAAACCGGTGGCTGTCGGAAGTGAGACTCCCCCGGTTTATCCGAAGCACCGGCGCTCTCCTCGTTGCCTCCGCCTCCGGTCCATCATTAGATGTCCTTCAGCCGCCTGCGATAGGCTACTGCCAGGATACCACAGGAGGTGTTGGAGCACTTGCTTCGTTTGCTGCGACCTCCCACAATTTTGGCGCCATAATGGGCTGAAAAAATGTCTCGAAGTTGCAAAAGAACTCCTTCCTTTGAGTGATGATCAGAGATGCGAGGAGGGCAAACCAAGCTGGGCTCATTCTTGTAATCTTATGTAGTGGAGTTTTAATGAGAGGGGGAAAAGAGAACTTCATCTTTTGTAGTTTGTTTTGTAGAACTTTCTTCTTTTTTTTGTTGTTGCTGTGATTCAGACCTCCAACCACAGGTCACAGTTTTCAGTTAAAAACTGTCACTGCAGCTATCAACCAAAAGACCACGGCGGTGAATGAAGCCGTAAGCCGTGTGAAGTGCATAATAAAATCTGTTTTTTTTTCCCGTGTTATTGTTTGATCTCTTGTCTTCCACAGACTGTAGCGATTTCAAAAGACGAGAAAGGAACGAAGCATACTTCACCAGAGCTGTAATCCCTTTCCACCAGGCATTGTCCCAAAACTTGTAATTATGTGGTATTAAAAGATGCAGCTGGGGGAGGACAGGATCAGCTGTTGATAATTGCAAGTACTACACAACAGCCTGGTATTGATCGGTGTGTCTGCTGTTCCCCTGCTATGGAGAGATAAGGAGGCCCCACTGCTCCTGCAGGAATATCATTTCTCCTGACCTATCAGGTTGCTCCAGACTTATGATGAATAGCCAGAGTGGCCAAGAGAGGGCTTATCTGGAAACTCAACCTCCCCTCTACCCCACCCTTGATTCGATATTGATTCTCTGTAACCAGCGTCGGCACACAAAATCAAACTATAGCAACTACTTGACTATGATGTCTTCCAGGTTCTAACTCGGCCTGCACTAAAGCCGCCAGAAGAGCGCCACTTGAATTGAATTATCCGCTACATCTGTTAGAGGAACAACTGTATCAGTTTGTGTTGTTCAGTGTGATGAGTGACAGATTTGTAAGTTTAATACATTATTACACAGTCAAGGATGAATGACGCTTAATGTGAACTTTTCAGTTCATCAAAGTGTTGCAGGAAGTAAATGAATACATGAAGTTACACCAAACAAAACATGCAGGAGTTGTAGTAAATACCAGAATTAGCATGCAACAAATGCTACCGCTGTGAAGCTTAAATTGTTAAATGGTTCAACTCGTTAATTATAGTTCTAGTCGAGTTGTTGCACTAGATTACAATATAAGCAGGGTCATATCCGGGATTTTAGAAACACTGAGGTCACAAATCGTACGTGAGGCCTTTACAGGAAAGACTTCGGGTGTTTCGTTGGTTTGATTTCCCCGGTTTGTTTGGGAAATGACGAACCAGAAGACTTGCAGTTTTGCTATTTAATCATATCCAGACTAAGTGACTCAAACCTCTTATTTTTAAGGAAATATAGATGTGATCTTAAGCGATGTTTCATTTCATTTTATATTTTACAAATACTAATAAATAAACCACAAATGCCATTTTCACCCCAATATTACATTCAGTGTACGCCATGGGATCTGACATAATGAGGCTACATTTCAAAATACAAGTTGATATAAGTGATCATTATCCAGTCCAAGGCTTACACTAAAAATATAACAGCTTTCTTTAATCCCCCACATCTTAGTGGGGGATTAAAGGTAAACTGTGTTTCTTGTCTTTTGTCCAGTTGATGGACAGAACAATGCAAACACCCACACCATACTGCAACGAACTCCGAGGTGTTTCTGTTACTTTGACAACCCTCTGGACATCGATCAACACCTCTGAAACAACACTCAGAACTTCATGAAATTACAGTAATTACAGAGATGTATCACGCAGCTGTTCATGGTATTTTGTCCAACTCACTGGGCTGCTTTAACAAAAATCAAGTACGGATGAAAGCCGATTAATAAATGGGGATTGCACGCAGGGCTTCATAAAGTGGTAGCGATTCATACAAATATTCCATTGGCCTGGTACAGAATATATATGACAATGTAAAACATTGGTTGTTTTACACATTTGAACAAAACAACCCAGTCTCATCCAGTACTTTATTTGGGTCTTTTTTGGAAAGACACCTTGTTGGCAACCTCTTCTAATGTCCTTCTTTAGTACTTTGAGCAAACTAAGTATCTCCAGAAATGAAGTTCACGTTGGGTAAATCTGCAGCACACAGGGTGTAACGTATGAAGTGGTGTGCCCTTTATGTAACGAGGCAGAATGAATGGGTGTGGTTGTCCGAGTGGTGGATGGCGATGATAGTTTGTGGCCCATCAATCTGCCAGCTAATTTTAAACATGTTTTGCTTTTTAAAAATGGAACCACAGTCACTCCCTATACTTTACCGTAACGCACTCACAGGTTTAATAACAAATCTTTTTTTTTTTATAGCAATTTTATATCAATGTTGTTTCTAGCAATATAAATGAATAAATTCATTCACCTCCATTGTATTACGGTGGCGGCACCACTTTATGAAGTAAATACCTCAAACCCCATCCCAGTCGGCAGAAAAAAATGTACCATTGCATGTTTCTGAAAACCGCAGGTACGTTGAATTTCGCCGTTAATGAACCAAAAATATGTGTTATGGATACATTTTATATCAGCCTTGTATCACGCTTGCAGAAACGCACAATGCCACCACGTGGAAAACGTTGTAATTGGTTTGGTTTCAGCAACAGAACTAAAATATAATAAAGTAATATCACATAACAATAACAACCACCTAGCCGATTTTTCTGAAGTAATGTTACATAAGCATTAAGTCATTGTTTACTTATGATTTAACATAGGACATAATCAGAGGTCTCCTGGGTGAAAGTCCTGTTTGTTTGACCCATCGACCATCACTCCCACCCACCCATAGGACTTTCTTGAATCTACTCGTTATTATACCATGTAACTTTCAACATCGGTGGTTCGATATACTACCTCACTTGCTCTGTGCTTTGCTTGTTGTGCGTCACTTGCTCTGATAAAGATATGCTCTGAGAATTAGATGAGCTAACCCTTTAAAGCATAAAGTCAAATCCTATGATTAGAAGTATCCAACGGTAAGAAGTGCAGCCTCACTTTGAAACACATAACTCTGTGGAGCCTGCTGCCCCATTTTGATTTACGTTTCAATGAAACCAACTGGATCATAACAATTGTTTCGTTGAAAAATATCTCTCTTGTGGGGGGCTTCAGGCTGGCAGTCTGTCTGGCCCGCCACCACCAGCCCCGCGCTACATAATAGATCTAAAAGACTTACACTCACTCAGGCTCTGTTTCCTCATATAATCACACAAAAGGATTTTTTCTTGAAAATGATCATAAATCACAGGCCGGATCAATACGCCGTGGCCAGGCTGCACTAGCCTGATAACACAATCAATACAGGGTATTTGGATTTTAATTAATACATGACCGGGCCTCAGCCTGAAATGGTGAAATATGACCTCAACCCCTTTTGAAATACGTCCTGCAGAGCATCACATGCGACCCTGGTGTCTGTTACAGCTCATCAGATGTCGGTGTGATCTGGTGCCCGAGGAGGTGAAGGACCAAAGACCTGAGAGACAGAGGGAACAAGGGTGGATATATATTTGAACAAGAAGCAGGTAAAACAAGACTAAGGCACTTAAATTAGCAGTGCTGTGAAGCTTTACTCATAGTAGGCATGGCGATGTTTGGGCTGCATGCTAACATTAGCGGGATAACATGTTCAGAAGGGCAACACGCTGATGTTAAAGTATGATTGTTTCAATAATGAATGTTTTCCTTTCTAGATTTGTGCAAGTACTTATAATCCACTCAAAAGCATTACTATATATAAGACAATACCAAGATATTTCAAAGTTACTAGGAGGAACTTTCATTTTGGGTTGATTTTGGCGATCCCGGTGGACAAAAGTGGTAGTGTTCCCGAGCACCAGTGTCCTTTTAGAAAGCCTCTCATTATACTGCAGCAGGGTCTGACACCCGCAATCTACTACCCTCAATCCTCGTTCTGGTTTTCCATGCCTCCCTTCCCTCGAGCGAGCCCAGCAATACGGCCTTCTTATGCTGCGTTCACACCAAACACGTCATTTGCGCTGTGTTACTCGCCGAGGACCATTTGTGGTCATTCGTGTGAATCGCGCCATTCGCGCCAGACAAAGAGGGGCCGTGGCTTATCGCTCTGGAAGCCGTTACTAATTTCAGCCATTTATTTCTGCCATCAACAATGGAAAAAATAAACTCTATTTCTGCTTAGTACTTGTCGTGGAAGTCCCAGATATCTCGGGAAACTAAACGTCGTCTTGTCTGGGTTCATAACATAGTCCGGAGGAGCTCCGTGGATTGTATCGAGCAGTATTCACTGTGTCAACAAGCCACACGTCGGCTGATTTACTAAAGCTATATGAACACAAAATAAACAGATTTTGCTGCAATAAATGGACAAAAGGGATGCCGAAATAACTACGAAATGATGCCGATTTGTAAAAAGTTTTACTTCATGTCTTTTTAGTTCTCTCCGCAAGATGACAAGCAAACTACTTTTAAAATACTTGTTTTCTCAATGGAGCTCGGATCGGTCGATGCTATTCTTTGCTAACATTGTAGCAGCTCCATCAACGATAACAATAACTTCATCTAGGCGTAAATACGGCAGTGTCTTTTTCATTGTTTGTACATATACGCATTTGGTCCGGTCTCTACTAATATGAGGTATAGTAGAGTACTGGGGGAACACAGACAGCTACAGTATTTTTTTCCTGATTCAACAACATCAGGATGTCAATGATGACAGGAGGAGCATCTCAACGCTGATAGGCTATCGCGCCGCAGCGTCATGCAACCTTTTCGCTGAAGTTGAAAAATGTCTACTCTCGCGATTGATGCAAATTTGCATCATTCGCGCTGCGCCATTCACGCCAATCCCATCAATCCCACCATCGGCAATTTGTGTTGGACAAACACACATTTTGTCCAGATGATGGCTCTAAAAAAAAGCAGTGGAGCATCATCCATTTTTAGTTAATCCAGGGAACATGAACACGTATACTAAATTGCATGGCAACCTATTTATGGTTAAAACATTTAACTTAAATGTAAACCTCATGGTGGTGCTAAAAGGGAAGTCAGAGGATCAGAAAAGTCATCAGGGTTCATCCTCTGGGGACAATGACAGTCTGCACAAACAAATCTTGGCTATCCATCCAATAGTTGTTGAGATATTTCAGTCTGAACCAAAGTGGTGGGCTGACCTACCAACACTGCCATAGAGCCACGCCGCTAAACACGCTTAAAAACAAAGGGAGTGATCACTCCAGACCATCCTAACATCCCTCCAGAGAGACCAGCAATCGTCAACGCAGATATGGAAGCTCAGACGGGCTCCCTCGCAATATCCAAAACCTTCACTCAGCAGTTATTGTAGCTGAATGGGGAGCGGGTCCTTCATCCCAAAACACAAAGCAAACGGGGAATAGACCAAAAAGAAATCAAAAGTGAACAAAGAGGGATTGAACGGAGAGCGGAGAGTGATAGACAGCACTGAGACAGGGCTGTTAGGTTATGTAGACTGAGGGGCTGAGTGGCCGGGAAATTTCTGATCGCTTTAATTCACTACACCCAACTTGGCCCTGTCCCCCTCCCCCCCTCTCTGCTTTTATCTAACACTGTGTTTCTGTATTGATTTTTTTTTCTTTATCTTCAAGGCTGGATAAGAGGACAGAGAACTACGGGAGTGAGAGTGAATGGAGAACTTTCCCGAAGATTGCTGCTATTCTCCCGACTTATTGCCTCCTGTCCTTCATGGTTTCACATGACGTCCCGGGTGTCAGGATCGCCTTCAAGCCGTAAATGAGGAAGCTGATGATACCGGCGAACTGGGATCCGAAAAGGGGGGAAATTGGCTGAGGTGGAAAGGAATGGCCGAAAATGAAACGTATTTCTAAAAGTGTGGGGATAATATCGTGTCGGTGTCAATATTTTGTGGCAGCACAAGCAAGAAAAAAGGAGAATATTTGCTCCTGGTAACTTTTTTGTTGTTGTTTTCAAGAAACTTGTGGTGAAGGTGTTGAGATAATCTCTCCATTGAGAGCAGCATGGCAGAACCAGGGACGCAGATTAAAACACCTCCGCGGCTGCTGTTTGTCTTACACATAAAAGCTCCATAATGATGTGTTTGGGGCTTTGTTGACGTGCAAGCTTACATGACAACGAACCTAACGGCAAAAAAGAAAAAAACTGCAAATTTCAAGGGGGAAAAAAAAAGAGGAAATTATTCCTTCTCACAAACTTGCGTGCTAATTACAACAATGGCTGCTATAAAACAGTAGTTAATTACAACCTTAGAGCGAGTATAACATCTGAGGCCGGTACAGGAAACAACTACAATGAATTGCAGTCGCCCCCTTTACATGAAATACACCTTCCTGATGTGACAGGTTTTTTTAACCAGATTTAATGGAAGCATCTTAGCTGAAAGCGTCACATTTCAAATGAAGAAGGACTTTTCAGGCAATAGATTTTTTAAAACAAAGAGGAGAACGCCTTGAATGTGCCAGTGGGACGCCGCTTTCTTATCCTGGACACAATTAGACAGCACAAATGTCTCGAATAACAATAGGTATTTCCAGATCAAAGTGAAAGGAAGAGGTCTTTTCAGGGCTGACTAACAAAGCAGACTAGCCACAGGTAGCTCTTTGTTTCAACTCGAGCATTAACAGAAACAGCATTTCCTATCAACTCTGACAAACATTCTAGTTTGCATTCACTTAATCTGGGAAACAAAATGCTTTTATATTCAAGGTAGAAATCCGCAAACAACGGATCCTGTTTTTTGTAAATAAATGCGACTTCTTGCAACACCGCGTGATGGAGATTAAGAACAAGGACTCAATTGCTCTGTCGAAGTACAATTTTCAGGTACTTGTACTTTGCTGGAGTAAAAAGTTTAGAAAAGATTTAAAATGATGAAAAGATTTAGTTTAAATGCGTGTAAACTGTACAGAATGTCAGGGACACCGTTCTCTTTGCCTGCTGATTCACATGATCAAACGCTGTCACAAAAGAAGCCAACAAGTTAAAGATTTTACATTTGACACCAAACAGCATTTAAAAATTCCTTTGAAATATTTTAAACATTTTTTTTTATATTGAAATATCTTGAAATTCTTAAAAACCTTTGAGAATCCCTTAAATGCTTTATAAATCCCTAAAAATAATTTTATTTTATAGCATTACCATTTCCTCTAACTTTCTACTTCTACTTGATAACATTTAAGTGGTAACTGTATTTTTTTCCTTCCTTAACACTCATAGTTACGAGTTATTTAGCAGACAAACATTTTAAATATAAGCATAATATCAACTCATAACATAATGTTCCATTGAAACAGATTAAAATGCCCAACTGCATATAAAATGGCGTCACTGCTACTAGTATCTGATCACCTTTGCCACCAGTTGCTCAAACGCAGACTGAAGCAGTAAGAGGAGGCCTGCAGGCCTCTCTGGGGCGTTAGAGCAACATATGTGAGGATGTTTGAGCTTCCTGGTCATTAGCAGACAGACAGCAGACGGAACAACAATTAGGAAACTCATCCTGGAGCACATCAGGTGAAACAGAGTTTCCTCATAACTTAGACCAGAAGACCAATAACGGCTGGTAACCATGGGATCAATTTTCTCCTGCCACATCATCATCACAGTGGTACGGAAGCCCTGAGAGGCCAGTGAGGCAAAAAAGTCTGATTGGATATTATTTTCTCCTGTGTTTATGACTTACAAACTGATGAAGAAATGGTGAAACCAGTGACGGGGAAAAGTTTTGCCTGGATAATTTTTTTTCTTTTTTACCATTAGTGAAAATAAAAAAGTTTTGGAGGGGTTCATTTGTATGTAACAGTGTTTATTATTGTAATGCTCATTTCAGCCACAAGATATTGAAATGCACCACTGCCCCATGTTGTAAATAAGAAATAAGTATTTCAACAACAATTGAATGATTGTGACAAAAGTACAAAATTGTCTACGCCAAAGAAAGATCATCCGTTCCGATTTTTTCAACTGTACTTAAGTCATAAACACAGGAAAGAAAACAATAAATCATAAACAGATGTGGACACCATGGACGCATTGTAGTTCTGTTTATACTTTATTCTCACTGGCCTCTCAGGGCTCCCGTAGCGTTGGGAGCACAACACTGAAGAGAATGAAACCAGTTGTCTGTCTACATGATAGTAGTCTTAAAGAATTGTAACTCCCAGACGTGTTCGAGACTTTTTTTTTCCTTTTGTGACAAACATGAATGATGAGGCCGAGCTTACTCGTGTCCGTGTGAAGCTGCGGATCCTCGTGAAATGTGAAGTTTAAAGCTCTCAAACAAATAAAGGTGTCGTCTCCCGCCCAGTAAAACAGCAAAGTCTCCGCCACTGTCTACACACAATGAAAAGGAGGCCAGCAAGAAGAAGAAAAAAAACAGAAACTAAAAAGGGCCCGGACTGATTTTTATGTGAATGTTGACTAAGAATGGTCTCCATCTGTGTAAACCCACTCAAACAGTGACTTCCTGTGAGTAACAGTCTGAAGCCTGGAGCAAATCACTGATATTTATCATGCAGGATGGCACACATTCCCAGGGTTACAGCTTGCCTGCTGCTGGTCTCCCATTCTGGTTCAGGCCCACTGCAAGAGGCTACATTGATCGGATTTTTTACAGTTGTAGGTAAGATTGTTTTCTATTTCACTCGTGGTAGCGACGGCAGAGAGCCAGCATTCGTGTTTGGTCACAAATATGTTTGGGTTATTTTGGCACATGGGAGCAGATCCAACAGGGAAGTAACTGAACTTGAAATGCTCTCGGTGGTTTAATCAGCGACGTTTCGGCCTCTGCTGGTCCTCATCGGACTCACAACTGAAGCAGTATGGATGTAATCGTTGGATGTAAATAATTGTAGAAATAAACAGTTCAGGTTCAGGTTATGATTATTTATTATTTATTCCCATAGATAGATTTCGTTCCAGCAGAAAGACGAGGTATCCCTCGTGATGCACATTTTTACAAACATCCATCATAGCAGATGTTTCGGTGATGCTTTCATCCGTGTTCTTGTAAATAAATATCTTGGCATCAAAGCCACTGGAATTAAGATAGACAGTAAACTTGTCATTTGTTGGCATTACTTTGTTTTTTTACTCTGTTAACGCTTTGATACGTTCATGTTCTCTCTTAAAAGATCAGATTTAGCACATTACCCCTCTAAGTTAAATCAACTAAACACACCGAGTAGTGTGTAGTTTTTGTTTTTTTTGGAGGTTCCATAACCCTCAGCTGTCACCCCGGCTTCCCACGTATTAATGATGCAATAAAAGGCAGCACGGGGAGGTGCAGGTTACGGATAATTGCAAAGTCATGCTCCGTAGGGCCGGCACGGTTTATTTGATTAACCTCTAGTGACAGGTCAGATGTTGAGAATATGTTTTTCAGCCAGATGATCACGGGTCATTTATGACCTGCTGCTGAAGGACAATCAATAGCTGGATGGACAGACAGCCGGACAGCTGACAAGATCTGTCATCGGGGTTATGTTTGTATTATGTCTGGTCCTGCAGGCGTAGGAACCCGCAAACATCCTGATGCTGCCAGGGGCTCGTCAACACTTTTTTGACGGGGCCTGGTGTTTACAGAGAAATGAAAAGGAGAGAAGACTTCGGCCTCAATCAAACCCAGTAAATGTTTCTGTTTCTACCCACCTCGCACGCTGTGCGAGGCCACAAAAATGGCAGAACGTGCGTCAAATGAGAGAGCGGAGGAGGCAGGATAGGGGGAGAGAGAGAGAGAGAGAGAGAGAGAGAGACACACACACACAAACGTCATGGGAGGCAAACAGTAAACAGAGTCCAATCTGCTTTACAACAGTTTTTACAGCACATCCTAGGCCGAGCCTCGCCGGCTGCCTGCAGACAAACCCTCACTCTCACATCCGACCCGTTCGCGGCGGCCTCGCCAACTCTCCGCTGTCCTCGCCGGCTGCTGCACTTTGAAACCACCACCCGCCCTGAGCTCCGCGAGGCTGTAAACAAATGCAATTTTGCATTTCCTGTTGTCTAGACACAACCGAGGCCGAGCTGCAGCAGCGCTCAGTCATCGTCACGTGTAGGAAAAGAAAAGGTTTTGCGAGACCAATGAAATGACAAAGATGTAGTCAAGATGCAGTAGTTACAGCGTTGACTGTGTGAAATGTCTTGTTTTCATTAAGGCCACTGAAGATGAAGTTAAATGTGGAGGGACATTATAAGACTGATATCGGTCACAACGGAGGAGATTTTACAAAACACAGTAAAAACCTATTTAAACTTCCTTTAAAATCCTTGAGAAAGCCATAAAAGTCTAAAAAATCCCCCCCGAAAAACAGAAAATTCTTAAGGAAAGCCTAAATCCTAACAATCAATTACCTTTAAACCTCAAAAAAAGTCTCAAAAAAACCTCAAACATTGTTAAACAAAAACTCTTAAAATACACTAAAACATTTAAAAAATACCTTAAAAGCTATTGAAGTCCCTAAAATTCTTAGATTTCCAAACGGATAAACCTTCAATAAACAATTCAAAGAGAAATTATAAACAGAAAAACTAGGAATCTTAAACATCTTAAAAAAAATAAAACAAAAAAACCCTGAAAAACCTTTAAAGAAACCTCTTAGAAATCAATTTACTGTACTGATGTAGATAAGGAGATGCAGGTGAAAGACCTTAAAAAGCAAACTTGAGTCTAAATCATCCCATCACACACTCACACGAGGTGAATAATGAACTGCACTACATTACACTTCACTTAAAATTTCATACATTTCTCCTGCCCCCTTCTTCCTTTCAATATCCAGACAGTGAACGCCTGTGTAATTTGTCCCAGCGCTGCTGAGACAGTCGGCTCTGTTCTGCTGCGCGGCCAAACGAGACGGAATCAAAGAGCCTTCGGAGAGATGATCATTGATTTAATCACATCGTCGACGGCGGCCACTTCAGGGCCAAAGTAGCTAATCCATAACCAGCCCAGCAGATTCACGCCAACGCCTGCAATCATAGCTAAATGGGGATCAGGAGGTGTCGCGCGGGATATCAGCTTCTATCACGCTCAGATGTGTTATGAAGTGTCTCAGCATCGATCAGGGATAACAACTGCATGTCTATCGACCACATAAGACATAACTGCATCGACAAGAGAATTAGAGGGATAATTGTTCCTCCGTCATCTAACTCTAACATGACCGTCCTCCTCTATCTCTTCCTGAGTGTCGGTGTGTGTGTGTGTGTGTGTGTGTTTTCTCTCTGTGCTGTCTGTACAAAGACTGACATTAAGACTTTCTTGAGGTTAAAGACTCATCTGTCGTCAGAAAGCACCTCACTTGTATTGAAAACTGAGTAAAGAATAACCTTTTCATATATATATGACATATTTAAGACAAATTAGTTGATTTACGTGCAAATTGTATGCATAATAGAAAAATCTTAAAAATGATGTTCCCATGCAATGAAAGAGCATTGTGAATTATGTTTCCAGGGGAAAGCGTATTTTGTCGTGGATTATGTTTGCTTTTGACGAATCGCAAACACGTTTCAAACGAGTCCCCCTGAAGTCCAAGTAGGATGGAGGTGTAAGGAACACAGGAGACTGGAGACCAAACATATGACAAACATAACTGATTAGTAGTTCTGTTGCCTAAAGCTGGCAAAGTAGTTTTGTAGCATTTTTTGTTTGGTTTCAATTCACAACGTTAACGACTGTGATCTGTGATCTGGTGAGAAAATACGTTTCCTCTGAGACGCAATTGAGAGTTTAGTTATGAGGGAATGTAAGTTTGTGAAAATAATGTGCCATCAGGATATTTTTTTATTTTATTTGTGTTTAAATGTCCACGTAAAAATACAATTCATTCAAAATCCTACTCATGTAAAAGTACAGGAGTATTATCAGTTCATCGTTCTTAAAGTATCATAAGTAAAGGTACTGGATCTGCAGAAAGATGGCAGGTCAGCGATACTGATGCATCGATGTACATGTACTGGCCGAGGTGGAGCTACGTTTAAGTACTTTGTACACAGTTGGGTATTTTAGTCAGGCGGTCACCAACCTGAGGGTCAGGCCGCTCCAAAGGGTCACAGGATCAACCCTGGAGGGGTCGTGAGCTGGTTATGAGTGACAAAAGAATCCGGTGATGAATTTGTGTTCGCTTTTTGATTTTTCTCTGCTCTTTGCTTTTCTTTTCATATATTGAATGAAACCATGTGAGAAGTTTAGAGGTGAACTGCTGCTAACAACTGATAGACATCTGAAACATGACAAGGGACCTCCACTACACTGATTTTTGTTTTTATAAGAGTTAGAAGACAAACAGCTTGGTGATTTAAGATTATGTTTGTTTTATGGAATTTGTAATTGAAGATATCAGACAAACGTAGGGAAGTAAAATTACAATATTTGCTTCTGGGATGTAGTATAAGTATAAAGGAGAAGTGTGCTCTCCACCACTCTGTGTCTTAAAACATAATCAACATAGAAATCAACACTTGTATTGCTCCCGGAAATCTCATTAACGAGTTAAAGTGCCAAATATCATTGCTGTCATTTGATCGAATGAGCTCCGGGTCTTGTTAGTTTCTCGATGCTTTTTACAAAAGCAAGATCATGAGGAAAGAATGAAAACAAAATGAAAAAAAGAACTTGCTTTTTATTTTAAATCTGATATCTGGACAGAAAAGACTTCTTTCGTTTCCTCCTCCTGGGTGAAAAATACAGCCCTGGGAAAGCTTTGGGTTATTATTGAATGTCCACTCTTAAAAAAAAAAGAGTATTTCCAAACAATCCAATGTTGTGCTCTAATAGAAAATCTATGAATGCTTCTCGGGGGCGGAGGACAAAGCTACGGCGGGGCTGTACATCTGTGAGTTTAGAAACAACGCTTTGTTTGTGAGCCTCAATCACTTGTGCTCATGAAAGCAGACACTTACTTGAAAAACTTTCTTTTTCTTTCAGGGGAGGGGAGCAGGGAGGGGGGGGGGGGGGGGGGGGGGGGGGGACGACGACACTCTAAACCTACATCCTGGTATAAATTTGCAAAACGCAATACAGGCCTGATTGTGTGTGGAGTAGACGCAGGATGCATACAAATAGAATCCCCTCTGAAATGTCCCCTTCCCTGCATGGCTCAGTGGCTAATGTACAATAAATCAACAAAAGGGGGCTTTAATACGAGCACCGGGCAGCTCCGGGATACTGTTATTTTATCTTTTTTTTACAGTATTTAATTGGAAGTTTTCCCTGAAACGTTACACCGCGCTTTCAAATGACTTTGCCCCAAATCTAAGAGGAGATTGATAAGAATTTCTCCCCCTCTCTTTAAGTTTTTTTTTTTTTCTCTCCCTCTCTTACCCCTTCGCCTTTCAGGGGGAGAGCAAAGTTTTTTGCCGAAGGGAGACTAAAGTTACAAGTGTGTGGCATTTAGTGCAAGGGAGAATGAAATCGGAGGCTCGGAGGGACGGATAAGGACAGGCTGGGAAAAAGGGAAGTTGGCAGTGGTGGCGGGTCAACAGCGCGCCTCAGAGCCTTACCCACTGCACCAGGTGTCCACTTAATTCAAATGATACTATTATTCATAGACAGAGGAAGAGTATTGAAACGGGGCCCCCATCCCCCCACCCCTCCAAATCATTTGCAACTGAATACAGATATAATCCTGGAAATATAAGTCTCCATTAAGGCTATCCCATTTAGCAAACAAGGCTCCCATTGTGCAACATGTTGTGTGTATAAATCAGTCTGAGAGAGAGAGAGAAAAAAGACGAGGGGAGGGAAACATTCAGTCCGAGACGAGATTTGAGAATGTCACTCAGTCACACATGACAATTAAGAGTGTGTTTAACTTTCTGATTTTATGTGCCGTTTGTCCTCTTCCCTGTCTGGACTTTATTCATTATTTCATCCAAAAAAAAAGGGAGGAGCAGTAAATTAAGAGAGGAGGGAAAGAAATAGGCCAGAATAATGTTAACATAAGTCATATCTTTTGGAAAATGCAACACTGCTATATATATATATATTATGTGTGTTAAAACATATCCCAAAATATCAGCACATCAGGGGTCGCGAAGAACGGCATCACCCGTACACTGACACCAACAATGACAAACGCGTATTACTTTAAAAAGGCCAAAAATGTTAAACTACATCAAACTATCTAGAAAAAAGAAAATGAAAAGACATTATTCTAAATGAAAAAATACAATTAGTTAAAAATGTCCCAAAACCCCCAAATCTCTGACTAAATGTTGAATGTGCCCCTTAAAATGTTCAATTAATTAGGAAAAGTAAAGTAAAGTTCCAGTAAAGTTTTGAGCCCAAATCAGGTCTTCTTCAGATGCAGATGTATTAAAAGTTGCACTTTTTGAAATATGTGATAAATTCAAATTAAATCTTAAAAATTCTACAGAGTTGTGAGCCCGAGGAAGAAGACTGTAAATAATATTCTTTACATGCTGTATATTAAAAGTGTGTGTGTGTCTAATATCGGAATATTGATGGAAATCTTAACAAAACAAAAAAACAATGACTCAAGATCTAAATCTAAATGAAAATGCAATTTCATGGTAACCTTGTGATAAATTGGTACATTTGAATAACTAACATTCTCTTTATAGACAATCTTGAGCTTTTGTTCAGTATTTCACTTTAGATATGTTTTCCTAAGACCTTAACTTCTCTGGACACTTTATTCAACCTTGCACCTTCACTCCTGCACATGTTAAAGGATTCACCTTCCAGCCAGACACACAGACACACACACACACACACACAATGGTTCCTAGTTGCCTAAAACGGGCAATTAATGTCAGTTCCCAGTAAAAAACTAAAAAAAGGATAAAAACAGCTTCAGGACCACAAACCCCTCCTGGCCCTTGTGTTGCTGGGTGCAGTACAGACACCAGGACTTCACCTTCAGTCAGTGGATCAATCTAATCCTTCAGAGGGACGTGTGACGGGCCGCTGCAATCACACCAAACAATGGCCACGCAGAGGTCTATTCCTCTCGCACGGGAACTCCGAGGTGAAAGGAGCGGCTGCTTTGTGGAAGCAGACAATATCGAGCTCCTGATAACTTTTTCTCTTCTGATTTTCTACGAGCACAGAAAGAAGAGTTTCCCCCGAGGGCCAATTACAGTTCAATCCCCTGCTCGCTTGTCTAAATATCCAACGGACGGAGCTTATTTTGACAGACACCTCAAATAAACGCACAGGCTGAAAGCTAAAGCAGCGCTCCTCACACAACTTCACTCCAAGTGTCACTCCAACGCCTCCTTTTTCTAAAAACTTGACGAATTGAAGCTGTTTTTACTTTTCAGCCATTATTGCAGGGACAGAGAGGGGTGACTTAGAAGTCTTCATCAATGGTTTTTCACCATTGACTTTGTGCAAATTGTCGAATTATAATTTTGAGACTCTCGGAATACCTATAATTTAAGCAACTCTTTCTCCTACGAAATAACATTCCCATACAAGTAAACAGCACTACACTGCCTTTTGAGGGAAATGTATATTATATAACGTAACAGTTTGAAATACACGGTTAAGGCTGTAAATATAACCAAATTACAACAGAAAATGCTGCAAAACTACACGGTTAGGTTTTGTTAAAAACACCATGGTTTGGTTTAAAATGACTACGCAACAAAACAAAACAAAAATTCAACAGAGGTACTTGGTCATGATTAGGCAACTAAAATGTAGTTTTCCAGTTCACACGGGACACTAATAGTCTTCAGAGGACTCATCTGAAACTTATTTGTGATACGTCAAAAGCAAACGTAATTCATGACTAAATAGGTTTCCCTCTAAACATGATTCACAACGCAGTTTCGTTGTATCGGGTCCTAGATTTTAGGAGGCTGAATGTAAAAATGTTTGCGGTCTTGAATCACGTTACAGCGCCAAATCATTGGAAAATATTCTTGTAAGGTGACGACAAACTATGGATGTACAAATATATCCTTTAAATCTGAGGAGCCTCTTTATTTCACCCCCATGTTCGTGTGCGGGACACTTTATTTTGTTTCTCACCCAGTTTGCATCAATCATCGAAGGATTACCACGAGCTGAATGTGACTTTGAATTTTTAGTGGCCATCTTAAATTGTCACTTTTTTTTTTAATACAAATTAATTAACAATAGATTATACCATTTCTCAAGCAAACGCGTAAAAAAATGTCGATATGTTGACATTTATTGTTTTTTTAAAACAATCTTTAATGCGATGAATAAACATCGACTTGCTGAAACGGTTAATCATCGATTTGTTGAGAAATTTGATAATCGATTAGTCATTTCAGTCTTGTTTTAAAACAAAACATGTCAAACATTTTCTGGTTCCAGCGGTGGAAGTGTGAGGATTTGCTGCTCTTCTCTGGTATCAGAGTAAACTGAATGTCTTTTCCTTTTGGACTGTTCGGTCAGACAAAACCAGCAATTTGAAGATGACTTTTAGGCCTTTGGTAAAGTTTGATAGGCAAATCTACACTTGACACTCTTTAAAAAGAGAGTTCGCCTTTTATAAATAAAGGTTTTAATTAGCCGATCAATCGATCGCTTCAGTTCAGAACCAGTACTTTTGCGCAAACATTTGAAAAAGACTTTTAGATGAACATAAAAAACTCCGGTCGTACGTCTAAAACATCTTTATAGATTCTCCGGTCAGTTTGGTCTTTCCATTATCAGTTTTCGAGACCTCTCTGTGTCTCCGTCCCTCCGTCTCCGAGCTGAAGTTCCCATGACCCGTCACAATACAGTGATGATGTATTCAAGCAGTGATGTATGAAATTCGGGCAAATAAAATCCTTTGTCCTCCCACACTGGCTAATTATTTGACAGATTGGAGCCCTGTTGTGTGTGGATACTGTGAAGGAGCCCTCCGCCGCCCATCCCCCACCCAATAAAGAGGCCACTTGCAGAAAAAAAAATTCCTCTATAGCCACCCTTTTCTATTCTTTGTTAGAAGATTACATTTTTTCACCACATTTTGGAATGACAAAATGGGGGAGAACTGTGGTTTTTTTGGAGGGGGACCCCGTGTGCTCAGCCAGTGACAGAGGGGGCCAGGACAGCAGTCAGTGGCCGTTTAAAAAGATTTTCTCAAGCAGAAATATTTAATCTTCTCAGGGAAAATAAAGCAGAGAAAAAACAGAGGACAAAAAGAAGCTAATCATCCACAGGTCTCCCCCCCTCCCTCTGTCTCCCTCACTCCCTCCCTCCCCATAGTTATCCTTTAAAAAAAAAACTAAAAACAAGAGAGAAAAAGATTATGTAAGATTGATAGAATAAATCTGCATGTATAATTATGAATTATACATGTTCCCACATTTGCGTGTGCAGCTTTTCTGACGACTGTTAATTATTTTAAGTGAGCTTTACACCGAGACAGACGCAGAGCCATAAGAAAACAACAGATCACATAATAACTGGCAAGAAAAGAAAAAACTTTAACCAGCCGGGCTTTAACAAAGGAAGGTGGCACTTTCTCCGTACTTCATGTCCTGTATTTGCTGTCCTAATTTGACTTTTTTTTCTCACAGCAACAACTTTCTGGGCAGACTTCTGCAAATGGCTAATTAGCAAAGCTGGAAGCTTACTCTCTAAACGGAGTTCTGTTTGTTCCTTTTGTACGTGTAGACACGCAGGTGCAAGTTGCTAGTTAACACCTGCACACTGACTCCAAACCAAAAACTAACTTCAAATAGATGTTTCCATCCAAGACGGATCTTCATCTGGTCAAAATGTTTATTAATGGTTACGAGAGCCATAACTGTAATAGTCTAATTAGTGGACTTTAACCATGCAGGTCACTAAAGGGTATCGGCTTGTGGTTTGGAGTCAGTGTGTGAGTGTTAGGCTACTTTGATGTATTTGTACAAATCAGTCAAATTAACGGCACTACGGATTACAAATTCTGTCACACATTCTTTGATCTTTTTTTCTTAGCTGATTCCTTTTGTTCCTTGTGTCCAAACCCTCTATAAACTTAACTGCATTGATAACAATGCTAGCTACATTAGCTTAACTTACAAGCTAACATTAGCTTATCAAACAGTTGGTTTAATTGCAAATATTCATTCATCAATAGTATTGTTTGTGCTTTTTGGTTTGAATAGGTTCAATAAGGTGAGCAAAATACTAGCCAACATAGCACGACTTAGCATAAAAAGTAGGCTAACATTTCTTTTTTTTATGTGTCACTACACGTTTGGCTTTTGTGGATTACATTCAGAAAAACTTAATTCATCAATATATTGATTTGTTTTTTGCATCTACACCCCCTTCAAACTCAACTACTTTAACAACTTTATGCTAGCTTTATTAGCCAAACTTGCGTGCTAACAGAAGCCAAAAGTTTGCCATTTGATGCATTTAGTTCAGCTCAGTGACATTAATGGCTATGATGTTTTTTTAAATGGTTGGTTTTAGATATTTACTCGCTGGTTTGCTGTAGATTGTTAAGTAAATTGACAGCTGCATACACAGTTTTACACCAATGTTCTTCCACTAAGGTAAAACTTTCTGTCCCGTTAATTACATCATACTATAATGAATTATTATTCACTTCTTTTACGTTGTAATTTCTTGTGATTTCAGATGTTGCTGAGCCAGAACACAAACTGGCATCATACATCACGCCCTCTCCATGACTAATATCACAGGCTCCAGTTTTGGACACAACCTTGATGTTGTTGTCCTGAAGCTACCAGAGTTTATCCTCTTGGCATCTGGCTGCGAGGTAGAGGGGACTCGTCCTCCCCTCCCTCGTAGAGCCGAGGCTGGAGGAACACTTGGCACCGGCCCAGTGAAGAGGTGGCTGGAGTATTAACCGCACAACTTCCCCCACGTAGAAGGTTAAAACCCTTTCACGGTTTCCTCCCTCCCTCCCTCAGCAGCATTAGCACAGAACATATGCTCTTTATAAACATATGGTCGGAAACAAAACTTCAAATCTTGAATGAAAACGCAGAAAAAGCTCATTTTGAACAAAAAAAGTGGTGAATGTAGTGATACTTTTTCAACCAAAATGAAAGCAATTAGAGGATCCGATTGGCAGGCCGTTTTGATTTATCACGCACATATTGTCCCAATTAGCACGATTATGGCGATGGAGCAGGCTGCTTGACCTTCTAGTACCATCCTCATTTGTATCGTGTCAACCAAACAACAGCTCCTAAATCACTGCTCCTCACTCCCTGGTCAAATTACCTCACACTATTTGAATCTGTCATCCCAAAGACACAGAACAGAGACACAGTTAGGAGTGAAACAAGTGCAAGAGAATTTGGACCGGTAATAATAGTAACGAATAGTAATGATTGTAGGTAAAAAATAAAATACCTGTAAAAGTCTTATTTCAAAATGTTCACTCAAACTACTTTGTAGGAGCTAAAATGTTTCATCATAAAGATCACAAGCATCACATTACGAAGTACATACACTGTTGAGAGGTGATACACAAATATAAAGTGGATACAAAATAGACAAAGTAGATAAAGAATTTGGAAAGTAGACAAAAAAGGTATCTAAAGTAGATACAAAGCAGAAGGTTGATACAAAACAGATACCAAGGAGGAAGCAGATACAAAATAGAAAGCAAAACCAAAATCAACACAAATTAGAAAATACATGAAATAGAAAATAAAAAGTTAAACTCGTGAGCCGTTGAGTAAAAGAAGGTGAAAGTGATAGAGTGTACAGTATGCGTGGCTCTGATGACTCTGTCGACTGTGGGAACAGAAAGATCAGCAGGCCCGCCCGTGTATTGAAATGAATCTCTGGTTGTTTTGGCTAATGGCTGATGTGTCAGCTCGTATGTCTGTGTCACACCACTGGCCAAGGCAGCCTCCCGACAGGGCCTTCTGGGTGTGAATGTGTGTGTGTGTGTGGTTGTAACAGAGAGTTTGGAGTCGGACGATTTTTTTTCTCTTTTTTGGGGAGGGGGGGGCTTCGAAGGGAGCACATGGAAATGAGACCCCATTCAGCCCTCTACCCATGACCCCCCCGATTGGCATATGGCATGGCATTGTCCTTGGCCGCTGAGCCAGAAGTGATGCAATTTGTTGGCATGTCCTGTCATTTCACAAACTACCCATCCCATTGAGGCCTCCAGAAAACAACAACAGAAGACATGGAAGGGCAGCCAACAGCTCAGCTTCGGCGAGTGCCCTGCCAAATTCACTCAAGAGGGAAATGAAAAATAACTAGGGTTCAAACACTCATACATTTACCAATATTAATTTAGGTTTTTACATTGGAGTGACAAAAAACAGCAAGACAACATGTTTTTAAAATTTTGCAGCATTAATATTTTTGGGAATGCCGAAAAAGTTGTAGTTGTTTTTAAGTGGCGGTTGAATTACAAATACTTAAAGAAGTTGATATAGCAGTTTAAATGGAAGTGGTCAAAGAAGTTGAAGTTTAAATGTACGCAATGAAGGAAGTTGAAGAGGGTCAAACTAAGTGTATGCGTTGAATAAATAATTAGATCTGCATCAGTTGAAATGAAAATGATGAATGTACTGAAAGATTCACTTGAAGATAAACATCTGAAAGCAGTTGAAATGTCAGACAAAATGTAAGGTGATAAATTGAAGTGTTACCGTACATCAGACCAATGAAAAAAAAAGTTAATTAAAGTGCTTCAATATTGCAGAAAGTTTAACTTAAAGTGGCAGTCAAAAAATAACTGAAAGAATAATGAAAGTACAGTAAGTAGTTAAAGATTCAGTTGTTTTAAGATTCAAGTTCATAAACTAAAAGGAGCTGAAATGTTAGATTTTCACACATTCATTGCATTTTCAGTATGATAATCTTCAATCTGATAAAAATCATTACGCACAAAAATCTGCATGCGATCAATTATTTTATTCGTTGCGAAAATTCACAATACAAAACAAAACTGAACTAATAACATGGGTGCGATAGATAGCGCTAGTAATCAAATTACATTATTAAGATGCTATCATTTATCTGCCTAGAGGACAATCCTTACTATCTAATCTTTCCTTATGTTACATCATTTTCTTCGCAACCCTCCCCGATTCCAAGCACTTCTGCAATTACCTACCACGATCTATCTTTAAATTCCGAATCTCTGCATTCTTTAATTTGTTTGTCGCAAAGTGTTTTGAGCTGTAAGACAAATGAATGAAGTGAATCAGCTAATCTGTTGCAATTATTGATGATGACGTTTTGCATTTACGGTGACTCTGAGTGGTGAACGGAAGTGAAAAAAGCACACAAAAAAATGGAGCCTGTTCCTTAAACTTTAATGACAGATGGAAGTTTGGGAGTTGGTGTGTGAATATGATTGACACAACGTGAAGTTGTATTTATGTTAAAGGTACGACAATTTCGGAGGAAAAATATGGACTCGGTTGGCAAAGACTTTAAGTGTAGATGATGAATTGAGCTGGAAGTGTATAGAAGAAAGTGTATAAACTGAAAGACGATGTCAGCTAAAGTTGAAGTGTAAATACTGAAAGCAGTGAAAGTAAATTGTGTATGTACTCGATGTTCAAAGGCGAAAACCTAAAAGTGTCTGTCAAAGTTTAAGCATTGAAAGAAAAATGATGAATGCAGTCAAAAGTTCAGTTGAAACAGTTGTAATTTTAAATGTGAGAGCTGAAAGCAGTTGATGTGTGAGTGGTAAAATTAGTTGAAATTTCAGAAAAATAATAATGAAAAAATGTTTTTATCATGATGATGATTCGCTTACACTTCATAACAACCGATAATTCATGCAACATCCTGTCAAGATGACGGGATGATAAAACAAAGTATTTTTCTCTTTCACTTTGAGCCGAGGCTTGACCCCAAGCTGTCCAATGTTTAATTAACTCTCACAGACTTGACGGGGGGCGAAATCTTCAAAGAATATGACCACTGCTTTGTGAAACATCAAATCCAGCTCTAGATCCCATTGTGCAGAGTTTGCTCATAGTTGACCTCACCTTCTGTTGGGATATCCTGTTGAAAGACACGGCCGGGTCGGAACGCCAAGACAAAGAGGATTTCTCTCCAGGGAAACTCTGAGCCGTCAGTGGGAGATGCTGCTGCTGTTGTCATATGTCTGATCTGTTACTTTTAAAGACTCACGCCTAAAAAAGGACCTACAGAGAGATTAGTTGTTGTTTTCTTTCCTTTCGTATGTTCAGCTGAAAATCTGCCAGCCCCATGGAGAGGCTCCTAATGTTGCTTCTGGAGTGAATACATCCTTTCAATTGACGCACAAATGTCACTTTGTCTTTTTTTTCTGACGGCAAATGTTATCCACACTCGGCACAATCCCCTAAAACCTACACCTAAAGGATGTTCATTTCTCTTAATGCTGACCAGGAGTTTCCTTCTGCTGCCTCTAGTGGTGACAAGACACTCAGGAGTGTCTGAATGTTGGCTGGTTTAATGCTGGTATGTAGTAATTGCATAACTAATCTCATGTGTACAGTAAATTATTTTCTTATGATGTGATGTCTGAGAGGGTCCTTAATAAACAGATAGTAGCTGTGTTGGTTCAATATTAGCTTGCAGTAGAATATCCTTCTCAAATACCAGCACTGCTACCTCGCTGGTGATTTACTCATTGCGGGTAAAAGATACATTATTTGATTTAACATTTGTTTGGGTTGCCCCTTTAAACTGTAGAGTGGAAGCTGTTTTACTTTTAACAAAAGAGAAAAGCTTAAAAAATCAAGATCAAATGTTATTCTGAGGATTATTTAAAGGACAAAACAAAAGCATAAACAAAATATAATTAGTCGATTCCTTTTCACAGACTGACCACAACTGCAGTTTAAGATAACAATGTGCATTGTCATGCACTTACAATATTCATGCACTGTATTGGATTTGAACTATAATAAGGTGCACAACAAGGGAAATATCATTTTTGTGCATTTTAGAAATGAAGGTTGCATTGTGAGTTCCCACGACTATGGTGAGCACAGTAGGACGAAGTCAAGGTTGGTCTGAGAGATCCTCCATCCACTGACATCAGACAGTTTGGCTCATATTTGTGATGCTCAAACGAATGGTTTAGTTAACGTGTTTAAACTGTGGATTTGCTTGAAACCTCTGATTATGGAGTCATCGGAGTGCAGTAAAAATAAATATTTTGTTCAAAAAATATAAGTAGAACAAATATAAAGACAAGTTATTGATATTCCTAAAAATATATTCTTTTATTTTGTTATTCATGTTATTCATAAATTACTCTATTTCTTATATATAATAAGAGCACGTGTGTGCAGGATTGGACTACTCAGTCTGGGTAGGAAGGCCCGTCCAAAGCCAGTTGACAGTCTGGCCCTTCATAGAAAAGCAAAAACAACAGAGAGAGGTAAAGGGCTAATAATAAATAAATTATTCTGTAAACAAATGAATAAAGTTTGAATGCAAATAATAAAATTGGAATTCTCTAAGTATATATATTTGTCCCTACCAAAAAAAACTTAAATTGAGCTCAGTAGTGGAGTTGATGAGTAAAATGTTATCATATTGGTGAATGATAGAGAAACAATGCAGAGTCTAACACACACAGACCCCAAAAACGAATGCAAGAGAAAAACGCTGCATATCCGGTCAACACAAAGAACGTTCTCCAGGCCTCTCGGAGGAGCACTAAGTGGAGCGGCTTGATTTTCAACCCAATAGAGAGACCAGACGAGAGGGTGTGTTTGTTCTTGAAGCAGGACAAAAAGTGAGTAATGAGGCAACATATAAAGGTACGTATTATTTTTTACACTTGGCACGGTTCCGTTGTTGTATTTGTTTTGTATTTTTCGTATGTATTTTCGGTTTGGCAAACTTTCTGAAGCTGTAGCATGTTTCTCCTGGACTGTGATAGCGTGTTAGCGTGTGCCCTTGTCGGCCACCTTAAAGAATAAAAATTGTATTGAGCTTAACAAATTCTTCAAAAATTGTAATCTGCGAAATCCTTCTTTTCATTGTTTAATTACGCTTCCTGTGCAACAGATTCCTTTTTATGAAGGTATATTTGTCTTTATTACGCGAGAGCAAATTTCTCGCACTGCAATCAAAAATCAAGTTTGTAAGTAAAAATATATAAACAGAATAAATTATTTGTTAGTTTTGCTCATGAAACTATATTTTCGGCTGCAAATCAAAAACCTTTGCTTTCAAAAAAAACCCTGATGCTTTAAAACAAAAAAACCTACGCTTTCAAAACGAAAACATACGAGTTGAGTTTGGATGTAGTGGGCGGGGCATACGCTGCTGAATGAGCCAGGAGTTTCTATTGGTGGGTTGGACTTGGCTTTTGGTATCTACTTCCACTAAACACGGACGGGCGGTTACTGTGATCAGCGACATGGAGGTAAGTTGACATTATATTGCTCTGGTTTGTCAAAATTATTTGAAATGTAGCAGCACTTCACTTTGTTTTTATGTTGTTAGTGTCGTGGAGTCTTTTTTTAAAGAACGACATGAAGGGCTGCTGTGTTGACATGAAGCCTCACTTTCTCGGTCGGAGAAAACCAAGCTCATAGGATTTATTTTAAATTGTGTCATACATGCGTAGCTAACCTTAGCTAACATAGTCATGCCTCAGGCACAGTGCATGTCACATTAGCGCATCGTTAACATAAGTTACTCCCTTACCGGGCGCTTATAACATCACGTTTGTTAAAATGATCTGTTAAATTACGTGACATTTGTAGCTGACAAGCTAGTTAACGTTATCGGTATAGAAGCGCTGCTCTATTACCGGCACCGTATAACATTACGTTTGTTAATAGTAGTAGTAGCGGACAAGCTAACTAACGTTAGTTGTGACTGTCACCTTTTTCTTTTATTTATTTAAACCCACAATAAGACACCCATGTAAATGATTTCTATGTGAATATGTATATATTCTGCTGTGTAAAATGTGTCACTCTTCTAAGTTTGTATCCTCGTGTTAACATTATTGATAAATGTTTCTCTTTTCATAATTTTCTCAATGTGATTTAGACAATTTTGGAGAAAATAATCCTGCAGGGGAGGGTGACCGAGGGTGACAAGCAAATAAAGGGACAATTTATAGAAAAAATATAAAGTATGTGCTTTTGTGTTACTGCAAGTTAACAAACACGTTTGCTGACATTTGTTTTGCTGCTGTTGTTTTTGTTAACTGTCGTCAAGTTATTGATAAATAAAATATTTTATTTACAAGAACTATGAATTATTTGGTGACACAAACAGGAAGTCCTCTGTAGCATAGGCCGTCTCATTTCGGAGAGACACAAATATACCTTCATAACTTTTGTCCCTAGAAACCGCATCATAACTGGAATCAACGGGCCCCATGCAAGATCATTTTCATATTTTTTCAAATGGTGGGCTCGTACGAGTGATCCACGTCAGAATCAGGAATGCTCCTAACCTCCGATAACTGAATGACCGGCGTAAACATGATCACCTGTGCCCAAATGAGCTCAAGTTCATGAGAATTTTAAAACAGCATGATTGACACCCCAATGATACCAGTTACGCACGATGCAACAGTCGCTCTCCTGCGAGTAGCACCCCCCCCCCCCCCCACGCTAAGCATCTAAGGTCCGGTATCTGGTCATTAATGAATAATCGTGATAAATAATCGTGATCTCAATATTGATCAAAATAATCGTGATTATGATTTTGGCCATAATCGTGCAGCCCTATATATAACTATATATTTCACTTCTTTTATCACTAATAGTGGTCAATCTATCTAGTACAGCAGTTTGGCATCATTTTGAGAGCCTGGGCCCTATGATAACCTGTAAAACATGGCTCATTTTCGTCTGAATTTCAGTTTTACATAATGCAATTGAACCTTACCAAAGCCTGTGATTGGCCGATTTGTGCATGTGACACAGATTTGAATCCGGAAGAGTATGAGGATGATACATTCTTTGAGTTGATTGACAGAATAATACAAAAACATGAGGCTCGCCCCCAATGGTCAAACCCATTGGCCAAAACTGAAAAGCATACCCATTCCTTATACATGCTGAGGCAGAAGAATTGTAACTTTCTAATGGTTTGAAGGAGAAGAATTTGGAAGATATTGTTGGATTCAGTGTGGAGTCCTCGTGCTCTTTGAAATGCGGTTTGTCTTTGAAAGTGCCGTAGGTCATAGCTGGGATCGGTAACGGAGAACATAGCTCGCCGTCTCCTGGTGAAAAATAGGTGAAATTGTGGTAGTACTTGTAGTATCTTGTAGTACTTTGTAAAATAGGTTACATGGTCCATTTTATCAGAATTTCTTCATCACGTAGGTTTTTGAAATATCATGAAATATCATTTAATTCGTTCTCAGAAGTGATTTGTACTACATGTGTGTACTCTGAACCACCTTTAAAAGGGGGCTCTCGGTAGCTAGAGGTTAAGAATGAATCTGTTCGGACGGGTGCTTTTTGCATGAGGCCCGTTGTGTTCAATCAGTCAGGTTGGAATTTTAAAGAGTGCTCTCGGGGGGGGATAAAAAGGAATATTTTAAGTTAAATGTCGCTTAGAATCAGTTCTTGCTGCTTGTCACTGATACCTCCATTTGACCCAGAGGTAACACCACATTAATGTCAAAACACAAAAAATAATTGAACTTTAGCGCTGTTCAATCCTTCAATTAGACAGCTGTGTAAGAGTTCAAGCTCAGGCCCCGTCCATCATTTAGTTGAGCAGGCAAATAAATAAAGTATTTAAAGGGGGGTTGAGGAGCATGGAGGAGGTGTTCATGACAACTCTGGAGAGCTGTTAACGTGACAGCTGGGTAACACCGCCACTACCAGCATGTCATTATTCTGGGTCAATGGACATGTATGTGATCCCTGGTTTCCTTTCCTTTGGTCCTATCTGTTCTGTTGCTTCCTTCCTTTCCTTTCTCTTCCATACTTTCCCTGCTGCATTTTCTGTATTTTGTGTTCTTCCATTTGTTTCCTTTCCGCTCTCTCTTATTGGAATACAAACACATGCATCTTAAACCTATGGTTTAAAAAAATAGTGAATAAAGGCCTTAACCTTTTGGACCCTAAGCCTTTTTTTAGGCCTTTTCTCGAAAATTGTAACCCATACAAAAGAGACTACAATTCTGTAACTACAAGGTCTATTTTAAAAATGTTGATGCTTGAACAACACTAGGGATTGTGAGATTTGATGAGATGAGTAAATATTGTGTATATGTTACTGGTTAATAGTAGCTGAAGACTGAACACAGCAAACAGGGAAAATTCCCAAGTTCGTCTGAAGAAAAAGCACTGTAATTTATTAAATAAGGCCCTGGCTAGCCTAAAAACATTCCCAATTCATAGCACAAAGGGTGCAGGAACCTCACAAAAAGATTTGGTGTAAATAAAGTGAAGCAAACCCCAATTATAGGTGTTTATCTAAAAAAAAACATGCGAAATTCTCATTTTATATAATTTATAATTATATATTTCACTTTATTTGTCACTCATATTGTACAATCTATCCTAACAGAGCTGTTTGGCATCATTTTGGCATAATTCTGACCCATTTTGACCCATTTTGACCCATTTTGACGTGTCATATCTCTCCTGGATGTCTCTGTCTGTTTGTCTGGAGCCCTTGCTCAGCCTGTGGTTGGTGGATCTTGTCATGTGACATCTCATTAGATCCAGGTGCTCAAAACGAACACACTCGTGTGTTTCATGAAGTGATTGACAGAAGTTTGAGCCAATAAAACTCCAAAACCGTGCAGCGGTCAGCCCCCAAGCCCCAAGCCCCTGTATGATTCGCCGCCGGCATTCTGACCACCATTTTGGCTCAGATGAATGGAGAAACTCCATTTTAAGTTCCAGACGTACCTACTGAGCAGACGAACACATTACTAATAAGGAATAATTGCGGATTTCACCGTTTTGGCCCTCAAAACCGTCTCAAGGTATGATACAGTTATAATATTTTCGCAGTGTGGGAGTTGTGCTTTCTGTGGCTTGTTGGCTGTAACTCCTGAACGCTTTGACGGAGAGTAATTTGGAAGCTACCGTTGAACTCTGTGTGGAATGCTAATGTTGTTAGCGGTGTGATTTGCCGGGTAAGATGCTATGCCCGAGATTCACGAAGCATTCTCTGAGTTGTTGTCTTGCCGGCTGTGGCGATATTGTGGCGAATCTTCTTAGTTAGTTAGTAGAATAGTTTATAATGGTGTTTGTAGTGTGTAAAATGGTTAACGTGATTACATTAAGGAGACTTTTTTCGATAAAAAAAAAAATGTAATTTCTTTTTTTAATGTCTTTAAGAACTTTAATTTCTACGACGCTCTCTTCGATTAAAAATCTCGTAAACCCCAAATGGGGCTCGCTCGGGTCCAAGAGGTTAAGTCTGAATAATTGTATCTTTTAAATCATTTAAAGTGACTGATTTCTTTAAAAGCATTCATTACTATTTTTCTCTTAATAATAAATAATAAACCAATGGCTACAACACTCCTACATACTGTAAAGTAATGTGTATTTCTCTGTCTTGTCCGCCACAATCTTCGCACTCTGCTGGTCGTCTCTCTTCATCAATTAGGAAATGTGTTGGCATCACAGGCGAAAGGGGGCTGAGTAATGCTGATGATGTCATTGACGCAACCCACAGCTTACAAATCACAACAAAATCATAAATTGCCTCACAGATGTGTCCCTCATTCGATTAGTACGGTGTCCATATGGCCCACTGTAGCATATCAATCAGCTCAATATGCCAGCCGCTCGCCGGCCTCTCCTCCACCTTAATGGAGAACACGCAGTAATACATAAACTCCTCAGGTTTTACACTTTGGTGATATTGCCAGAGCTGTTATTTTCCATCACCTCAGACTGTCATCTTTTATTTGTTTATCCTGTCGCGGTGTCGGACAGTTTTTTATTATTTTGACACTTCTTCTATTTGCCCTAATTTATTATTTTTATGAGAATTCAATTTGCAGACACGTCCATTTGCATTTCCTGTAAAGTGAAGCTCTTAGCGACTGCTCAAAGCCCGATCTTGCAGGACTCTGAAGGTAGCAGGAGGTTATGATAATTTCCTCACACAATAAGGCCGCTGGCGTGAGCCTCATAACACGAGCAGGCCTCAATGCTCCCTCTCTGCATATCAAAAACACAACCCGTTTATGCGCCGCGCGACCAAACTCATCTCATCTCATCTCATCGCTCTTCTGAAGAATCGCCCGACCATTCTAGTTTTGAAAAGATCTCCGATATCATGCAAAATATAATTAAGGGATCACGAGCTGCAGATATGAGCCCCCAAAGCTCTAATTATCGTACTGTCGCAAATGTATTCCATCGTGTTTCAAGTTCACTCTATTGATTTGCTCCCTCTCAATAACATTTCTTTTATGTCCGCATGACCTCATGCATTAGTCCGTCGGCCTCATTTACATTCAGGTCCAAAGCTCCGCAAATGACAAGTAAAACCTTTGAAGTAGATGAATATGATTTATTCGTTTCTTTTCCAACCTGGTAATAAAAATCTTTATCTTTAATATCTTTTCGAAGCAGCTTAGCGCAAACATATAATTCAGAGACAGACAACAGAAAAGGGAAAGAGAAAATGTTTTCTTTAAGAAGGTTCAAGAAGGTTGAAATGTAAAATTACTGTAAAGCAGCAGAATCTTTGAATCTGGATTAAGCAAGCAAGTTTTGTTATTTTGTACATTTCAAAACAGGAGTTACTAAGTGCTTCATATGAAGAAGAAGGGTAAGAAAAAGGTGAAGGAGGAAAAAGAGAGATAGAAGTGACAGAGAGAAGTAAACAAAATATGTGCTCTGGTTTGGTTTTGCCGAGACTTTGCAGGAAGCTGTTCCAAATGCAACCTATTACAAACAAAGCTACCACTACCAGAGTGAAATACCTCTGTTAAGCCTGAAAGAAGCATAAAGGTGGAGATACTAGAGTTGAATAGGGGGGAAATAATCGATAATGGCATAGATTGTTTAAATATTCAAATTTGGCATTTTCTTATTAAATATGTGCTAATTTGCATACATTTCAAATGTTCAGATAAAGCCAGGTTCAAAATTGTTTTAGTTTGTTGACATATTAGAGTCAAAGGTTTTTACAGAGGGAATTTTGTTTCACTCCATAAATCAGAAAATACTGTTGACTGTCTTTTGTTGATGTCGTATAAATCAGTCTATGAGTGATATCTGAACAAACCCCTCGATTAAAACCTTCAGAATATAGAGATGAATGAAACTGTAAAGTGTGGTGTATGTAAGAGCTACTGAAGTGGAGATTTCTGGATCAGTCTGAGAAAAAACAAATTTTGTAAAATGACATGTTGAATACACTACAGGTGAACAGGCTAAAAAGAATGTACTACTAAAAATCCCCATGAAACTTTTTGTATTAAAGGTTTTCTGAAATTGTATGTATGAATACGCAAATGCGGTATTATCTAATGGTAACGTTTGGTGAATTTAGGAGAAATCTAGACGCAAACAGACAAAGTAGCGAAATAAACATAAATGTGTATTTTGGATGTTTTCTTTCCACTAGACTGAAAGATGTTATGGAAGCAAGATAGCCCAAAATCTCTAATGAACGATTATCTTATCTTATCTTAAATAGACCAGAGCATGACAAACTAAAATTAAATTTAACTTAAACTCCCCTATATTTAAAAAAATATCTTTACATCAATTTAAAACCAGCATGTAAAACAGCAATATAAGTACGCATTTTATAGGCCTACAGTACAGTCTATGATCGCCCAACATAGAACATAATTGTATTATTTCTGAATATAGCTATTGTTTTATTGGCAGGAATCGAACCACCAACCCTGTAATCATTGGCCGACCCTCCACCTAAACTAAACTACAACCACCCACTCTTAGGCCGAACCTTTCACAACTTATCTGCAGCCTGTATAAAGTTTATTTTTAAACCTGTATGATTTGAAAATCTCTGACTTTGGTGACTCCTAGTGGTAGTATCAAAGTTTACACCCTGGCAAATAGCATAAATAACCATGAATTAATGAATAGGGCTGTACTGCACACATTTTCACCAGGACTGTGTCTTTTTTTTCCCAACACACAAAAAAACAACCTCAGAATATTGTTCGAGATCCTGTAGTTTGGGTCGCAAGAAGGCCAAACAGGTTGGGCTCTACTGATTTAAAGCATATAAACGACAGCAAGGGATGTATTCATGCATATATATATTTTCTGCAACTCTCTAATTGGATTGGGACATCCTCAGATACAGAATTAATAACTCAATACCAAAACAAAAGCTGCTATTCACTTCCCATCTGAACTCACTGGTGGATCCTCGCTCGCTTTGGATTGAATGGCTGATGTATACGCCTCATTGTCAATAGAGTGTTGTCTGGTGGGTACTTGAAAATGCATTAACCTACAAACCAAGGGGAATAAGCCAGAGAGGCTCCATGTAAAACCAGTGAACCCATTAAAAGGCCTGATCAGAGCGCTACATTTATGAGTGTCTTCCACTTCATCCTAATGTAGCTTTTAGATGATGCTAATAGATCACAGGCCGTTGTGATCAGACAAGGTAATGGACCTTTGTCACAGCTTGCTGAGTATGGCTTCAGGGCTACACACACAAACACACACACAAAATGCTTCAACACTCGCGTACACACATGCACAGACGGACGTTCGGATACAAGCACAGAGGCACATCAGCATACAAAAGAACGACACATAAACATAAACTGACGTGCACGGGCACACACTAGAACAATGACCCTAATTAATAACGATTAGTCCTTCTCTCAAACACACTCACAAAATGTGCAAATGGAACAATAAATATAGCTCTTAAACGTGGCTTTTTACAAGTGAGCTGAAACAATCTCTACTAATCATTAGTCAACATCGGCCCGATTTGTCATTATTACTCTGTGGTGCGTGGAGAGGCAGATAAACCGGGGGGGGGGGGGGTTCGGTCAGGTCTGGCACAGCAAGCAACTCGTCAAAGTTCAAAATGAGCATTAAACACCTCGGAAAGTCCAAATACAAACTCAGACCAGGCAGAGAAAATAATGTGTCTAGTTTTACCCAAATAACTATGTACATTTACTCAACTACTGTTCTTAGAATTATAAAACAGTCTCAATTAAATAGTGATGTCGTCAGCGACCGGTCCACAGCAGACAGACCCAGATCCGGCTTCGCTGTGGCCTTCGACCTGAAGGAGGAGAGCTCAGAGCTCAGCAGCAGCGTCTCCTCCTCCAGCCAGGAGCAGAGCTTCGCCTCAATGCTCCGCCGGCCTCCACTATAGGAGCCAACACCGACACCACGCTGCTGGAGGCGCAGGCCTTATTGCCGGGCCCTCTGAAGGGGAGGGAGAACCAGGACTGAGCGGAGCAGACTGTCAGACCCTGCTGCAGTAAAAATTAGAGGTTTTCTACGTTACAGCTTTTGTCCACAGGGACCGCAAGAATCAACACAAAACAAAAGTAGTTTTCTTCCATTTAAAAGAGTACTCCACACATTTAGCATCACACATTTCTAATGTCGTCGAACTCACAATCGGAAAAATATAATAAAAATTGACAAAGCAGAACCAGAGATGTGTTTTGTTGTTGTTACATGCTTTCTTCTTCTTGTGAAAACAAGCACCTTACCTTACCCACAATGCAACTCAAACACACACACACACAATTCCTCGACAGATTCGGTCGCGTTATGCTAGCAGCAGCTAACGTGGCCTGGAGCCTCTGAGCAGCGAGATCTGGTGAACTACGGTGACCAGACGTCCCCGTTTGTCCCGAGTCCTGACAAATATCTGTAAAATACTAAAATGTCTCAGTTCTCATCATTATTACCTTCATCAATAGAAAAACAAACAATGCACGAACGTGTCTGAATTCAACACTGATTTGTCCATGGATCAATGTGCCGTTGATAAGGCTGTTGCGCCTCTTTTCCGACAGAACCTTTTAGTATGCTAACGGTTAGCTTTCATGCCGAAGAGAAAGTCGTCTTTTCTAAAAGAGCTCCAGGAGGCTGACTCCTTAAATCGTAAAGTACCCCGCAACGAAAACGCTGCGTTCTGCACAAACTGCCAGAGTACATTTTTTGGACACGTGTGGTGGAAATGGCGTCATATTAAGACGGCCTGACAGCAAAGTACAGTAGCTGGCAGAGAATGTGTCACAGTCGGCCATTTAGCCGGCAGCCTGCGCTTGAGCACACTGACAAATACCGTGTGTTTAGTTTTAGTTAAAATATATCCTACAATCAACAATTATGTCAGTATGTAAGTAAGTGAAATGTATTTATGTAGCGCTTCTCATTAGTCACAAAGTGCTTTTTAACAAACAATATAACAAGACAAATAATCTTAGAGGACAAAGTGACCACAAAGGACTCATAAATATAATAATAATACTCGGTGATAGTACACCAATGCAATCCTTGCGTTTTGTGTTTGCTAGTGTTATTATACAGTTTTTTAATTAACTATACTTTGGTGGATTTTGGGGGGAACTAAATGTAATTTGTCATCTGCTGTCCATGGTGTTGAAAGGTGCGCTTGTTAGATGTGATAAGCTTGATAAGATTGTTGCCACCATATTTGTAACCGGCTCACTTGTGCAGATACAGTGAAGCTACTATTTAATATCCGATTTTCAGTTCTCTTTACACACATGATTAATTGATCTAACGGCATGCCATAATAAGGACACGTAATGAGTACTTTTACTTTTGATACTAAAAAGTTTGAATGAATGCATTTTCTGTGCAGCAGCCAAAGTGCTCTTATGTGGACCTTGGGTCAAGTTTTTTGTTTGTTTGTTGAAGTTTTGGTCAGGAATGAATTTATTTATTGCTGGACTGGATAATAAAATCAGAAACTGGAGTTTGAGGTGGTCATGGCTGTTAACAAGGTACTTTTAAATGGAGCTCTCTATGACTGAGGGTATTTAAAAACATATCTCTATTTTTCACATTTAATGTCCTCCCCACGTGTTCCAAATGTCCCTTTCGAGAGTACGTTTATGAATCATTGAGTGGTTTTCAGCCTTCAGGCCTCTGATCTCTTATCAATGACACGATCTGGAAAAAATAATACACCCTCTGAACTCCACACAGTGCAGCCTGAGACAAGAGGCTGTGAATGGTTTTGTTTCTTTCGCTGCCCAGCTTCTTAACATCTAAATCTGTTGCTTTCTTTTGTTTGTATTATCGTAAACTGAATATCTTTAGATTTGGACTTTCTGTCTTCTTTTTTTTGACGAAACGATTATTCAAATACGATGAAGAATAATCTGTATACTAATCAAAAATGTATTGTTAATTAAGGCCCGAGCTGGGTTTAGGCGGGAGTCAACAGTAACTGTTAGAAATAGTGGGACAACATGAGACATTATTTAAATGAAAAAAGGAAAACTAAATATACTTAAACATCCAGGACAATAAATGACTGGGGTGAGAGCGGGAAAGTGCCGACAATGAACCGTTCACCTTCTTTGAGCGGTAAAAACCGCAGCGTTGATCCAAATACTCGCTGCTGTCTGTTGTCTCTCGTGTCCTCCATCAGTGAGCCGACCATCAGAGCATCACTTCTGACAAACAGCTTATTGTTTTAGCCCACAGAGACGCAGAGAGGGAGCACGGAGTGGTGATCATGGGTAATAGGGGACATAAAAAGAAAATAATGATTAGCCTACTATGTAAATGGCAATTAAAGGACACTAAGTGCTGCAGGCGTTGTCCTTGCGTTTCACGGTTGGTTTTGATAGGAACACACCCAGCTGCTGAAAGCCTCTGGCCTCTGAACCTCATTTGTCAAAATGAGGCAGGAGGGGGGGGGGTCTGGCACTATGCATTAAATCAATTAAGTTTAATAGAAAAAGTGATTAGAGTGATTAGTTCACAACCCTGTATCTACCCTGTACTCTGTGTGCACATTGTAACCAGATGACATTACTTTCTCCGCTTGTCTGAAATCCAAACTTTTGAGTCCACTCCACACGGCCTGAACACAACACTGATAAATGACTGAGATGGAGTGCTGAGGTGTGCTGCTCAAAACGAGCATCATTAGTTTCACTTTAACTCAAAGGGCTCTCGGTGTAATCAAGGGGGGGGGGGGTAGATCGGAGATGTCCAGGGTGGGGAGGAGAAGAAGAAGAGAGGGGAGGGCAACGATCAGAAATGGATGCACAGAGCTCGTCTGAAGTCTCACTGATTCAGCTCTTCAAACGGTCAGCGCAAACACAGACAGCAGAGGGGATTTGGAGATGATTTGCATAGGATGGCACTGCCACCTAGTGAGAGTTCTTTATGCAAAAGCTCAGAGATGAGAGCAAGAACGACGCCAGGTTTACGTTTGACTTCTTACTCATTGCTGGATGGTAATAATAGTAAAAATAATGACGGTGAAAATAACTTTAAAGACAAAATAACTGAGTGCTTTCTAAAGGACAGAAAACTAATTAACATGGCAGAAGGACAAAATGAAGAAGATGTTCGATCCGGACAGAAAATGAGTCATAAAACATTAAAAGACAGCTTTAAAAAAGACCAGCTAGTGCAGAAATGAAAATTAATAAAACAATTGTCTTTAGTAGAGATTCAATGGAAGTCTCTGATAATGCACAACAAGACAGTTTAGACAGTTTGAAGGCCAGCAAATCTCTTTTTAGTTTTGAGTCTAACCCAGGAACTATTAACAGAGAAAGACAATGATTTCCTAATTCTAACACCTTCAATACAGCAACATAACCACGTATTGTCTTCTGCACAAGCTTCATTTTT
Source organism: Pholis gunnellus (assembly GCF_910591455.1). NCBI lineage: Eukaryota > Metazoa > Chordata > Actinopteri > Perciformes > Pholidae > Pholis > Pholis gunnellus. The sequence goes on from NC_136543.1 coordinate 4,529,180, forward strand.
ATACCATCTTGTTTGCTGCTTCTCAAACAAAAAAAGTGTTTTTAGACTTTTTTTCTTGCTCTCAGTATCTAGGTTATCAAATGAAGAAGACTTCTAGCATCCGTCCTCTTTAAAAGTTCTCCCAGTTACAAAACAACATCTTACTTATTCCTACCCAGAAACAATGGAGGTGAATGGAGTTGCTTTATAGTGTCAAATTGTCTTTGGCCCTTTGCGTTACAATCAATAAACGACAACTGAGGACAAATAACATGAACGCAGCAGGTCTATCGGGAGGATTTCTTCAGCTTCTTTGAGTGAATATTGTTCACAATTTCTTTGACTTCTGCTGCTTTGAGCACCACAAAACACCAAATAAAGAATAAAAACAGATAAAACCAAAACCAGCATGGCTATTTGCCACGATAAAGGTAAGTTTGGTATGAATTGGGTGAACCAACAACCCTTAAGCTGTAACAAAACGTCAGCACCTCGACAAACTGGCCCTCAGGCTTGACCTCTGGGCGAGACAGGAAGGAGGTCTTTGTTCCCACCAGTGGGGACCAGTAATGAAGTGGACTGGGTTCCTCTGGTGATCTCAGTCTGGACGAGAGCAGCGATCTGGACACGGAGTCGCACTTCCTTTTATTTCTTCCGCACCGATGGGATCGCAGCTATTATCTGATGAAATTGAACAACCTTTACTAGGGAATAAAGCTCTTTTGAGTGCCCCCTAACTGAAATCCAGCACTCCCCCCCACCCCTCCCCTCTTTGTCTGCTGTTTTGAATTCATTGGCCCCCTCTCGACAAGATGATAGGAATAATCTCGCCAAGTGAGATTGACAGTTCATTTCAGAAATCAATATTTACAATTTACTTCTTTCAAAGTTCATTCTGGGAGAGGGCTCCATATTATCCACCTCCCAAATAAGCTGATCATATCTCCGCCGGCCCTGGAATGAGTTTCCTACCCAAAATGTGTCGTTTTCTTCCCCTCCTCTTCCCTCTCTCTCTCCCTCTCAGAAATCAATGTCTGCGTTTGTGCGCTTTAATCTGGCCTCTGATGACAGTAAATCTTTATCTGTTTCTGGGCGAGCAGCAGTGAGCGGCTGACACCATTTCCCATCAGAACAAAGAGCCGGGCCTGTGTGGACTCTGGGAGATACATGGGGCTCTAATGTGGCTGGACATGTTTCAGCAGGGCCATTAATCAGAGAGGGTGACAGCCAGGCCGGCTGTGGCTGTCGTCAGAGAAGAGCCACACCATGCACTCAGAAAACTGAGGAGTCCAGGAGAGGTTGATAGAGATTAAACCTCCGGTGTTCTGTCACAACACGGGCCGAGATATTTCCATCTCCAAACCTGAGCGTTTCCACAAGAAGTTTTTACTCAACTTCATCTACGCAAATGTTTGACAAGAGAGAATCTTTATAATAAAGTTCAAAAAGAGTGTAGTATACTCGTTTTGAACAATTATTACCTAACCCAGTAGAAAAAGCATCAACAATTCACCAAGCATCTAAATTCAACACTGATTTGTCTGCCCGTGTGTCAACCAATCAACGCTGTTGCAGTGACGCTTGCGGCTCTTTCTGACAGAACTTTTTCAGTACACCAACAGATAGTTGGTCTTTTTTATTTGTTAAAAAGTTCCAGGGAGGTTATAACTCCTTCCTTCGTAATAGCACCCGGTAACGGAAACGCGGCGTTCTGCACACGCTGCAAGAGTCCTACAATTTCTGTCGCACACAGTGAAAATGCCAACGTAACATTTAGATGGCCAGAGAGCAATACACAGTAGCTGGCAGTTGAAAGTGCAACTAAAAACCGAGGACAAGCAAATACAGACAGCAATCAGAGAACAATGCAAATACGTATTAGTAATAGTAATAGTTATAAAACGGAAGGGGATATAGTATGATGCTCATGTCAAAGTCCAAATTGAACCCCGAGGATGTACAGAGTCTAATGTGATAATCCAGAAGAGTCCACAAAGGGGAATATACTTTGAAGTATGAACACTAGAAATCAGCTAAATGAGGTCTTAGGTTTCAACATGAGGCTAGAATACGTTCAAATGAACAGGAAGCTCATACACTGGTTCACCTGCCGAAGGGCCCCAGGGGTCAAAAGGAACCGCTGGGCCCTCAATAATTCTGCTGTTTTCTGATTCTCTTTTTAATGTGAGCAGTTTTTTGTTGTTGTTTTGATACAATAAGCTACTACTCCCCCCAGGTTAGTGGTGCCATAAGGTGATTCAATTCATGAATTAGTATAATATGGAATAGAAACGTGCAAGCACAACAATAACGACATAATTAAGGTCTCAAAGTAGATTTTGACACTGGGGTCGTCAGGATCAAGAGATAATGCAGTTCAGTCAATGAGGACCGTCTTTGTGCTTTATTGCTGCATATTCCCACAGACATTACAAATTGAACAAGCACAAACCAGTGGCTCACCACACCAGCTTGGTAATCAAGCCTCACTTTTCTGGTGTTAAATGTGCATTCGCTGCAGTAAAATTAGGCAATTTCACCCTCACAAATTAGGGGAATATCTTAACTCGATGTTGACATTCACATCATGCCTAAACTTCAATGACATGAACCCAAATATCTGAAAAAAGAAGAAAGAAAATCTGAGCTACAGGAGTGGAGCGTAAGTGTAAAAGCAAAATAAAAATGCCACAAATAATCCACACAAACAATCATGAGTTACTCCGTTGCAACCCAGAACCCTCCAGTGAAGTCCTGTAATGATTCATAACTTCCTCTGTATTAATAAAACCACCTCCAGCACTGAAAGAATGGACCACAGTCATATGTATTATTTTGCAGATTTATGACCCCCCCCCCCCCCCCCCCCACGTACCAAACAAGGCTGAAGTAGCCCACAGCTCCATTCACTGTGGCTCCATGGGGAATTGCTGTGTGGTAATCTATTGTTAAACAGCTTTTAGAGTGATGGATGAAAACGGCCGCAGCCTCTACACAATCAATTCATATCTAATTAGCCCGTATTATTTATGACACTTTGAATAGGCGGAGTGGGAGTCTCAGGGGAGGGATAGAGACCTCAGCTGCCACACAGGGAAATGAGAAATGGGAGAGTTTATCAGGCTGTTATTGATGAGCATAAAAGATGTAGAAATGATTTTCCCACCGGTGGGGGAAGAAATCCCGCATCACACAAGAAGCCAAAGTAACTGGGATCCTATTTTTAGAGAGACAGGTTGCAGCTTTTGTTTTTTAAAGACTTGAGCCCCAGAAACCCAATTCCCAAGTGTTCATTTAAACGCAAATACATGTGTTTGTATGAAGAGTGGTTTAAAGATGAAACCTACAAGTATTCTCCAAAAATTGTGCCAAGATAAGAAAGAAAGAAACTCAAAACCTGTCTAAGCCTGACATCTGCTGTTCAACTCAGGTTATAACAGCCTGTGAGCAAAGTATTACATCTGTACTTTGGTTTAATTAAAGGCCTCAGGAGCAGCAGTGATGGAAAGAACTCAAGTATAGATACTGTTACTTTAAAATACATTTGTACAGTAGGCTACTTGTGTAAACATGTTTGAAAGTAAAAAAATGGGTTAGTTAAAATGTGCTAAATAAGCCCTTAAATCCACACCAACAACAGTAAGAAAAGCCTGTTATCAATTAGAAATATACGACACCCTCCCTCAGTGTGAAACTAACCGGAAAAGAGAGAAAACTCATACCAATAAATACAAATTCAGTGGACAAGCATCCTATACACAGTCGTGCTAAGGGCTCAACACGGATGTCCCAGTGAGCATTTTTCCGTTGAAAAGACGTTTAATAGACGTCTACGCCCACCGTTGAATAAACGTTCAGAATTGGTTCAAAAGTGAACGTTTTTTAGCCGACTATTTATAGACGTTGATTGAACGTTCACGCTTAGACCAGATTTCAACGGGATTTGTAATACTACAATTTTTCGTCCTCTACATTGTGCTAATAATAGTATATCCTCATTTTAGAGGCGTACTAAGAAACCACATCCACATTTATCAGTTGAAAGCCAGTATTGGAAATCCCGTTGAAATCTGGTCTAAGCGTGAACGTTCAATCAACGTCTATAAACAGTCGGCTAAAAAACATTCACTTTGAACCACTTTTAACCGAGTTTTCAACATCACCGTATTTTAAATGTGGAAATGCTCTCAGATCAATATGTAGCAACTAAATACTTAGTCATAGTAACACATCATCAGTTTCCACTTACAGGACAAAAGACCAAGTGACACAGGCAACAGTTCATTTGTATTTATTAAGCACAATATAAATATAACAAACATCGTTCTTTATATACAACCATCATCTCCTTTTCCTGATTTAAATGTCGTTGTCAAAGCCACACAGGAGCCGGTTTCAGAAGATCTGCCATATTTTCAACATGGACATCTGTAAATAAAACAAATATTAGAAAAACATATTGTCCATTCGTCCACGCTACAAGCTAGCAGCCTCGCCCGCATGGTGAGCATAACATGATATTTATGGTATGGTAATGATATTTAGGTTTACAATATTGGAATAAAGTAGTTCAAGTACTTACAGAGTATGTCGTTAGCATTAAGCCTCGTTTATTCCGTCAGCTCGTTCACTTCACTCATCAACTCAGTAAAAGCTGGCTGAAATCGTGGCATCTTGTCAAGCCTTATCATCTCCAACTTAGAAAAATGCACACAGCGGAAAACAAAGACACGTATTTCGCATGGACATACAGACAGAATGTGCTCTGCTCTCATTACGATGTCCTGGGAGCTTCTTGTTGACAGCAGAGTTTATAGTTCCATATTGATGTTTTATATGAAACATTAAATGCGTTGAAATCACGTCTTCGTGTATCTCACTCATCCCTGGGAAGTGGTTTATTTTCTGGAAACGCTTCATGTCCTTAACGCGGTCCAGGGACACGGAGCAGTCGGTCCAGAAAAGAGTCCAGTCGTCACCCTCCATCGCCTCTCTGAGGCCGTACCTGCAGGCAGCGCGGCGCACACTTTCATATTTGCAGTTGGTGAGGTTGGTCCAGTCTCTTCTCGCTCTTCCTCCTCTTCTTGTTGTTGATGGGCGGCTGGGTGCGAGTGCAGGCTTCAGTCGTGCTTTCTCCTCCCTCTCCCTGCTGCTCATAGCTATGTGCATCTTCATTTCTGTCTGGACTGTACACAGGTGGACCCATCCTGCTCTATAAAGCCTACATTTGTGAGGACGAAGGTGTTGGAAGATGCCGCCCCGTCCGTCTGCCTCTACACACAAATCATTGTTTCAGGAGCCCTTTGAGACGCTGTCACACTCCTCAGCTGACAAACCAATGAACCACATCTCCACCTCGCGCACCGTCTGCATTTTAGTTTCCATACGTTCACAACCGTTATATTCTCCGTACTTTTTTTTCCGTACTTTACTCTCTCCTAAGTCTTTCTTTATCTTTGCCTTTTTCCCTTGCCTTCCAGCTACAATGCAGCCCTGCAGTAACTGGTTGAGTGAGTGACAAACTGGAGAAATCTTTCACAAATCGCCTGTAATATCCACAGAAACCAAGGAAAGAGCGAAGACCAGTGATGTTCTCTGGTCATGGCCAAGACTTCACAGCTTCGATCTTGGAAGGGTCTGTAGCAATATCATCCCTAGACACAATGTGACCAAGGTAGGTCGCTGTCCAATGACCTCGCTGCCCTACGCAGGTTGACTTACAAACTGAAGCCTCCTCCGAGCTTTACTGAGCTGCTTCGTGATGTAAGAGAAGAAGAGGAGATGATCCTTGAAAGATTAAGTGTAAAGACTGTTGCTGTTGGTAGCCGCGTGGAGTGTTCTACAGCCTCTGTTGTACCAGTTCAACCAGGACCGGCACCGGTGTCTGTCACACCAGACAGAGATCCTGCAATAGAGAGTCTCTGGAAAGAATTTCAAGGGCTTAAGAGTGATGTTGCACGCCGGCTTTTTGCCTCTGTTTCTGCGTCAGAAAGTGCAACACAACATGTAGCTCAAAGCCATCACCAGAAACCAAATGGCAATGCATATGCACGTGGAAAGGAGAGATCTCCCAAACCCCAGTACCGTGCTGATGTCTTTTGCTATAGGTGTGGGGAAGCTGGTCACTTCCAGTGAGAGTGTGAAAACCCAGAGAACCTCAGAAAAGTGAACCAGCGTCTCCTGAAAACAAGACAGCCAGCGGGATGGGAGTTTTAACAGTATAGCTGTATTAAGCTAACCAGGCCTCTCGGCACCTTGGTCAGAGTATTTCGTTTAAATTGGGCTATTGTAGGCACATTCCTAAATGCTATATTTTTCGTAGACCCTCTCCAATTCACCTCCCATGCAACAGGGGTATAATCTGAAGATCCTGAACTAAAAGAGGAATTGAGAAGGGGGGCTACATACTGTATGTATAAAACAATTACTATCATTAGATACAGAGCACAGTTAGATTTAAAGTAGCCTGTAACTATTTTATGAAATGGTAATTTTTTTCTACCCAATTCCCACTTCTACCCTTTCCCTACTTCTACCCTTTCCCCACTTCTACCCTATTCCCACTTCTACCCTTTCCCTACTTCAACCCTTTCCATACACTTCTACCCTATCCCCACTTCTACCCTTTCCCCACTTCTACCCTATCCTCACTTCTACCCTTTCCTCACTTCTACCCTATCCTCACTTCTACACGCACACACACACTAAAAACAATATGTTTCTATTATCTGTATAATTTACTAAAATCTTGAGTCAAGATAACCCATTTTAATCAATGTTAACTTTGAATCCATGATTGAATGTTTAAACACTATTTCCCTGAATAAACACTAAAAAGTCCCCAGGGGCACATATTGTGCATTTGAGTGCATCAATGACAAATTAAAATGACAAGAGATGTTAGCAAAACATGAAGCAATTGGTAACATTGGCCTATTTCGCTATGTCATTACATTAGCCGAGTATGCTAGCGTTAGCCGAGTATGCTAGCATTAGCAAGATGTTTGCTTTTGCCATTAACTTACATATAAGAATATATATGTATATCATTTTGAGAATGTGTGATTCAAATGAGGTTTAAAAATCCCTTTAACCGTTTCAGGATGCTAAACTAGTTAGAATAGTAATACGTTGATAATAAATGAGCCTTTGGTTCATTTAGTGAACACACAGCTGCTTCCACTTGTTGCCTCATGAGGCCTCTTGTCAGGACCTTGTAGATGTGTACTGACTGAGCTCTGTTAACACATTCTGACTCTCCTGTGTTACTTCTGTTATGGTGGTAAAATTCAAATTTTTATGATTTATTAACCCTCTTAGTGTGGTGAAAATACGGGCAAATAAACAATTCAATTTAGTTATGTTTTATTATGGCTTGTCAAAGAATTCAGAAAGAAGAAATATAAGATCAACTGATCTGTACACTATTATAACAACTATTTAATAAATATATATTGTTAAGCTATGTCCTTCTCTATAGTCCTATATTCCTTATAGTTTGTAAAGATAGGTCTAAACATTAACATAATTAATTATTTTACAAAGTTTTTAGTCTTTGTCAGGATACAAGTCCTCAGTAGAAGCGAGAATTTGAAGGAAATCGTCAACTGAAACTTTTCTTGGCTGTTGGAAGCTTTGTTTTTGTTTAAAAGATGATCTCCTATAAACTACATGCACCTGGAGACGAAACAACCGTGGAATCCTTCATATTGTGCCGACGTGTTTTTTACGGTCACATCTCACCTCTGTAATCGTCTGAAGTTTCATCCAATCAGCCTGCAAAAAGGCCTGAGATCAAGTCCACATGTGACTATGAAGACATGTCCACATCTGTCCGCGTCCTCAGTCATATTGTCTGATAGAAGTTTGTCTCCAGTCTTATCAACAGCTGGGCTACATGTCTTTTTGCAGTTTGATGCAGAGTCTTAACTGCAACTTCATGTCGATCATTACTGTTTATATGTCGTTTTTCTTTTTTCTTCAAGTTCATTAAATAAGCGGCTTCCGGTCTTTCCAGCAGCATCAATGTCTCCACAATGAGAGATGCGCGACTGCGCATTTTACGCACGTGGCACAGCAGCAGCATCTTTATCAATGAGGCCTATTTGAATCACCTAACACAACAACAGGATGAGGAGGATCTAAAGTGTCCTTTAGAAAGAAAATAAAACAACTTGGTTTTACCTGATTAATAAAATGTTCTTTGTCTTCTGTTGAGAATTTTGCTTTAATGCAATGTATTTACAGCAGAGACCTCATATTCACCGTGTCCATATACTAAACTCGCCCTCTCATAACCTTTACGTTACATATCATGTTATGTCAATAGTAATAATGAAGATCATCATGTTTGTTTGTCCAACAGTGGGTGTGAGGGGAAAATAATGAAGCCATGGACAGGAATTGAATCCCTGCTCCCATTCAGATTTGTGTCTCTGTGCTAAAATAGTCCACAAAGATACAATCAGGTTCTATATGCTTCTCAAATACTCTCTGGTGCGGTAAAAACACTTTTTAAAGTCAGTCTATAAACAGACTGACTGAACAAATGAATAAACAAGCATGTCAGAGATACATTCTTCTTCTTCTTTTCAATTGTTCAAAGTGGTAGATGATGCAGGTTTTTACATAATTTATCTATCAGGGTAACTTGTAGCTGAGAGGGTTATTTAAAGCCACGAACCTCAAAATTATGAAAAATATGGGTCCATTTCAACGTGGGATTTCCCTGTATTTACTGTGAATGCATTAGTAGTTTTGCTTATATTCATTTATCTATAGTTTTGTGATGATATCAAGAAATATTTTCAACAGGACACACGTTACATTTTGAATTTCTAACATCTGCCTTTTCGATCACAATAAATTAAATTAGTAAACATGAGGAGGCCTTAGCCTCAGCTGCCTTATTTACTAATTTCTTCCTAATTACAAACTCACCATTAAGTCCTCCAATAATGTAGAGTAGTGGTGATTGTACTCACACTGCTAGAGGACCGTAAGCTGAGCGAGCAGAAGGTGAATCTTCATCTCATATTGTAGTGAGGTTATTGGCTGCATGTACTAACTGCCCATTTTCATTTTTTAAAGACATGAAATTTGAAAATATAGTTTTGTAACAGGAATCATCTTAATCATATTTCTGCTAAGTATGTTGTCAAACGTTTGTTATATTTGTCAGTTATACGTTTAATATCTTTATTCAGACGTATTGAAAAAAAACAAACACATTTGAATACCTGACACAGAAAAACAAGAAAAAAAATATTGTCCCCAGACATTATGTGCACTGTTTCTTTACAATAAATCTTATTTTCAGACATTAAATCCTTCGATGCTTTACATGACGTCGTAGTACTGAGAAGCAAATCCCTTTTCTTTCTTTCTGAGGCAGCATGAAAGGCCAGGCTGCTATAACATATATCAAAAGGCTGCAGGGGGTTAGAGAGGAACGTGCAGCACTATCTGTTTGCAAAAAGTCATCTTAATCAAATGCTGCCTTTGCAGATCAGAGAGCCAGGTACGCCAGCTCTGCTAAAACTGATTACAAACTGTACCAAATCACTGATTACAGCTGTGCTTCATGCACGTATGAAGGGCCTTTTCTTTTTAAAAACATGAGTAAATAATCGATTTGTTTGCAATATTATTTATTCATCTCTTTGTATTAGTTTCTTAACATGCACATGGTTTCCTTATTTGGGCATACTTTTAAGCATTTGTTTACTTATATAATAACAAGACAAAATCATTCACAGTGACGTTAACTTCATAGAACAGACACTGAAGCAGAGGTTCCCATTAATTGAACTGGGGAAAATCAAAAGGTGTGATGTGTGCAGCTGCATGTGTGACCGTGGGGTTATATTAAAGACAAATAGGAGGAAATGAGCTACTTGCCATGTTCTAATCCTTTTCCCTGAGGACATGGACTCTAGCAGGAGGGAATCTGCTGAAAACTACTAATGAGAATCTGATGAGATCGACCTCTGGTAGCTCAGATGTGAACCAGCGAAGGGCTTTCTTTATCCGTCACCCTTTTTGTCTTCGGAGACAGAATGGTTATTTAAATGCTGCATTGTTATTTACATGTACCTCATGATCTCTGGTATGGCGCCAACCTACAGTGTGTACCCAGCCTATACCACAAACAATCAGAGTCTGATCACATGATGCTCCCATATGGGAAGAGAATGGTGCCTTTTGTGTTCGTCATGGCTGTGATGAATAGGCTCACATGAAAGGGTAAAATGATTGAATGCATAGGTTTGAGATTGAACAGGTGATTCTTTGTAAATCTGTGTGCTTGTTTTCCAAAAATGGTTTATGCTGCGCACTTTCCATGCTTAACCATGATCCACCTCTGACCTGATAAACATATGGTAGATGCTTTGTTGTGGAAAGGCAATAACATTGAACGCTACATTTGAAAAAGTATGTTTTTGTCTGCCGATCTGGCAGAAAATTTCAAAACAGAGATTTAGAAACAGTGATACGTGTATTCCAAATTCAGAGCATTGAGGGATTGCCTCCACACGGCTCTCAACATGGCGATGGCTAAGCTGTTGGCTAGAAGCTAACGGTGCAAACGACGGCAACAGTGCCCGTCAGGAGTAGCTTATCCGTAAAATGTGTGATAAAAACAAGTACAAGGTCATGTTAATGAGTTTGATAAAGATCTGTAGGGTCAGTTTACAATACATTAAAGAGAAATGTAAAACATATCGGTAATGTATATCTTTTTTTTTAAATCTCAACTCTCAATATACATATTGGCCTCAAAAATCCAGTATTTATTCAGAACACAGACGATGCTCTCAACCCCAGCGGCGACATCAAAGCATTTTACTGATCTGGGAGTCGTGACCTTTGTGAGTCACACTGATGTTGGTGGACGGCATCCTGCTGCGCAGCCCCCTGCTGTCTTTCACGGGACAAGTGCTCGCCACCCGGCACCAGAAGACCTGCTTGTAGGAGTTCCGGAAGTTCTCAGACAGGAAAGCGTAGATGATGGGGTTGACGGAGGAGTTGCTGTAGGCCAAGCAGTGAGCCACCATCCTGAACACGAAGGAGGCCTGATTCAGGGGGAAGGAGCCGAACTCCACCCACAGGTGGACGACGTGGTGAGGCAACCAAGACAGACAGAAGACCACGACCACCACCAGGACCGTCTGGGCAGTCTGCGGAGATAATGATTGGGTGTTGTCATGTTATCGCATGTTACTGTAACAGGACAGTCTGTGGAGGCGGAGCAACACCAGGTCATCACGTCATCATTTAATTCTAGTAGACATTTTGTGTGAAATTGTCATAATTAGCACATGAATTCTTAAGTTTTGGCCCAAAACATGTTTTGTGAGGTCACAGTGACCTTTGACCTTCCTCCAACAAATTTAAATCAGTTCATCCTTGAGTCCATGCAATGGAGCGGACAGAATGACGTCCTCACAGACAGTTTTTTATTTTTTTATTTGTGAGTCCCTGAAATGTCAAAAGGTAGTAAAAACTGCCCATCCCAGTTTCTCAGAATCAAAGGTTACATCTTCAAAAGTCAAGTTTTGTCCGACCAACTGTCCAAAACCTTAAGATATTTCCTTTACTCTCATAATATGAGACAATAAAGAAGCAAATCCTCATATTGGAGAAGCTCTAGCCAGCAAATTCCAGGTATATTTTTAATTAAACTATTGAAACAATTAAAATAGTTTGAGACTAATTTCGATTCTATATTCTATAAGTCTATTATGTGTGAGCGTTGTGCTCACTTTCCTTTCGAGCATCCCTTGAGAGACACAGACCTGGTCCATCACTAAACCATCAGCCATCAGGGAAGCATGTCCACAGTCACTGTTCCCACGTTTCCAGTCACAACATTATAATATAACATGATGAACACATAGAGGAACACAAATAAGCTCCCACCAACCTTCTTTTTGGACTTCTCTGATTTTTTGGAGACATTCTTCAGCTTTTTATGCAGATGGTTTAAAACCTGCAACAACAAAAGTATCATTAAAGATAAACGTTTTATCTTTAATTCATTCTTAAATATTTACTGTAAATGATCGATCAACGCAGCACCGGTCATCTGAGTTGAGGACAGATCATGTTTCATTTGTCAATTACAAACCACTGTAGCTGAAAGTCAATATTTTATATATCAAAAAATGCATTTTATGGAGATTGAAGCCACAATGTTTGCATCATGTTTAACTTTGCATTCATGGGTGCTTGCGCCAAACTGTGAAATCTGTCTGTAATTTTACGCGCACACGGACCCGTGCGCACCCACCTTTGCATAGCAGACCGATATCAAAGTGAGAGGCAGGACGTATCCGAAAACAAACGTGCACATCACGTAGACTTTCCTCTGGTGGTCCGGCCAGACCTCCCAGCAGAAGGTGTTGTTGTCCTCCCTCTCCACGATGCTCTGGTAGTGCGCAACGGGCGCAGCCATGGCCAGGGACAGGATCCAGATGAGCACCACCCCGAGAATGGCGTGCCTCCTGACCCGGATCGACGAGGACTTCCTGGCGTGGACGATGGCCACGTAGCGGTCCACGGACATCGCCGACAGCGTGAAAATGCTGACCAGCATGGACACGGTGAAGAAGTAGTGGATGAACTTGCAGATGAACGCTCCCAGCACCCACGTGGGCAGCATGTAGATGGTGGACTGGAAGGGGACGCAGAAGAGGAGGTAGGACAGGTCCGCCACGCTCAGGTTGAGGATGAAGATGTTGGTGGTGCTCCTCGGCTGTCCCGGTTTGCTGCGCGCCAGCACCGTGATCACCATGGTGTTCCCGAGCACGCCGAGGATAAAAATAAGTGCAAATATCAGAAGAGAAATAAAGTTGTCCACACCCATCCCCAAAACGGGTTTAGCTGGCAGCAGAGTGTTGGTGTTGAAAGGCTGACTTTGGTTCTCCACCTGCAGCTCCATCTTTTTTTTCTTTTCTTGTTTTCCCGCTAGTGTAGAGAAGTTACATGTTGATGTGCTGAAGCTCAGGTTTGGAATTTCTCCTGAACAAAGGCTGGATGGAGCTCATGCAGGCTACCTCCCCTGCCTTCCTTAGCAACGTCACGATGCTGCGCGCAACACATCGCACCAACACCTTTCCACTGTTTCCAGTGAGATGGGAACAAACAGAAACTCTCTTACACACTGTTTTAAACCATCATCAAGCACTCAAGTGTTACTTTATTCAAAAAAGTGCACCAACACATGGGCTGTTATTCAGGAATGTGTTACCAAACGAAATGTACACATTCAGATATTATTGCTGTTATTTTATTCGTTTTAGAGTATATGAAAAGTGAAGATGTCTTCTGCAATATTAGCAAAAACGGATTAATTCAATGTATTCCACATTACATGACAGTTATTACATGCACATTATTTTACACAAAAAATGTTTAAGAATTCAAGTGTGTGTGTTAAGTGTGCCTTTGTGTAATTTAATATGACTAACTTGTTCTGCAGTGTAATGAATCTGTCTGCCTACATTAAACAGAGGACGTTTTACTTTTCCCAAAAGGTCCACTTCAGTCTTTGATCTGATAAAACCTCTTAAAGGGCCAGTGTGTAGGTTTTGGAGGCATCTAGCAGCGAGGTTGCAGATTGCATACAACCAAAGCTCCCACTTGCCAAGCGTGTAAAAGAAAGCAAAAGAAGCATGAGGGGCCCTATCTAGAGCCAGTTGTGTCTACAGAATTACGTGATGATCCATCCAGTAGTTGTCAAGATATGTTGACCGACAGACCAACATTGTCATCCCTAAAGCGATGCCACTAGCATGGCTAAATGAATGGAAGTGCAAAATGAAAGTAGTGGATAAGCTCTTTAATTTCCTGAAATATAACATTTTGATATAATACTTCTAACATGTCCCTTTTCTTAAGGGTCGAATACTATAAGTGAACGTGCTCGTGACTTCGCTATAGGAAATACTTTTTTCTCAATTCCACTGATCGTCCTCAGCCTTCAGCCTATTGATCAGCTCTGACCAGCTCTGGGAACAGATTTAATTATCATTAATGCAAGCGTGTGAGTTTCAGGTGAACCAATGCTGAGAGATCCGCGCGAGGATAACCATCTGGAAATGACGACGAGATGATGCACATGCTATGTAACGTGAGAGCAGCGGCTGATGTTATCTTGGGTTCCACTTGTCCTCAGGCGACTGTACACATTTTGAAGATGTTATTGTGTACGTGTGTGTTTAGTTTGCTGGTGTTAATCAGGTGAATTAAACACAGATGCAGTACTCTTTCAAAAAACTAAGGATAGTGAAGATGATGGTGGTAATGATCCGGTGATAGAAGCCATTATATCACTGACCTATTATACTTTGGGGAGCATGGCTGTTGTTTTGTAATTGGTCCTGAAGCAGCCTGAAGTTTCCATGGCGACTCTGTCGGCTACTCCATCGACCAAGATGTTATCCATCTCTCTGCTGGGGTGAAGAAAGGCACGCTGAAGCCTTGAGACAGCATCCACTTTTTTCATGTCGATGTCATATATCTATTTTAAGAAATCTCTGTCCGTGGTGCTGAATTCTTCCAGCTCATCTCTCGTCAGCTCAGATCACAAAATCACAGCTGTCTTTTAGCATAGGGCAGCCTATGTTGCACTGCATTACGTTTTCTCCACTGAAACGGTCCTCTTAGAGGGCATCATGTTTTAGCTACCGTAAGGGCATCCAAGAAGGGAACTATCGAGGGCACTTTATCATGTTTTAGCAACTGTAGGGGCATCCAAGAGGGCACTTGGTGTTTTCTCCACTAGGGCATCCAAGGCACTTTGTCATATTTTTCTCCACTGGAAGAGCACCCCATGCGCGTTGTTAGTTAACTTCTTCAATACATAAAGACATGATACGACAGAAGAACAGTGAAGAACAGATAACAGAACAAATAGAACAAATGAGGGCACAGTCCTTGGGATTAGAGATTGAACCCATTTAGTAAAATCAGGCTTTGTCTGACTCTGGTGTTTTCCACCAAGAAAACAAAGAACCTTCGTGGTTGGGTGTGTTGTACAGATTGGGATTTTGTGACCTGTGAAGAGATCCACTTTTGTTTTGCAACAGAATAAGACATGAGACAGAGAAGAAGTCCCCAAAGAAACCACTGAAGCAGACTAATGAAGTCTTGAAGGGCAGAATCACGAGGCTCTCAATTTCTGTTTCAGCTTGAGTGCACGGTGATATCTGATATCACACTACAGTGTCTCTGCATCATCTCCCTCCCGCCTCTGTGATCTTCTTTACCAACCTTGGTAGAAGCTTAAGATGATAAGCTGCTTTGGACCCTGCTGCTCAGATCTGTTGTTACCATGACACTGAGCCGTGAGAGGAGACCACAGCAACAGCACATCTATTTACGCCAATAATTTGCAATGGACTCGCTCTATCTGCTAAATAGCCGGGAGCCTCGGATGGCCATTTGGATGATTTGCCGCGGTCACAGTGCAGTGTTTGTTCTGTTTCGTATTGGTCAGCCGTACAAAAAGTACGTCTTGAGATAATGATGGTCGTTGAACAGAAAACACTAAGCATGTATTATATAAAAATAAAATAAAAACAGGGAGCAGGGCAGATATGACAATATCATGTTATTGAAATGCTGGTGCCTCAACAAGTAAGCAGCATTTAAATGTAATGGTGGAGGCGGAACACCTTTGAAGTACTTTATGTACTGTTGGATAGGTTATTTAAAGTGATAAAGTACAGTTTCACATCTTTCAAATCGATTGTATGTTTTGTCTGTAAAATCTTAATCTGTAAAGTAACTGACGCTCTCAGATAAATGTCAAGTGGAGTAACAATGACAATATTTCCCTCTGCAGATGTCATGGAGTAGAAGTAAAAAAATTGCATACTTCAGTACTTAGTTACTTTCAACCACTGGACAATCTGCTGTCAAGCCAAATCTCGCTGAGCCAAGCATTTATATAAAGCAAGAGAGACATGTGAAGTGTGGAGGTTGTTTTTTTTTTACACTGTAAGTCAGAGAGGCATTGATCACCATCGAGTCGAGTCAACACAGTGCCAGTGCTTTTAATTGCATGCTTTTGAATTGAGTATTGAAGAGTATTAAACCATCAGGCGCAGTTCCTCGCACCAGCAGCAGAGGGAGTGAGGGAGGTTTGCCTCCACACTCCAGTCATTGCAACGGCCATTCATCTTCCCTAAAGTGACACTGTGTGTCAAGTCCAAAGACAGACCGATCTGTTATCAGATGGCGTCTGGAGCCGGAGGACATTTATTGTTTTATCTGCTGCGGATAAAATGAATTGAACATGTGTGCTCAACGCCGCCAGCGCGCGCGCACACACACACACACACACACACACACACACACACACACAGTGGGAGCTGCCCAGTGCAAGCCGAGCCTGGTCGCTGAGCTGAAGCAAATGCAGATAAAAGTTGTTTACTCAGTCAATCGCCGCTTCCATATTCTGTACATGTAACATTTTACAGGAGGCAATATGGTGCTACATGAAGTGATAAAGTGAAATGTGGCATTTGTGCTGGGAACATGCTATTTTTTCAACATGGCATCGGAAGTTACTTCTAAATGTCAAACACACCGTCAGATGAAGAATTCTTATGCAAGTTGTGAAGGCAACAGCGTGTTCTCAGGTAGTGACTGAAGGTGCAGTGAATAAACACGCCAATCTCACGGATCTGTTCAAATGAACCAGCACAGAACATTGATGGATGTTTTGTTCAATTCTGTTGATTCTGTCCAGAGATAGAGACGTCATAGACAAATGCATTCCAGTTATTCTACTTCTGTGAATCATCTTGTTGTATTCAGTGACCTTGGTTGCCCATCAACACGTTGCAGTCAGCGGGTTTGTACCACGAGGATGCGGTCCGCCTCCAATCCCGGGAGAGATTTACTGTTTTCACATATGACAGGAAGCTCTGATATTTAAGCCATCATGGCCACAAAGATTTACTTTACATGCCCCCCTGCAGCACCTACCGTCTGTGGGTGCACCAGGTACAAAAGAGTGGCCATTTTTAGACCCAGCGCAGGAGATTTGTGAGAACACATCTGTGGATCTAATGAATAGGAAGCAGTGACTGTCGGGTGATAATCAAAGGACGCTGTGAACTTCTGTATGCATGAGAAAATCTCATTTGCACATTATTTCACAGGTGTGAGGCTGAAGAATGAATAAAGAGAAAGACAGAGATAGACGCTAAATTCAATCTGCAGAAAATATCTATGATTGCGGAATTGGCTCAATGAGGCTCTCAACATGGCGACGGCTGTGCCTTTAATTTGCCGCTAACGGTGCAAACAATGAGAGAAAGAGAGTGTGAAGAGAGAAAGAGCTGAGAGTGTTTATCTGGAGGAAACTAGAAGAATTTATCTCAATAAACTATCTATGTCAAAATGACATATATTATAGAGAAAATTATGATCATTTTTCAGATGCCCTGCAAAGATGACGGACTATCAAAACCATAATTCCCCAAAAGGCCTGAAATTACATCCATTTGTAGTGTGTCATGCTTTTCTTTACCAAATATGATGGTGAAGTGAAAATCTCAAGGTGAATGCATAGAATTGGAATTGGAAAATGCCTAAAAGAAAAGCAAATTGATTGAAGATCATCACTGTCGAACTTCTCTTCTTTTCTGACATTTAACATCAGAAGAAGTGTCCTGTTTGCATCATTCCTTCATTCACAGCAGCGGTTGCTCAAAAAATATCCTCTGGCTCTCCGTTTGAAACCAGAGAGAATGATATTGTTGAGATGCTAAACAAATGAGAGCATT
Source organism: Pholis gunnellus (assembly GCF_910591455.1). Classification (NCBI taxonomy): domain Eukaryota; kingdom Metazoa; phylum Chordata; class Actinopteri; order Perciformes; family Pholidae; genus Pholis; species Pholis gunnellus. The sequence goes on from NC_136543.1 coordinate 4,546,960, forward strand.
ATGCCCGAGCTCTGTGCGGCGGCTCCTGCCAAATGTTGATGGAATCGTTTGGCTTCCAACCACCAAGACATTTGCATTGAGTTGTTTACCGGCCAAAAGGATTCGCTGTGAGGACGCACTGTGGGAAAAGAAAACCATTCACAACTTAGGGCTGATCCTATTAGTTCAAACAATGGGAATTTTTTGAGACAATAGAGACACAAAATGAGTCAGAAAATCAGCAGCACATCAAGTTTTAAAGGCAATAGTTCTTTGTTTTATCGAACACAAAAGGTGAAGTTAGACGAAATGATGTTGGAGGAAGTGAGACTTTTCTTGGCCTGAGCATCCAATGAATGGTGACATCAGCTCCCGAGCGTCATAGTTATGTTGTCATCTATAGACGGCAGGGGCTGGATGCGATAGGAAGAGGTCATCCAGGGTGACAGAGACACACAGCAACACAAAGGCTTTTCACTCCTAAAGCCAGTTAGTTGACCGTGGTTTCACATAGAATCCTGCTTTTACCTTGAGTCACTGTCAATACGTGCTGGATTTGAGAAAAATAAGTGGAACACAGCAATTTGACACTTCAACAATCAACTTGTGTAACACCGTCTGATCTTCTCTACAGACTTCAAGGCTATAAAGCTTCAAAGAGACAGATCTTCAGTGACAAAAAATCTGTCAATGAGTGACGCAAAACAATCCTTTGTTGTTGTTTAATGGCAGCTGATTTATTTTGACTGAAAAACAAGTTTGACGCATTTCAACACTTTTGACATATCGTCAAGTCAGACATGAAAGGAGTCTAAAGCCATGCTAGCGGCTCTGTGAAGTTGTACTTCGAGCTAAATGCTAAAGTCAACACGCTAACTTGCTCACAATGACAATGCTAACATGTTGTTAACAGGTTTTCTGTGTTCCGTGTAGCATTGAAAGAAGTACAATTTCGACCTGATGACACGGTGTAAAGTTATGGGTGGTGGCGCTAGAAAAGTCGGAAGATCTCCAAAGCCTCTGTGATTCTTCATCTGGGCACCATGAATGTCCGTAGCAAGTTTTATGCTAATCCATCCTGTAGATGTAGAGATATTTGACATGATAAGTGAAAACTGACCTGCTTGTGGCGCTGGAGAAAGAGTCTCTAAAGTTGATAAGATCCATCCTCTGGCGACCATGAATATACCTAAAGAGTTTCATAGCAATCCATCCAATTAATGTTGAGATATTTCAATTTGGACCAAAGTGGTGACCAACCTGCATTTGCATCTCTACAGTAGAACCGCTAGATGCTAGTTTTAAATCTGGCATTGTGATATTTATACAACCATGCTGATGGCTGCATCTGTTTTCTCACAGAGGTTTCAGAAGTCATTAAAAGAGTTTTAATCAATTACTGGAAAAGCCCAAACTGTGTGTGCACATGTGATGGAACAGAGGAAGGCTTTCTTTCTCCCTCTCCCTCCAGCAGCAGATAGATATTCAGCTGCCTTTCTGAGTGGGCGTCTTTGGTCTAGATTGACATTCCTGCCAGGGTTCAATGATATCTCCCGTGTTTGTGTCCCACAGCTCTATGGCAATGGCCGCTATTGTTTGCCCTGCGCTCGGCCTCAACCTTCCAGCCCCGGGGACAAATCCAAGACTCTTCTGGACTCGAGGGCACAAGCAGTGTGGTCAGCCCACTCTCTGCATTCCTGTACCCTACCTCTGTCAGGCCCGTGGGTGCTGCGCCGAGGCTCGGCCCTGCGGGACGAACAGATGGAGCACTGTGTGCGAGGCAGAGTGGACAAACATGTGTCCCTCTGAGTCCATTCCCATTTTAATGTGTTTGTACAGGAAACTATGCAACTATGTTGCATCCATAGACTTCAGTGATATGGGAACTCGTGTTTAGATGAAAGCTGCCCCCGCTTTTCATCTAAACATGGATCACGTTTTTACGAGGACTTTCTTCTGAATCATCCGGATTCAGAGGAAATGATGTGGCTTTTATCAAACTGGAATGCAGCCACTGATGTAGCTGAATGCTCTCTATTTGAGGCCCATATGGTTGCCAAAAGATTAATAACTTTGTATTAGTGGCTGTATTATAAGGACTAATAGTCGGTTAGTGCTCCGTAGATCTGGTTCAAATAAAAATGGCTGTTTACTCTCAAGGCACTGCTACTGGTGCTTTGAGCTAAATGCTAAACATCAGCATATGAACATGCTCAAAGTAACAATGCATGCTGATGTTTAGCATGTATAATGTTTACCATATTCATCATCTGATATGAGCTAAAACTAAAAAATGATGAAACCACGTTGTGGCACTGGTGAGAAGTCAAGGGTCACAAAGTCATCAGGATTCATCATCTGAGAATGCAATATTAAAGAAGAACCTGGCGGTTAAAGTCTATTAAATTCTCATGTCCAAAATTGGATTGATTGCTCTCTGTGATTGTCATGTGATGCAACATATGACAGCGGTCAGCTCATAATAAATGCACTAACTTATAAGAAACCCATCTTCATGTGTAGGGAGAGAAATGTCCATCTCCACTGCCCCGTGTAGACATCAGCAGGGAGGACTGGAAAAGAGAGAAAACACGATTAGACCCTAACCAGCATTATCCTGTAATGAAGCTCGGTGACGCCGCGGCACGAGCACGATATTGTCCACTTTCTGTCTCATTTCGAGGGTTTAGCGCACACGGTCGGCCTCCCTCTGTGAGAGCCCATAAGCCGGTCAAGTATTACTTGTTATGTGTCTCACGTTGTACGGCCGTTCACACGCTGCATCCGAAGAAACAAACTTTTCAACAAACTGCTTTGTTAGTGAGAGAAAATAGGAAATAACTCCTTCTAGTCTCCTCACACCCTGTTTTATATAGAAGGCATGCCGCGTGTTTTCATTTCAATTTAGTATTTTGGGGACTGACATTTCCTGAGCTTATTTCAGTCCAGTACACCTCCGACTGCTTGGTTGCCACTCAAATGCAGTCAAAACTCAAATCTGTTTTTTCAGTTTGTCATTGTTGTTTTTTTCTCCTCGTATTATGCTCATCTGGATTTGTGCTTCATTATGAAAGCAGCAGGATATGAGGATGAAAACAAATTTCTGAAATTCTGCAGCTGCTCTTCTAAAGTGCTGCTTTCATGTGTCATATGAAAACAGATCCATCTGTTTGCCACACAGTTTTGTTTTGGATTGCTGCAAGTTATTTTCTGACTTGAAATAATAATTGGCCGCAACAACAAGTCGTCTGTTCCGAAATATTAATATTCCGATGCTGCATGGGTGTTTTTCTGACACAACTCACCCTGCAACAGATCCCGCTTTGTTCGCTGGCTGCTGCGGCCGCTGCGGGCGAACCAACACTCCCAGGACCTCACGTAGTGATGAAATGTGGTACAATGGCAAATGAAAGCTTAAGTTACACAGTCTAACATTAAAGGATCATTCGAAATCAAAATCTGACAAACCTTTCTTGACGTTGGACACAGTGGTGTACAAAACAGTCTTCGCTCAAGGTCCTCTCACACACTTGTTTGTTCAGTTGCAGATGTTCCAACTTTTAAGATTTTTTGTCCATGTTAGTTTAAATATGGAGCGTGACAGTTCATTCTTTTGGCTCTTCAAAACAGTTGACTAAATAATCTCCACTCGTTTAGCCCATTTTAGAGTGCATAATGTTGACCGTTAACTCTAACTGGGGATCTTTAGGGGGCGATAGCAGATCAACAGTATATGCCACATATTAGTGTCGGACATCATCTAAAAGCTGGGAACCTGAAGAATAGTTTAGCTCAGCAGTGTGTGTCTGTTTTTGTTATCCACCGAATCACATTTTAAAAAGTTTAGACTGTATAAGGGGCTTAGAACAATATGATGGAAGTGTATGATGGCCATTTTTTATCTGAAATCCCTTCAAAATATAACATTAGGACACTATTACCTCAAGGAACCCCAGAGAAAAGAAATCCATGCTGTGATTTGGTATCAAAACTTTTCCTTCTGTAAGAATTGTTTGTTTCGGCAATTGGATGGCGAACACTTCAGTTCTGGAAGTTGCTCAGAAACCCACTTTATTGTCAATACACCTAGAAAATCCATACATCCTCTGAATCCACTAGTTGTCTAGTTTGAAGTTTCTTGAGCTGCGGTTATCCTGGAGGTCACAACAGGTCATTTTTATCCCATCGTGCCTTTTTTTAATTTAAAGTTTTTAAAAATGACAAAAAGACAATGAAGTCTAAGCTTTGCAGTCATACCCAATTTATGCAATTTCATGTCTGTTGGTATTATCATAAAGTAGGCATGTCCGTAAAGGGAAGATTCATGGGTATCCAGAGAACCAGTTTTTCCCTCACCAGAATGGAGCATAACTTTGGGGCGTTATTTAGCCTTGTTCCCGACAAGCTAGCGTGACATTGTTGGTACCAACATTGACTTGCTACAGCCTCTTAAAGACAGCAGAGGGTAGCCCATTGCATTCCAGTTTGGTAAAATCTGTAAGTTAAATATTCAACCTGTAAAGCTCCATTAGCCATAAACCTCTGTCATAGCTGGAACTGTTTAGATTTTAATGGTTTCAATATGAAAACACAAACATTCACAAAATCCAAACATGCAAAGTCACCACAAGTTTATTGTATCAGACACAGATACTTGGCCCGTGTCCACAGGTTTCCACACAAGAAGCTTTTCTTGTCTTCCAGGCCTCTCCTTATGTTAAACTGGGTGACTGTACATCCAATTTAAACACCATCCATTGAGAGGATATATGAGGCTGATTCAACAATGGCCCCACAGAGTTGCGGGGCTGCTTTGCATCAGGGTGTGAGTGCAGACTCAGAGATAACCCTTGTTGTCCCTGAGGCCGGGGTGAAGCAGATGGGGGGGGAGAGGAACAATGGCCCTGGCCCATGCAGAGGGCGGCAGTGACTGACACAGCCACTGAAGCCCCGAAGAATGCCTGGAGCCGAGCCAGAGCCATGGACCTCACTGGTCAGCAGCATCATCCAGCAGCATCCCCCCCCCCCCCCCCCTCCCACCACACCTGACCCTCCTCATGTCCCATGGTGCCCTGCGACCGGAGGGGGCGACACCTTCAAAGACGGCCCCCCTGGCGCGTCAGAGAACCAGCGAGCCACCCTGAAGGAGCAGCAGAGCCGAGTGTTTGGCACTGTGGGCTGAGGACCGGCTTGGAAGAGGACTACTGAGTAGACAGCGAGAGGACGACCCCACCCAACCTCAGCAACCACCGGCATGGCGACAGCGAGCACCTCAGGGCAGAGCAGGAAAAAGAAGAACCCCGGTCTCATGGATCAGATTACAAAGTTCTTTGGAGGAGACAAAAAGAAACGGAGCAAGGTGAGCGTCCATGCATCTGCATCAAAAGGATGGTTCTGGGTGTTTCTTCTTCCAGAACTTCTCTGCTTCTTAAAACTTTAACTTAATGTTAGAACCTCATTGCACTGCAATACTGCGCTGCACTTGTTTTTTGTTCTTTGAACATTTGTTAGTAATTCAAGAGAGAATCATTTATAGTCATCCACAATATTAAAGAATTAAGAAAAGCAATGAAAAGATACATTTTTATAGATTATCCACTGGGTTTGTAGACATTTAAGTAGCAGGGAAATGTTCACAACCCATTAAGAAATACACAGAAAACAAATCTAAATCAGGGTTTGCAGTAGACAGCACATCTCTTATCTCCTTCAGCTCTACTCCAAAGCTTCCAGGAGACTTTTAATAAAAATCAATGAGAAATGTTGACAGTAGTTGCTTGAAGGAGCGAGGAGCCCTGATGGCTCACTGACACAGACGCTCCTTAGTTGAGATTTGTATCGGCGATTGCCTTATTTTGGGCCTGAGTTTTAATATTGAGGCAGAAGTCCACCAGGCCTGCACTATATTTTGTGAGAAACATGATGATTTCAATGTCATTGAAAAAAATGAATTCATGTTCAGAGCAGTTTTTTTTATGGCTGGAAGATTTATTTCCTTTTGCCAACCGAGCTCACCTGTGCTCTTATCTTGTCTCTTCCAATTTGTAAGTAAACTTACACAGTGCACTAGGTTAAAGAAACAATGTTTGTAATGTCAGCCTGGCCCTGAGCTGCAAATAGAAGAAAAAACTCTTTCAACTTCAAGCCTGGACTCTCTGTGATGGGAGGGGCCCTACTCGGCAGTCAGGTCTCATGCAGCACCGCGCTCCTTTTCATCTGACATCCAAGTCTCTCCGGTTTTGTGGATTTGTATGCGCCCTTATTATTGTCTGAGCTTGGATCTTTTCCCTCAGATGTTGCAGGCTTTCTGTCCTGCACCAAAATAAAGCCACACAGATGGGTATCTATGAAAGGTATCTTTTTAGGCTGAAGCAGAACATAGTACAACAAATACACGTGAATCAGAGGAAGAGACATTAATGTATTTTGTTGTCAGACTGCACAGAGACAGTCAGGTGTGTGAGACTGTTCTGGAGGTTGTGTGTCAGCCAGCTACTGATGAACCTGATATCACACTATAGTCGACTACTCTCCTTCACTCTGTAAACCTTTCATACTTTTTCCTTCTAGTATTTTAATTGCCTCTAATTGATTCAATTTGCAGATTTCTTGTCATCTCACATGATTGCAATCCTGTTTCTCTGTATATTGTGAGATGTGAAATTGCTATAATTACTGTAATTATAACATTAGGAGGTACGGTGCATCCTGGACCGATTTATGGCAAGATGACTGACTGTCTTTTCAAGCTCACACCACGCTACTCCCTCATGATTCATAAAGAAATACTTGACAATGCTGTTGAGTATTCATGGCGCTTAAAGTCGAGATGAAATGAAAAATGCCTATTTTGACCCTTTTAGATCACATCCCCAGGTCACTTTCTTTGTAATTTCATATCAAAATGTAATCATCTTTTACTTCTAAATAATAAAGAAATATGACGTACGCTTACGTAAACCAGTGCCGGCCAATTTCAACCAATAACATTTTGCAAAATCCATCCATAAATCAATCTGCAGCTTTTAGCAACAAGTGAGGTGTGTGTGGATCCACAGTCCTCTGTAGGATTTGATTTAAATCCCTCATGTAATTGTACAACATATTCTGTTTCACTTAGATTTTGTTCCAATTTGGTTCCACAGTAGCATTTACCAAACAGATGCAGTTACTTGACCCCTGTTGATCCTCACAGGGTTCGTTCCGGGGTCACCTGGCCACCTCACCGCAGCAAACCTCCGCTCGCCGCCGGACCAATGAAAATGCTGTGGTGCATTTCTTCAGGAGCTTCGTGAGTTTCTTTTGATTAAATGGTTTCATGTTGTGCATAAAGTCAGCTTTGTTGCGCCATGCTAACATCCTCGGGTTTAGTCACATTTTGTATTCAGTTTTAAAATGTTCATGTATTACTCTGAGACTGCTACGATTGGCATAAGCCACAACACAGAACAAAATCATTTTCCTCCAACTTATACCGCACGAGTGTCTTCTTTCAATTTACTTTGGCTCAGACTCTTGGCATCAATAGAGCGGCAGCGTTTTCAAAGCTAAACTGCTTCCCTCGGCTCCCTCACTGATTGCAAAGCTGCATGACTCCTTCATTTACATACAGATACAGATGAAAAATAAAAACAGGAAGAGGGGGAAGTTTCAATCAGCAGCTCAAACATTTGTTGATTTCAAAACAGTGATTGTTGTTCTATCAGTCACTCTGTTGTTGTTGTTGCTTGGTGTCTCTCAGGTGTCCTCTCCTCGTCCTAAATCCAGGGTGAGTCTCATTTTCTTCACAACATCTGTTCTGTTGATCATTCCAGAGGTGTAGCCGCAGGGTGAAGATGCAGAGATGCATTGATCATTCACTTCTGGTCACTTTTTTAGACGTGACATTCCTTCTCTATTTTGCTCGCCATCATATTTCTCAACATCCAATTTCAACTGCATGTTTTGAATGATGTTTTGTTTTCAGCGTTTTAGTCGATATCCACTTAGGGTTTCATTGGATACCTTTGAGCCATTATGTGTGGGAGTTTATAACTTCGGCACCACCCAGTGGGAGCATCACATTAGATGTCAGACAGCATCGCAAGCCGCTAGCCCCGCCCCCGAGTGGATCCGACCCGAACACACTTCAGACAACAAATGAAGTAGTGCACTAATGCTCACCGCCATTGTCGTGTCAAAAACTCATGCCATCAAAATCATTTATGCTCGATGTGCAGTGAGCTAAATGGCAATGGCAGCATGCTAACATGTTCACAATGGCAGCATGCTAACATGTTCACAATGGCAGCATGCTAACATGTTCACAATGGCAGCATGCTAACATGTTCACAGTGACACAGCTAACATGCTGGTGTTCAGCAGGTGTAATGCATGCTCACAATCTTGTGTGTTAGCATGCTAACATTTGCTAATGAGCGCTAAATCCTATAGCCTAACACTGTTAGCGCAATTACAGCGAGTGATTGGAACGTCATCAGTTTTTCTTTGACATAAACCAAAGTATTGGACAAACTGACATTTTGAACAGATGACGGCGCTAGAAGGAGTTTCCAGGGATCACTGAACTCATCAGGGTTCATCCTGTAGGGAAAATGAACTTTAAATGTAAAGGCATTTACACAAAAACGAGAAATAATGGTTTGCGAATATTTCGTATTAAAACTATTTATGAACGGACGGCTGCAAAACACTTGAAACCAGTACAAAAAAGTGTACAAAAGTACAGCAAAATAAGTAAAAGTTGACTTATTTTACTGTACTTTTGTTACGTAACTTACATAGTACTTATTTGAATCCAAACCACGATCTTTTCTCAACCCTGACCAAGTAATTTTGTTTTCTAAACCTAAAGTCATTTCGTTTCAATCCACTACTTTGCAGTAGTGCAGTTTGGCCCGTCTGAAGCACTAATGGTAGTATTAGCCACTGATTACGCCCGTTCACGTCACCCTGTTGGTGACACGAAATAAAAAGTCAGGAGAGTTTCATCCTCCGGGGACCATGAATGTCTGTACCAAATTTAATTTACAATACATTCTAAAGTTGTTAAGGTATTTCACACCGCTAGCGTGGCTAACATTTCTACACACTCTTAAGATGGAGATGGAGGGGAGTGTTAGGGGGGACGCTTCATTTTAAGGGGTCACAAACCAAAAATGTTGGGGACCACTGGGGTCGACTCCAGAGTGAGTTGGCTGAATGCATTTAAAAAAGAAAAGAGGAAAAGAAAGTGTCAACCTATGTTGGTGATCATCAGTGAGCACCCATTTTTTACTCTAATATACCACCACATCGCTGCTAATCTTGCCATTTAATATCTTTAACTGGATGATTCTCAGATGAGGCAGACACAGGTTCCACTACAGTCCGCTCACTGTATCTCATCTCATCATGTCACTGTCTGTTTCTTTTTCATGTCCAGTGGAGAGACGTCCTGGGCTTGGTACGTCACAACTTCCCTTCTCGAATCGAACAAAAGCCCCATTTCTGACCTCACCTCTTTGTGTGTGTGTGATTGTGTATGCGCGCAACGATCCCATTTAAGTCCGTCTGTAGAGAGCTCTTCGTCTGCAGCGCACCCGTTACCTAACCCCCACGCTCGTCCTGTCTCTCTCACCACTGTGTGCTTTTTCCTCCTTGAAGAGGAATATCTTTTAAACCCGAGCGCATCGATTCAAGACGTGTACAAAAAGCTGATTCGCCAGCATCTGCATACAGCAGCTGGAAGGCCAAGCTCACTCTTGACGGGTGTCACGGGAAAATCCCTCTCATTCGGTTGATCAGTCAAAGAGAGTATTGGCTCATTGGTAAATTCATGACGTTGCAATAAATTCTTCTTTGCTTCAATCCAGAGCGAATCGCTGCCTCTGGATGACTTTGAAACCGCTCGACTATTTATGAACCACAACCGGTAAACATTTTCTCTCAGGACCTCTTGGCCTGCATCCTCCTCCTCCTCCTCCTCCTCCTCCTCCCTCACACCTCTATTTCTCTGTAACACCTCCACCCTCTGTGCCAATAGATGACTCACCGATCCATCTGTTGTGGCTTCCCACCTTCTTTGTGTCCTCCCATCTGTCAGGCGACCCTGGGACAGCCATGTCATATGTGTGTGTGATTGGACGGTGATTAAGGACCCGTGTCCTCTGTGCGGGTCAGTTCAACGCTGACCTCACCTCGTCCTTGTCGTCCATTTTCTTTCCCCCCCTGAAGGTTGCCGTTATCCGAGTCTGGTTCCTGTCACGTCTTCATGTCCGTCCGTCCGCCCCCCCCACCCAACGACTCGAACATATTATTCTCTCACAATAACGGATGGAAGAACAGGGAGCACTGCTTCTTCCACTTCACACTGCTGCTGCTGTTGCAGAGAAACCACAGACCTGCCGTCTGTGTTTGACTCAAATATAACTTCTAAAATTATGACAAAAAAACACCTGTTCCACCTTTATTGTCCACAAAGGAAATTCAGCTTGTAGCAAAGCACATTTAAAACTCAGTCGAAACACCAAAAGGTTCATCTTAATTCAATTGCATAGGATGGATGGTACACAAAGCAAGTTTTTTCTTCATTTTTGAAATACTTTATATTTGTGGATATATGTTTTTTTTTAATTCAACAGCAATAATTGTGCCCCCTGTAAGATTTTTAAACAGTTGTTTTTTTTGGCCTTTGGTCAAAAAGTAGTGGGACGTCTCCGATTGCTCTGATGAGACAAAATGTGTCTCATCTTGAAAGAGAAGAAGGCCATCAATGTAAAGTGAATTAAAACGTCTGGTTTAAAGGTTACGCAATGACAGAGCAGCAAACGTGCTTTTAGGCCCTGCTTCCAGGTCTCCATCTATGCTTACAGAGCGTCTTTTTCTAGGCCTCGTCGCCGCGTGCCGAGAGCACAAAGTCGCCGGTCAGGAGACGCAGAGATCAAAGCACACTGTCCAAGATCTTCAACCTGGTGAGCTTACTGCACGTTCGCCCCCCCTTGTTTCACTCAAATATACTTCCTGTTTCTACCTGCAAGACTGGGCTTCATAAAACACTGTTTCCTGTCTGTGTTTGCCCTAAAATGCAACAGTGATGCTCTCACCAAAGACCAGTGAGTAATGAATAAATACAGTATAATGATTCACCATTTCAGTTTCATTCATCAGCACGCTTTCACAGCAGCCTGTCATCATAATAAACTAACCAGCTTAAGGAGCGACATTTCTCATTTTCGCAGTGACACCGACACGTAAACCCAGATATTGCATTTCTCACACAACTGTTCATTCATTTCTGCAAATACCCTCCACTTCGACTTTTGTAAGGGGTTCATTTTCAGTGTGGATGATCTCCTAGAAATCCCAATAAATGTGAAAATGTCGACAATCAAATCTCTCGTGAAGTTTCCGCACAGCTCGAACTGAAAATGACTTCGCCCCAGATTGCTCTTAATAGATGCCATCTCTGGGGATAGAAAACACACTTTTCTCTCAACCACCTCCTCCTCCCCCTCCTTCTTCTCTCCAGGGAGAAACCAAGTCCCGTCCACCCCCAAAACGCTGGAGCACCATCTTCTAAGCTCTCCGCCGAGGACCAGGCCGCAGATCCGACGCCGACGGGACGAGATGAAGGAGGGGAGCAAGCGGCGGACTCACAACCTCAAGAAATGCTAACCCACTAACACAAACCCTCCTGTGTGTTTCGACGGTGACATTGACAGAGTGTTTGCAAGTGGTCACCAGGCCTGTCTCTGTTCTAATCCTACTTCCACGGATATAGCTCGTCTCGCTGTTTAGAAGAGGTTTGGTCATGCTTTTAGTAAAACATCCCCCATCCCTCGGTTATCTTGGTCCAATGGTGCTAGTGTCCAGCTGTCCCCGGCAGATGTTTGCTTTTTATATTTGTCTCCCGTCGCGTGCATTTTGTAGACGAGTGGCACGTTTGTGTGTCTCGCTGCTTTGTATAAACCCGACTCACACCCCAAATTCCACACGTGAAACCTAAGCGGAGAGTGGTCTGTTTGTGCTCGAGTGGATCGTATGTCGCAAAGCATTTGAAAACACAACTGGAAACCTGCAGTATATGAACTCTAATATTATCTTAATGCAACTGTATTTGTTTCATTGTGCCTTAGTGTAATTAATGAAGATGTACAGTATGATGTCATTCCAAAAACAAATGAATGAAAATGCCCTTTTCAAATGCACTGTTCCATAACCAAAGAATGCTCTCTTTTCTATACCTTTTGCATGGATCTCGTTTATTGTGAGTTATCTGGTTGCTTCTTAAATTAGGTTTGAGGTTTTAACGACAGACAGTTGGTTTTATCTGATGGTCAGACAGTAAGTGGTTCAAAGGTTTAAGGCAGAAGCCCCCGAGGTGGGAGGAGGAGTACTGAATGTTGAATTCAATTGTTCTGACACGTGATTTAATTTTGTTCTAAATGACATCGCCACTCTCATTTGTACATGCTCTGTTTGTACGTTCACTTTAACGGGATGGTCAGTACTGTAAAGGTGTTGTTGTTTTTTGCTGATGTGGTGTTGCTACAGGAGTGTTGTTTCCTTTGTTCAGCCTAACTAAAAATAAACATGTTATGTCTTCTCTCAGCTATTAAATGTTTTGAAATCGGGACAATGTTGCTGTCTTCATTGGATCATACTTACATTTCTTTTCCCTTTTTACGGATCTTTTAAGCCAAAATAGAATGAGACACATTTACTGTATGTCTCATTCACTTTTAGTTAGCCTTGGCTGGACACAGAAGACGATTAGCTTAGCTTAGCATTAAGAATACAAACACTGGACAAATCTGCCAAGTATCACATTAGTAACTTGTTTGTTAGCCGTACAAGAACCAAAGTGTAAAAACTAAGATTTGGAGTTGAGCCAGGCCAGCTGTCTTTATGCTAAGCTAGCCTAACCCACTACTGGCTGCAGCCCTTTTATACCACACAGACTTGAGGTGTGTCGAGCTTCTCTTTGCAAGAACTTCCCAAAATGTTGAACTATTCCTTTAAAGTTGCAATGTTAAAAATCTTGACAGAATTTAAGTTTCAAACATCCCAAAAAATGAGCTATCAATATGAACAGAATGCGAAGACGTTAAAGTTTTGACGTCATGTCAAAGACGTCTATGTATTGTGTTGCATGAGCATGCTAACCAGTTAGCCCCGGCCCGTCCCGTCTTGTAGTACCACTTGTACCTCGAGAGGTGCTGTAGAGTCCAACATGTCCTCAGTCCAACATGAGAGGACGAAGAAGTAGAGCTGCCCAGAGGGCTTGTCATTAGTACATCCGTGGTCCAAGTATGTTTTGATAGTTTTATTCCGATAAATCCAAAGTGGCAAAAATTAGAAAACAGTTCGCACCCTCGCCTTGTCTTCCCGCTTTGGAATTCCCCATTTCTTTTAACTGATGACTGTACATTTACAGTGTATGGACCGAGTATTCGAGGTGAAATGCTTTAACATTACAAGAAACACTCAGTTTGACCCTATAAATCAGGGGTGTCAAACTCATTTTCACTCTGGGCCACATCAGCATCATGGTTGCCCTGCTCACAAGGGGAGCGGCTGTTGCCGGACCTTCCTCTGACTTTTACATTATTTTTTTTTACTTTTTTTTTTTTTTGCTCTCGGATTCGCGGGCCACATAAAATGGTGTTTGACACCCCTGCTATAAATGGTACATTGATGTTTGTAACCATGACGACAGCAGAGACTGCAACCGGCTTCAAGGTTTACTGAGCAGCTGAATAATTGAAGAGGGAAACAGAAAGTGTGTATGTATTAGCCCCAAACTCAACCCATGATCCATAACTGAGCACTCACACACACTCTCGAAAAATCCTCTGGAGGCCAATCATCCACCTCCGGCGGTAATCCCTGTGTCAAAGTGTTGTACGAACTGAAAACAAATTTCAATCTCATTTAAGTCCAGCTGTACATTTTGTCCTGCAGTAACACCGAACAAGGATGATGCTCGGAGGTGGGGAAACCAATGTTTCACATCATTAGACATAATGCTGAGATCGAACTTTTCAAGGACATCTGCCGCTAGGATCACAATTAGCAAGGAGCTCCATCTGCCCTGCTTGCAATGTTCCTGCGATAATTGGCTCGGCGGCACGAAACCCAGGCAACTTCTCTGTATTTGACGCATTTTAGCATTCACAGCAACAACTAAATATACCGCAAGGCTTCGAGTATGGTTTGCCCCAGGCAGCACTGATTCTGTTCACAGAGACGTCTAGTAGAACAATTGCCCCACAAATGTATTAAAGCTTTCTTACTTACTTTGATAGAAACAATGTCAACTATCTGTTGTGTAATTCCCCATTCTGTGTCCTAATTTCACTGGCTACATATGGAGTGCATTACAGTATGTGATACATGTGTTCCTCATGATACAGTTGCTCTTTGGTGATGGTCACAACCTCATGTTTGCCATTGACGGCAATGTCTAAGGGCTGCCTAAATACACCCGATTACATTAAATGAGTCCCATTCACTGGCTCATCATCTTTCAGCGTCTCTGGGTCTTTAATGGAATTGATGGAGGATGCTTCCTTCAAACACAGTGAGGAGCTTTTGTACAGTTCGATCACAGGAAAGGGATTCTGTAGCGTTGAGCAAGAGAGACCTCTGGTGCTTCACCGTTGTGCTGCAAAGGGACCGTTCTGAAATGATCCAATGAGCATAATCATTTAGAAAAATCTAAAATGCCGTTATTACCACATATACTGAGATTTCCTTCCTTTATATAGTTTGAAGAGACATCAATGTGTCGCAGAAAAAAAAATTTTATGCCCTTGTATTTATTTTCTAATTCAGATAAATAGCAAATAATTTATGTGCAAAATACAAATTAACTTTAATTGGACCCAAGAGGTACATTTACAACACATATGTACAGTTTACAGCATCACTTAACAAGAACTGAGGCTATGTGGCACTGCACACATTAAAAAGGGCCACTTGATAAAAGCATAGGATTGTTCCTTTTTTTTTTTGTCAAAACATCCATGGCATGAAAAGAACAGTCATCGTGTGTATTTGTGCGCACGCCGTTTACACGTTAACGTTTAATTTCCGCTAAAGCTCTCACTCGCCTCCTCTTTAAAAACATGACTACCGGCGTCCAAGTTTTGCGACTGAGTTCTGAGCTCGTCCACAATCCCAGACACGCTGCCCAGGAGGCCACGCATCCCGTCCTCCATCTCCCCGCGAAAATCCACCTCCTCGACTTTCACATGTCCTCCCGTCGCGAGAAAAGCCTCGCCGTCCTCAAATCCATAACCGAAGCTGCCGTCGACGTCGGCTGCAGGTGCGCTCTCGTTGTTGCCGTTGGCTGAGGAGCTGGAGGCGAGTCTCTCACATCGGACCTGATGCCTGAGGAAGCTGTCCCTCCAAATGACTTTCTTCCCACACAGGCCACACTCGTAGGGCCGCAGTCCTCCGTGAGTCTTAAGGTGCTTGGTCAGATGGTGCTTCATCTTGAAGGACTTTGTGCAAACGGGACAGCCGAAGGGCCGTAGGTTGAGGTGCTGCATCTTCACGTGCCGGTCACGCATGCTCTTCAGGGTGTAGGCTTTGCCGCAGTGGCAGAAGTGGACTTTGCCCGTGTAGGGGGCGCCGGCGAGGGACACCGAGGAGGACGAAGACGGCGTCGGGGGCGAAGAGGGCGGTGGAAATGCAGCAGACGATGGAGACAGGAGGCGGCTTGAGGTGGGGGTCGACGAGCTACCCTGTCCCGCGCTGGTGGAGGGCCAGCTCACCTCTGACCCCGCCATGGTGAAGTCGGGGGACACGGGCACTAAAGGCCTCTGGGAAACCTGTCCCGTGCCATCTTGGATCTCGTCATATGTGCCTCGGCTAAACGTCCCTTCCGAGAAACATTGAAAGTCCGCGTCCTCCTCGTCACCTTCATCCTCGTCTTTACTGCAGCTGCCGCCCCCTCCGTCCTGAGGCCTCTGCTCTTGTTGAGACCAGGGACCCGTCTGCCACTGCGGCCGGGCTGAGACCGGACAGGCGGGGCCCGGAACTCCTTCACCCGTTTGGCAAGCATGAACGCCGGGCAGGTCTGAGGAGGGGTCTCTTCCCGCCAAACTTCTCTGCACTTTGTCCTTGATCTCCTCCACACTCGCCTTCCCCGTGGCTTGTCCTACACTCTCATCTGAAACTGGGCGGAAGTCTGCAGAATAAATATAGAAACAAAGATCAAAGCCACACACAGCACAAGGAGAAGTAACACGTGTAACGCATATAGGAACAGACACACTATAAGGCTGTGTATCTCATCTCAATACCTTTGTAGGTGACACTGGACTAAATGTGCCCGTCAGCATCAAAATCTCGAAACCAATGCCTAAATAAGTTCACGTGTCTACCACACAAGTGACCTAGTTTGAGGAAGTGACCCTCTTTCCTACGGCAAAATTCCTCTTAGGTAAAGAACTCAATGTATGTTAGAATTATTTGTGGTTGAAGTGAAATGAGGTCTTTGTATCGTACCGCAGTGCCCCATTTGTGCAAAGCCCCCCTTCTTCTCCACCGCTGCTTCTCCGACTCCCTCGTCTGCCTCAATCTCTCTTCTCTCCTTCCTCCTCTTCTCTTGTGTCTCGTCACTGTCCCCGATCTCTCTATTCTTATCAAGCAGCCTGTCGCTGCTCGGCGGCACTCCCCGCTGTTGAAACCTGACCTTCTGCTTTAGCGCCTCGCCACTGGGGAACCCCCCGTGGTACCGGCCATTGTAGCCCAGTCCATCGTGAGCAAAGTGGCTGGTTTTGGTGTGGCCCGATACCCACGCCTCCTCGCAGATGGCGTAATCACCCTCCGCATAGCCAGCCAGGGCGTCCAGCTGGGAGTCGGCCAAGTGCTGGGCCGATGAGGGCCGTGGTCGCCCCCATCTGGGGAACTGCTGCGGACGTCTCCACGTGGCTAAGGGGGGCAGGGCATCCGGCTTCCTCTCCTTCCTTCTTCCCTCCCTTTCCAGGTACAAGCAGTCGGTGCTGCTCGGGGACTGCTGGCGGGACGCGGTGCCGGGGTGAGCTGTGGCGGCGGCGGCCTCCCCAGGGCTGACTTCTGCTGAGGGCCGGGGCCTCTTCAGGATCTCCGTGCATTTGTCCACGATGTGCCACATCTGGAGGAAACTGGCCACGGTGACGTAGTTCACGATGTCATCGTGCACGATGCTCAGCTGGCCCGTGTAGGCCGAGCTCAGCACACTCTCGAAGGCCACCGGGTCCATAACCGAGGGCAGGGAAACAGTCGTAACATTCTTCAGCAACACCTGTCGAGTGACAGCAGAGAAGACGTACTGAGTTTTTGAAATATTGGGGCTGAGTGAAAGCATCGACACTTTATTGTAAATGAATGGATCTGACCCGCCCTGGCCCACCTGGTCGTGAAAGTAAGGCG
Source organism: Pholis gunnellus (assembly GCF_910591455.1). Taxonomy (NCBI): domain Eukaryota; kingdom Metazoa; phylum Chordata; class Actinopteri; order Perciformes; family Pholidae; genus Pholis; species Pholis gunnellus. The sequence continues at coordinate 4,564,342 of NC_136543.1, forward strand.
AGGATGCAGCGAGCACACAGCGGTGGGCCCTGAACACTTGCCCCTGCACCTGGATGGAGAGGTCACACAGTCTTCCTTCCTCTCGCTGGCGGTTCAGATTGTCCAAGACGGCAGCACGGGCACCGGGGAAGCACACCTGGACAGTCAAACCAGCTGGAGCATCCATGGTCTCACAAATCTATAGAGAAGAATAACACTTTACAAAGTGCAAATCGATTATTTCCCTCTATTGTAGTTTTTATGGTTACTTATCTATACATCTGTTCTTCCCTTTGCTGCTGTTACACTTTCCTTGGTTGTGGTATAACGTTTATCTTCAGTGTTTATTTTTTGTTGGGTATAATATTTTGAGGAATGTGTCCTTTGTATCGAGGAACGTTTAAATTACAATATGTGTTGATGACCATAATGTATGATTTAAAACGTACCGTGCAGTGATTTTATTTATTGATCTTAAAACATTTACAATACAAGTACATGCACATCTAAGCATGTTACTGAAGACAACAGGACAACACAAAGGACAGGAATAGAAGGCAGATCCAAGACAGAACTCAACAAAATGGAAAACAATAGCAGTGACATCGACATTTAAACGACAATAAACTGACAGTTTCTTCATTGCAACATTCTCAGTGAGGTGAATGTATTTTATCTCGACAGTAATTACATTCCCGCAGAGCTTAAATAATTAGTTAACTAATCAATTAGTTGATCAAGAGAAAGTTCTTCTGAAACTATTTTAATAATGGAGTAATTGCATTTCCAAGCAAATATAAAACTAAACTGACTGGATTCAGCCTTGCAGAAGTGAATATTTACTGCTTTAGACTGTCTTATATGAAAGTATGTTGAATCATTTTGTTATTTGGATAAAACGAGTATTATCAAATTGATGGTTTTCCCAAGTAACACTAACAATCCCTAAACATATTCAGCTCACTGTCAAACAAACACAAAAAGCAGTAAATCCTCACAACTGTGAAGCTGGAACAGTAGCTTGAAAACAAACCTTAACAATTAATTCATCGCCCTTTAAAATGCTTTAATTGTAAATTACTTTTTAATTACTTGTCAATCGACCGTGTAGCTAACGTTTAACATAATTGATCGATCGTTTGAGCCTCGTCCTCAGATGGGCAGGCTGTCGATAAAGATATTGATTTGTGATCAGAAGTACAGGAGCTTCCACCTGATGACCACTACCACATGTACTGTTAGCTCGCTAATGTTAGCTACTGTGAGCGCTCACATGGTCCGTCACATAAACGGTTGTCGTTAAAAAAAAAAACACTATTACCAACATGTAATGTTGGTCAAGGTGTGCATTCGCTCATGTCTGCTCATTCCTGCGTTAGCGTGTAAAGTGAGCTGACCAGCGATCACTGGTTAGCTCACACGTCAGCTAGCTAGCAGTTAACGTTAGCTTCGTTACTTTACCTTTGATATGTCGGTATGTCGAACTTTTTTTACTTTTATAGAGAGCGTCGCTGGCTATTTGCAGCACAACATTATTATTCACGAATTCCGGGCACAAAATGACGCTACCGTCGCTCGTTTGTGTAAAAAATAAAAATAAAAGCAAGCTCGTAAATGCTAACAGCAGCTTGCCCGTAGGCGTAGCTGATGCTAGCTGGTTGACAAAACAGCATCGGCACTCCTCACACACAACGTGAGTGGGTGTTTGGTGTTAGAGTTGAATTGTTGTGAAATGTCACCACACTGGTCAGCAGCTAAAACCCGCGCTTCAGCTGCATTATTATCTAATAATTATAAAAGCTGAACCCACAACTGCATGGGCAGTTATTGAACGTTATTGACTGATACGGCGTTAAATGACCATGTTGACAGAGAGAGATGGACATTAGCATAACTAACCCCGCCCACTGGAGCTCAGTTAAAGGGCCAGTTCACCCTAATAGCAACCACCCCAACTGTTAAAGCCCTTTGTTGCTCATTAAACGCGCTATAAACGCTCAGTGAAGCCCCTGCGGTGGCCCCTCGGACAGCGCTAAGCTAGTTTCAGTTTAAAAACAGCGGGGCAGAAGCTCAAACAGTCGTCACATACTGGTTCTGCTCAGCCACGCACGCACGGACGTTTTTTTTTTTTTTTACCGCAGTGCATCTGCAGCTTCCTGAGATGAGCGACAGAGGTGCCGCTGTGGCGCAGGAAGAAAGGCGCACCGTTAACAGGCACAGGACGCATCTAATAGATTAGCTTCTCTATTTTTTGCGAGGGTTCGCGTCTTTTCACGCAGTTTTATCCGCAATGCATGCACGAGCGAAGCATCTATTCTACGAGCGCGGGGGTCAGTAGATAGGTGAACATACAAAGTGTCTCCATCATTCAGCTGTCATCGCAGGGGAGGACAGGATTGTTTTCTTCTTCTTCTTCTTCTTCTTCTCCGAGGAGACGACTCGAGGAGAGGATGCCTCTATTTCAGGACAGTAGGCTCTGATTTCGGTGATCCGATTAAGGATAAGAATTGGGCGTTAGATCGGTCTGTATTTAATAGGCCTATTGGTAGCGCGTAGCCTGTAAAAGGTAGCCATTTCTGATCACAGAGCATGCAAAACCATTGTATATGCACTGGCGTGTGAGTGTATTGCAGACGTCCAGTCAGTAGCTTGCGTGTGGCACCTTATACAAACACACCTAATCTGTGTGCATACCCTGCAGTTGTGCCAACACAAGAAAAGCAGAGCATGTGGCCCCAGGCAGGTCTAATGGTTGCTCTGTGCATCTCACTTTAAGACCTCAGGGGAAAAGAAGATAATTAAATCTCAGGCTGTTGATCTGGGTGAACACAGAGTCAGATATCCGGATTGTTTCATATGCTGCTGGATAATTAAAAGCAGAAAAGAAACCACCACTGGCATGCACCAGTTATAGAGAGACAGTAGGGGGCTGTGTCTAAAGCATCAATAATTTGTTGGTAAAAACAAAAATTCTGCAGCCAATAGGGTGTAACTGTTGCTGGCTTTACAATGCATGTTTAGCTGACGCAGTAACTGCCTCCGTTCAATAACAACAACATCTGAGGTCAGTTTACAAGTCTCATGACAATCATTTAAATTTCCAACAAGTCTTTTGGAGCTCCACACCAGGAGTGCAGCTGTTAAAGTTGGAACTTTATTTAAGGCTCCTCGTCACATAAAACAGCTCCTCCAACATCCGGTTGACATGGCAGTATCAAACCTACTGCTCCTTGCTCTCCTCTGCAGCATGTTTGGTGAGTTGAGCCGATTACCTGCGGCCTTCGTGATGTGTTGCTGCATTGTGTTGTAGCCAAAGTAGTGAGTGTTTGTCTTTTCTTTTTCTTTTTTTGCAGCATACTGCCGTGGGGCCTGTGCAGAGCCGGACTCTGACACGGAGGCGGTCGCCGGCAAGGGCTTCAAACTGGGCTGCCTCTCCTGCAAGAGGAGGAGTGAGGTGACGGGGACCGCCACCATCGAATGGTACTTCAGGGGGAAAGGAGAGGCCGACTTTTATCGCGTGAGTGTGCAAATCATCCGCCGGAGAATTTCTTAGTCTGGTGCCGGCACAAAATCTAACTGACGCAGCACATTGTGGAGTACAGGAAGCATTTGTCCTTCCAAAGGAGTTTAAGTCGTGCGAGCATCCTTAAAATCCCACTTGTCCTAGGCCCCTTTCCTTAAGACAGTCCACACCCAAGCTTCCCCCTCCCCCCTCCCCCTCTCTCACACACACACACACACACACACACACACACACACCCTCCATCGCATCATAGTGCCCAGTGCCGAGGTCATGGTGAGAGTCGGAGGCAATCGATCGTTGGACGTTACACCAGAGGGATCATTAAAGCTCCAGAGATGACGCGCGGCCGTGTTGACCTCGTCCTCTGTTTGCCACCGGAGTGCAAAGCTGCGCTAATGTTGCTTCATATATAAATCCATGGTTGTTGTCGAATAAAATATATCATCAAGCTTGAGGATCTGGATTTTTGTGATGCATTTCAGGTGACCTTTTTTTGTCTTAATGCTCCTTCATGTGGCAATAAAACACACGTGTGTAATGTATCAATATAGATAGATACATAAAGACAGATACAGACACTTCAGGCTCCCGAATATGATGGGATCTGTTACTTGCGCTTTGTACTCGTTTTGTTGTTCTTTTTGTGATCACCATAGCACTGAAGGAACACAATTTCATTCACAATACCCAAACCTCATATATGTATGTATATGTCACAGCAGCATTTCTGACTAACCCTGATGTCTCTGTGGCACCAGATCTACACCTACTCCGACCAGGGCCCAAACATCGAGAGCGACAACTTCATGGATCGCGTGGATTGGAACGGAAGTAAGAGGAGCCCCGACATCCAAGACGCGTCCATATACCTGCTCAACGTCACCTTCAACGACTCGGGCACCTACCAATGCTTCTTCAACCGCATCCTCTTCTACGACAACTACGAGTACAGCACCACCGTCACCAAGGTGGTCCACCTCACCGTGGTCGCTAAAGGTAGGCCATCAGCTGTCAGCGCTCTGCTGGACGACGGTTTGGTCTGCGATATGAGAGCAGATTGCATCACCAGCAGGATCTGTGTGCATGCCCTCGATCCCGTCTCTGCACCACGAGCAGGAAGCATCCCGCCCCCGTTGACAGTAATAGACTCTTTGCTCATTCAGCACATTGGTCATATTATGTGCAGTTTCCCTATGAAATCATACCGTCAGCATATGCTCTAAAAATACATTACATTGTTAGTTAACTGCGCGGAGCATATAAGACCTCCATTTACGGAGGAGCAAGGCGATGGTGCCTTTTAATTTGATGCAAATTATGTGAGTTCACCATAAACGGTCAATGTAAGGGTAAGTTAAGTGCATTACTAAAAATGTGAGTTATGGAGTTTGAGATTTTGAAAAAATTATATGTTTGTTATAGATTCAGGATTAAAACTCAACCGTTTCAGATGACTATGATTCACAGGCAGCCTGTACAAAATCTCCTGAACAATAAGAAATCAGGAAGAATATCGTTTTTTCCTCTTTAAATGTGTCTCTATACAGACTTACTCTTATGGAATGAAATGCCATCATTGGCTCATTGGAAATTTTTCAAATACGGGCTGAATTTCAGTTTTTCGGTGTTCGTCTGATTTCTTGATTTCCTGGCTTTCATGTGTGCAGCCACCAGAGGGACGGCGTCCATCGTGTCCGAGGTCATGATGTACGTGACCATCATTGGCTTGCAGGTCTGGCTCCTCATAGAGATGATATACTGCTACAGGAAAATATCAGCAGCTGGGGAAGAAGCATTACGAGAAGCAGCGTAAGTGTTTTTTTACTGCGTACATCTGTGCGCACATATCAAACTCACAACATGTGAAAACCTTGTAACTCCAGTTTTGGCGATTTGAGTTTTATTGAAGGATTTTACAGTGCTTTTTTAAAATCTATTTTGGTATAGATGAGGCGATTCTTTCTTTGAGTAATACAAATGACTTTAGCCAAAAATGTGCAATTACATATAATTGTCAGTTCTTGAAAAGCAGACACTTTGGAGATACAAGGTTTTTATCCAAATAACAATGAAACCTTATATAAGTATGTGTGTTGTTGAGCCCAAACAAAGTGCTGGATTTTTAAGGCAAACGCCTGCATGGATATTTAAGAGTAAAAAAAAAATCCAGTTACGATATATCACAGCATAAACATATTTAAAGATGTTTAGCTAAGGTAGGCCTGCTGAGCGCTTCAGTTTACTCTTCACTATGTAATGGAAGCACTGTTTCTAAATGACCTGAAATATATCTTAAGCACTTCCATTCTGCAATTTATTCTTACTTATTGACCAGCATGTATGCTGATACTGATATATCGGTCGGGCTCGAAAGCGTGCAAAGCTTGAAACAACACACAACTGGAGTAAGACCCGGTTACATGAGCATTTAAAACGCTGACATCTTGGCCCCAAAATCACTTAATTCCAATAGAACCACCGTGATCTGTAGATTTACTCTCGGGGTCGATGTAAAATTCCCCAATTTTTTTGTGAAGACTTTGATTTTGTGGACGTTAACTTGCAAAATCTGCGCGAACAGGGTCGGAGAGGACGTTTTGCTAGCTTATCAGCTTAACCGAGTGCTGTAGGAAAACACGCTTAAACGTCAATGGGTTTTTTGAATGGGTTTTTGGTAAGTTGCCTGAAATAAGGTCTGTGGTTAACACAAGCTTAAGCCATTTTAACGTTTTTAAAGCTTTTATGTGTCTTAAAAATGGCAGTTGCTAACAAGTGGCTAAATGAGAACAAAACGTCATTATGCCGTTGAGTAAACCTTTACAGTATCATTACTCGCACTCATGCAACCCTGGTGTAGTTCTTTTACAGCCTATCTTCAGCTTTTTGACAAGAGAACCAGTGCGATGCTAACTTCCTGGTTGGACCACAACCCATCCAAGCAGCACTCTAGCTTTACTTTTCTTTAACCCTCAGTCTGTCTATTCCATTAAAGAGTAATGGTTTGTCGACAGTTTCGAGGAGTCGATGGTACAAATATGTCTCTTGAGTACATGTTGATTTATTATCCTGTTAGCGGGTGAGCTAAAGAGATAACCGACAGCTTGCTTAACTGACAGTTAGCAAGCTTGTTGGCGGGAACGTTTTCTTTTTTTCACCACTTCAATAACTTCAGTGAATGAAATACAAAATAATAATAATATTGATTGAATAATAGAAAAAAACTTGATGAGTTATTGTTTGTGACTACCAGTAGTGATTTGCCAGCTTGTTAGCAGTTAGCTCAGCTTTAGCGGCAAGCTTCGAAGGAAATATTTCCTTCTGGTGTGACTGGGCCTTTACTCTAAAAAGCAACTCCATAACTTGCTAATATGTTCAAAATAACAATACATTATGCTTTGAAAAGTGTGTATTTCCCCATGAATACTGCCATATGTTATTCATGCTGTATTGCTGAAGTCACACCTATAATTTGAAACTTTTACCTTGTTTCATCCTCTCTTTGGTTCATGTTCCTCTCCTCTACTTTATACCCGTTATCTTCCAGCACTTATCTAGTTTGTGTCTTATCACTTGTGTGTCTCTTTGTCTCACGCTCCCTCTGTCTATTTGTCATGTTTTTGTCCCATCCTGTCATCCTCCTCCCTAGTAAAAACCAAAACCTTCCTCCTGTAAGTCAAAAAAAGGAACAAAAATCTGTCATAGCTGTGATATTTTTTTGTTTTTTGCATTTTTCACCCAATTCACTGTGCTAAAATTAAAAGTTTGACCTTGTTTCACAACATTGTTTTATTCTCATTTTCCTCCTAGAAATGCTGAATATTTAGCGATAGCCTCGGAAGGTAAAGATAACTGTGCAGGGGTGCAGGTCGGAGAATAGCACAGGTATGTTTGTGAAAGTGCATGTCAGCAGTATTATTCCCAGATACACTGAGTCCAATTCTTTCTAAACCCACTTCCTTTTTCTTCAATCAGTTTTGTGATTTAAATAATAATTTTGCCTATTTTAGACAGTATAGACCAGTGGTCCCCAAACTACGGCCCGCGGGCCGGATGCGGCCCGCCTCCACATTTGGTCCGGCCCCCTGAACAATACCAGAGACGCATTATGATTTTTTTTCAGTCTGCACAATTAATCGAATTTTAATCAGCCAACCACCAGGGGGCGAACGAGATGAGAGCTGTCATGCGCGCACCCTGTAGAAGTAGAAGAGTAGAAGAAGTAGAAGAGACGGGAGCTTGTATCGCGCACGGCGGTGTTCCGCCCCGATCCGCGTGCACGATGCAACGGTCGCTCACCTGCGAGTGGCACGCGAGTAGCACCCCCCCCCCCCCCCCCCCCCCCCCCGCGCGCACGACGCAACAGTCGCTCACCTGCGAGTAGCACCCCCCCCCCCCACCCCCCCCCCCATGATCGGGCCCTAGGTCAAACGATATGTTCAGTGATGTGGCCCTCACAGGAAAAAGTTTGGGGACCCCTGGTATAGACTATGTTGGACATAAGCCCATTTGCTATTTGTGCCGAGTGTAAAACTAGACTAATGTTTAATTTTGACACCTCTGTATTTTAACACATAAAGCCAACAAGATTTAACGTGTTAATTTGTGAACTTTGGCGTGATGCTAGGCAGATTTTACATTTGGACAGAGCCAGGCAGCCTTTATGCTAAGCTAAGCTAACACGTTGCTGGGCTCAGCTTCAGATTGACCGTACAGTGAATATATCTGAAGAGATCTCTTGGCTAGATTAGAAGTTAAATAAATTGATATCTGTCTTATATTTCTGCAAGGCATCACAAAAATAGTCAGCACCAAAACTCTTGATTCTGAGCTAGTATTATAAAGTGAATACCCAGCTTTTGATGTTCATTTCAGAGGTTCTAGTGTTTATTAATGATCTGGATTTCCTGTAAACACAGTGGTTTTGAATCAGTGCCATTACATCCATTAATGTCTGTTGTCTTTGTCTTCAGGCTTCTCGCGTGGACTGAAAACATCCTTCCACCCTCTGACCTGCATGTAGACAACTTCATATCAAGCCTCTATTTTCCCTTTTCCTTGACAAAACTCACACATGGATATGACGTACAAAGAGAGCATGGTACCAGCACTGTATATAGTCTTCTGCGCCACAAAAGCATGTTCTGCACTTATTCGAGAAACCCATTATGCATTAATGAGCCACATTGTCCACAGCATATACTGTCCATACAATATTTCTTTAAGTATATGTAGTCACACATTCATATCAAACGTCAGTGGTACTATGGGCGCCTCTTGGACCCCCCGAGGATGATTGTGGAAGAAAGCTTTGTACTAAATCATCGCCACCTCATGTATAAATAATGCGACACACACAACATGTATGGAAATGTAATAAAATATAAATAGAATGTGATGGACTACGATAGTTTCCAGTTGCTTGTTGTACATTTCAATGGAATCTTACGATGTACTAATAAAAACTGAAAAAAGTAGACGTCATGCTTCTTTTCTTCAGAGGGTTGAAATGGACGGCTTCTGTTACAGAAATAATAACGCAGACAACCGCCAATCATCTTTTTGTTTGTTTTTAATTTCATGTAGCAGAAGCAACCGCCACGTTAAAGCTTAGTGCTTTGAACAAAACAATCCTCCAGAGAGTGAATAAAGCTCTATCGTAAGCACCGTATTGGATCTATAGCCGTCACCATACACTCAATATGAACCGATCAAATTCCCAACATTTATTTGATTTATTTCCAAAGGTTAGACTGATAGACTGACACACTCTCATGTCAGTGTGTTTACTACAGAGCTGGAGTTAGTGGAAATCGTGAAGGAACAGAACGACATGTGCAACTACAAACATTCAAGTCATTTTTACATTTCTGTTTGCGTATAAATAAAAGCAAACAAGCTACGTGTTAACTTGTGAGCTTTAGAAGTTCTGGTACGCTTACAGCGCCAGGCTATCCATTTACACCTGTTTCCAGTCTGTATGCTAAGCTACGCTACAGCCGCCAGAGCGGTATCGATCTTCTCATCCATATCATGAAAGGAAAAAAAGAAAGGTGGATGATTTCCCCCACAGTGTTTATAGACGACACTCTTCCTCCCATTGGCCCCTCAGTGCATCGTCCCCTACAGTTGTAACACACAGTCCAGGCCGGGGTACTGAGGCAGGTTGAGCTGGTACTTCCTCTCCAGGCCCGGTGGCACAAACCGGCCTCCCAGGAAGTGGTACCGTCCCCTGAACAAGCTGGCAGACTTCTTGGGAGCAGTGAGAGAGATGAGCATGTCGGGCTGCAGTCCATCTGCGCTGCCCTGCTCCACATCCCAACCTTAAAAAAGTACAAACAATAAAACAAACGGGTTGTCAAAATCCAGTCCAGGCTTCTTCTTCTGGTCAGTGAATATGCACAGTGGAAGTCGTGAATATCAGATCACTAGTTTTCAAGATATTTTGGTTACAGGAGGTTTGGTCTAATGGACTACAGGAGAAGTCAACGGGTCACTGAAAGCAAGAGGATTATCCTTCTGGGAGCATCAGCAGACAATTTTATGCAAATGCAGTAAATGGTTTTTTTAATATACATTCTACATTGGTCACAAACATATGAATGATCATATCAAATCCTTTCCACCACTGCTAACTACAATTACGTCCTGTAATGTATTTTAATATAGTTAACGAGAAACTCTTTAGTGGAAAATCCATATTCTACAGTGAGTGAGGACTGACCTGAGGGGATGTCGATGCTGGCGACGGGGGCGGTCGTCTTCTTCAGCACGTCCAGGATGGAACCAAAAGGCTCTCGCACCGCCCCCTTGAAGCTGAAGCCGAAGATGGCGTCGATCACCAGGTTGTAAGCCTCGTCGATCACTGCAACCTGAGAATTTATGTTTTTTTTAATTGTTTTCTATTTTATTTATGTTGCAGATGTGTAACTGTGGAAACATAAGTAAATGACTTTGCATCATTAGTTATTAAGAAAATAATTGACTGCGTTGTCCATTGCAATGCAATCTCCAACCCTAATTCCCCCACAGGGATCAAGGCTTCCTCTACTCGAAACTGCAGCCTCATTTAGCTACAGCTAACGGTGTCTAATAGAGTAGACGCATAGCTTGATATAAAATGCACACTCGTGAACACAATGAGCAGGAGGAATTGTCTTCGCCCCCCTGTGGATAGCACTGCTGCATTATTGATTAACGGCAAACAAACCTCAGGCATCTCAGTCAGGAAGGGGATCTCCATTTTCTGGCACTGCGTGGTCAGGCCCTGGAACAGAGGCTTGTTTGGCCTCTTCGGGTACAGGACGGTGGGCTCGTAACCCTGCAGGAGGAAAGATTTTTTTTCATAGTTTGAAAATTGACAGCCACTAGTTTGACCAAGCAAAGTTATTTACCACCCTGCACAGACGGGTTTGTAAAAATCCAATGCTGATTGGTTCAAAGCTGGCACTAAGGATTTGACTGTCCTTAAATGGTGTTTAAGCCACAACTTAACCGGCTGAAGTCAGAATCTTGCCAAAGGATTGAATCCAATCAATATTGTGCGGCGCAATATTTCAGTCTGTTTTAAAGCTACTACCAGGAACTTTAATTTTGTGTTGATGTTGGCGGCCCCTGTGGACAGAACCGGTAGTGTTTCCAAGCATCAGAGTCCCTTTAAAAAACTAAAATGTTCCTGCAGCAGGGGTCTGACAGTCTGCCCCGCAAGAGGGAAAATTCTTTCCACTGAAAAACGCACATTTTAGAAGGTTATCGTATGTTTTGTTTAAAAAAAAAAACATCTGCAACTTATGCAAAATAACTAGCAGCTATCACTGTTATTTAACTATACTGGAGTAGAAGATTAAAATACCCTAAAATATTAACACAATAACTTGAGGAACTGTACTTTGTTAATTTCCACCACCGCTGCAGAGTATCTTACTGTCACTCAAGTGAAGGCCACTCACAAAGAGTTTAAGATGTCGTGCACAGACCAGACCGTCGCCTCCGTTGTTACCAGGTCCACAAATCACCAGCAGAGAAGGTCTGGCCTTGACCAGGGAGGTGATTGGATAAGCCTGTCGGAAAAAGAAATAAAAAACAGAACACATTTATCCTCCACAGCTGGTTTTGGACAAGGAAAAGAGGATTTTCTTTACAACAACTTCTGAAGAGAAATGCTTCTAGTGAGTAATCTCATTTAGACGCATCCATGTACTGTAAACTTGGTTTATTTTATACTTCAAAATAAGAGCCCCGATTGACGTCTCACCCTGGCGATGGCCGTGGCACAGCTGAGTCCAGCCAGCTCCATCAGCTGGTCCACGCTGAAGCCGTACTCACTGAAGAGCTCCTCGTCAATGTGCTGGGCCTCCTCCTGCCTGTGTGGAGCATCATCAGGTTAGTGTGGATAGTCTATATATACACACACATATTCGGTAAATATTTTTGCTGCTCTGAATACAAGATGTAAGACTTCACCCGAGATATTTGATGGTCTTGGCCATGGTGGATGCTGGTCTGCTAGGGAAACAGTCCTTCTTGCGGTGGTTAGCTGCAGCGGACAGCGGACATGTCCCTGTCTGAGCGAGAACCGCCGCGGCCCTTGAGGTCACCAGGAAGCCGATCCCAAGCAGAGCCCGCGCACTCAACATCCAGGTGGAACCTAACTGCAGGGACAGGCGAGACCTCAGCGATCTACCCTGAACTGAAGGAAGCTAGTCCCCACATTGATCCCATGACTTCACCAGCAGATAGAAGTGGAACTGTGGAGCCTGTTAGACAAGAAACTTTCACACGAAGCGAGGCCTGCAGGCTATGATCTGTCTGGATGTATATTTTTCTATGAAAGCCCTGCTGCTCGGGCTGCTGACGCCGCTGCCTCCTACACATCCTACTTTGCTGGCTTCTATTTTTCTTTGCTCCCTCCATCCACCTGCAGGCCACGCACTCACAGTCCCCGAAGGGTATTTAAGTCGATCGTCCCTGTGCTCTCAGCTCAATATGATACACAGGAAGAGACGGGACAAAGAGCCTTGATACCCGAGTACATCGTATTTTACTACGCAAAGTCTGAACTTGAAATCAGGGCTGAGTGATCCAGCAGTCATACTGCAATGAAGTGATCAAGTACAGTAGGACACCTAACACCCTACTGAACACTTATGATCTATCATTCTGTTGATTATTATTCTGATTACTTTGTATTAATTTAGTAAATTGTCCGAAAATTAAAAAAATTAAAAAGCAATACAATTTCACAGGTCAATTTTCTTTTGTCTGAACAAATGCTGAGAAGACCATTCGATCATTTACTAATCAAAACGACCAAACATTTGCTGAATCCCGCTGCTCAGATGTGAGGATTTACTGCTTTGCTTTCTTTTATATTATGGTAAATTAAATTTCTTTAGATAGAAAAAAAATATATATAAGAAGACGTCAACTTGAGCTCAGGTAAACTGTGATGGACATTTTAAAGATTTTTACTGACGAATTCTGTTACTTGATAATGAAAATAATTGTTAGTTGACAACCTATAAATGCATAACTATAAGGCCTACATTTGGAATTAAATTAAACCAAGAAAAGCACAAATGTTCACATTTGAGAAGCTGGAGCAGCAATTATGTGGCATTATTTACATAAGAGAAGGCAGATTATCGACATTTCTGTAAGTCAACAAAGCTTTTTTACTACCAATATTTACATTATTAATACAAAGAGTGACGAATTAACAATTCAGTTGTTTAATTTCACCATAAAAAAAGAAAAACACTCAAAAACCATCCAAATCTGCCACAAATATGATGAAATGTAGTGAACACTGAGAACTAGTTTCACTTTACAACATGGAGCTCTATTTGAATACTGCAACGTAAACTTGATTACTTCTTAATAAGTTCATATCATATCAATACACGCCATGCTGACATTATGTTATGTGTGTATGTCTACTGTACACTGTGTAACTTTAGCAGCAAGCAACTAACGTTTGCTAACTAGTTAACCCTTGATGGACATGACAGTAAGAGTCAAGCATGTTAATTATAGACGTTTGTTTAGTTAGAGTTCATAAACGAACGAAAGTATCAAATATCAAGTTGTTGGTCTACAGGCTGTTGAGTTGTTGTATGTTGCTAGCTAACGTTTAGCTTGAGCTTGACTTTGTTAGCGTTTGTGATACATTATCGATGACACTCACCAACTGCTAGCAAGCCGTTCTTTAAAATAACTTCACATGCACGTGTTCTCAACTTACGGATCAATAGCATACAGATAAAAAGTCAGGGGCCCGTGACAGAACACTTGCAGCCCAGCAGTGTCTCCCACTTCCGGGTTATAAATAATGTAAACACTGCTCTAATTTCAAAATAAAAGTCCGATCAGGAAGAAAGCATGTACCAGGTAGGGTATTGAGTATTGTTAAGCATGGGCAGTACTGGAAGCAGAATTTACATATTAATTTGAAGTAAAGGTAGAAATTACACCTCCATGCACAGAGGTAAAAGTCCGGATTACTTGCTACTTGGGTGAAAGTGCATATGAGTTGTTGTTTTTTTAATCAAAATGCTCTTAAAACGTCAAAAGTAAAGGTAGGCTGCTCATCACACATAATGACCCCTTTCCGAGTGTTATATTGTTATACAATAATTTGTTATAATTAGAATATTGTGATAAAGTTCTTTATTTTGTGTAATGCAATTAAAAAAACAAAAATGTCATGCATTCTGGATTCATTACAAATCAACTGAAATATTGCAAGCCTTTTATTCTTTTAATATTGCTGATTATGGCTTACAGCTTAAGAAAACTCAAATATCCTAACTCTAAATATTAGAATATCATGAAAAAGTATACTAGTAGGGTATTCAACTAATCACTTGAATCGTCTAATTAACTCGAAACACCTGCAAGGGTTTCCTGAGCCTTGAAAAACACTTCAGTAAACTAAATCACACGTATGGGGATTATCACAATATTCTAATTTTCTGAGACAGTCCTGTATATCGTAATTTTTGGAGATTTCTTATTATTGGACGATTCAAACAAAAAATAAATCACAGTCAGACTGTCACAGTCAGTCTATCACATAGTTAACCCCACTGTTAAAACAGCCTGCCCAACCTAATATATCTGTACTTTAGTAAGAGTGAAAATACTGCAAGTACTTCGTCGATCACATCATTATTGTTGAACAAGACAAATTCTGAAAACATGTTTATTGATATCAGCAAAACAACACACAACATTCTGCAGATCTGTAACAAGTTTACTTTAACTACAGAAGCTAATTCAATTTTCTAAAAATCTAAATAAGTCAACACAAATTAATTTACTGCAACCCTGCTGCATCACTATGTTCACAGAGTGTAAATCTGATTTAATGATATGACTAGCATAAGACTGTGATGATTTTATCTGCCACTGTTTTCATCGTCTTTCATATTCAAGGAAATATTTCATAAGTATGCCTATGTACATTATAAAAAAAAGCAGTATAAAGTTTTATTGCATAGAATAATTGAAAATGATTCCAAAGTACATTAACTAAACTTAATAACTATAACAACTAAAGAAGTAATAACTGAGAACTAATAGAGTTGAAGTGTTTCATCGTGGATCCGGGTGGCTCACATAATTGGACAGTTCTCCATTCTGGATCCAGTCTAAGAGGAAAGATCGACAAAAGTTACTATCATCTAAATCAAAATACAGGCAGAGAAGTTGTCAATTAAAACACTTTCAAAGGAAGCCTTATGTGTTGCAGTGCCCACCTTGCGAGGGGTGCTGGCGCTGAACACGTAGGAGTGTGGCAGTAGACCCTCGGAGATCCCTCCGCTGCGGAAGGAACGGGAGGCCGAGTTCACGGAGCAGCTGCCGCCGGATTTGTCGTTAGGAAGTCCGCAGGAGCCGCAGACCACCGTCCGGCTCCGCAGGTTGTACTCGCTGTCTCCACAGGTGCTGTGAGCCACCTGCTGAGATCGGGCGTTAGTATCCGAGCATTTCATGAGAACACATTCTGTAGGCATGTTTGATTGCTGGCCTCAAAAGATTGTTTTATTTTGAAAGGAGCACTGGGGGATATCTTCAGGGGATGCAGAATGCTTCACTAAACTCTAAAGCTGACACAATAAATTGATTAAACAATAAGTTGATGAACATAAAATTATATCAGCAACTATTTTGATAATAGAGGATAATAATATTCCTTGATTGTAACTTCTTCAATGTGAAGATTTGTGGATTTGCTTGTATTGATTGAAAGCCCATTTATCTTTGTGTTTTGGACTACTGGTCTTATAAAACAAGCTTTTTTGGCTGTGAATGAGAATTTTTCCCAATTTGCTTACAATTTATAGATAAAACAATGACTTAATGAATTCAGAAAATAATCAACTTATTACCCGATAATAATGTATTTGCCCAAAAAATATTTTTAGGCTTAAAATATGGTTGTTGTTCCACTCTATCTGACCATGGAATGGGTAAAGAAATCAACAATTCATTACCGATTTTCAGGTTGTTTATGTGTCTCTGCATCATGTCAGTGCACATGGCCAATTTCCAATATTAAAATGACTTTAATTTAACAGGACAATCCCAACCTGATCTATTGTTCTACCCCAAGATTGTTTAGAAGTGTTAAAACAGCTAATTTAATATTTCCAGGATGCTGAAGATCACTGTTTAGTGTTCCCACAGTGTTGTTGGTCTAATTCAAAGTGCACCAGCTCCATTTATCATGAAAATTAAGCATCTGGTGAATTTCTGCGGTATGCGTAGTATTTGTGATCAATACAATTGCTCTCACCATGTCGTCATCTTCTTCTTCAAACTGTGTGCGGGTGACCTTCCTCATTGCCATTTCCTGGAGGAAAAAGCTCAGTATAATTATGTATACATAATACATATGTATAATACAAATAAATAGAACTTAAGGTTCAAATAAAGTACCACAAGTCTGATGGGGAATTTATAATACCTCTCCGTTGACGCTGATCAGGGTGGTCTGGAACAGGTCTCCGGTGCCCCAGGATGACTGAGTCTTCCACACCAGGTCAGAGGGAGGATTGTGGGTTCCGCCAGCACCAGAGGCCCAGATCTGTCAGCCGTGGTAAAGGTACAATATAGGGTGAGTAATCTGCCACTGTGTTCGTCGCTGTTCTTGACTTGTGATTGTGCTGAGTAAAGGTGCTGCTTACCGTGACCCTCTGGCCGGCCTTAAGAGTGAATTTTACTGGGAACTTGAAGATGATCGGAGCATCGGACTCCACCTGCCGCTTCACCTGCCAGTTCCCCAAATTCTGATCCTGGTGGGTTGCATAAAAAGTCAGCGGGTCACATCCTCCGAGTGCTATTCTCCAAGTCTAATTCGGCCTCCAATGGCAATGTCAGGAAAGTGCTCTAATTGACCAAACACACAGTGTGCAACTGTGACAGTAAAAATCTTTAGTTTCCATCACTTAATCATCCCAGCATCTCACCTCATCTGATTTGTTGCTGAGTCTGACATATTTCCCGTCCAGGTCCACCTCGTCCACAGTGACCCTCCCGCTGGCTGAGGCCTGTTGGGCGATGCGAGTGCGAGCCACGGTTCCACCAGCGATGCTCGAGGCCTCGCTGTCGGTGTCGTTGGGGCGGCGCCTCTTGGCAGGAGAGCTCTGAGCGCTGTAGTGCACCGAGCGGCAGGTAGCTCCTGAGGTAGAGGAGCGACTCCCTGTCATTTTGGCGGGCGGGGGGCTGGGGGAGAGACGCAGCCTACAAGCACAAACACAAAAGTGTGAGAGGCGGAGAAGATGTCTAACTAACAACTCTGTAGCACAGAGGAAAGGCAAGACTCTTATTTTGTTGGATAAACTCATTGCGAGTGGCCAGCGTACCTTTGCTCCTCTCCCTCCAGCAGCTTCCTGTACGCACATATCTCCATATCCAGAGCCAGCTTGACGTCCAGGAGCTCCTGGTACTCATCCAGCTGCTGCTGCATTTTCTGTCTCATCTCGGCCATCTCTCTGTCTTTCTCCCCCAGCAGGCGGCGGGTGTTGTCCCGCTCTCGAGACAGGGCGTCCTCCAGGTCCCTTAGCTTCGCCTCGCGGGCCGCCAGCTGGATCGGACAGAAGGATAACACAGTTATTGTCAGATCAAAATTAACACAGCTTCCTTTTGGTTGCCAATGTGGAGGTGCCTTAAACCTGCATTCCTTATAATGACCAGTAGGGGGCGACTCCTCTGGTTGTATAGAAGTCTATGACTCTGCTTCTCACTTGATTTATTACCACAGTAAACATTGTGAACATGAGTTTATGGTCTCAATCTCTAGTTTCAAGTCTTCTTCAATACAGTCTGTGGCTATAAATCTGCACATGGTCATCATGATGCAATACATTGTGTCTACGAGCATCTTGCATGAGTCCCAATAGGAACTCTGAATACGATCTGTGTGAGCTGCTCGTTTCAGGTCACCTGTTTCTGCAGCTGGCTGATCTGACTGGACATGGACTCCAGGCGGATTCGGGTCTGCTGGAGCTCCTCGTGTGCTGCCCCAACCAGGTGGCTGCTCCGGTCGGCTGACTGACGAGCATTTTCCAGCTGACAGAGAGAAACAACGAGGTAGAGCATGACTAAAATCCAAATTGCCAAACAACTCTGCAGTCCGGATCTCATTTCGCTTCATTGGGACCAGTTTGTGGCTTCTCCAAAACAAAAACGGTCCTACCAAAACAGTGCATTTTTTGTTTTTTATAATGTTTTGACAAGTTACAGATATTTTATCTTCCGTTGAAGACCACAAAATCGAGTTCAGTTGTTTTTTAAAAACCTTTCAACTGTTGTAAAACTGATGGTCTACCTTGGAATTGTAGGTCTTCTCGATCTCATCTTTGTACATTTTGATCTGCAGTTCGTGCTGGCTGCGCATGTCCGTCAGCGCCTCGGACAACTTGCTTTCAAAATCATGCAGGTGGCCATTGTCCAACTCAACCATGCGAGACTCATGGCGCCGCTTTGTCTCCCGCAGTTCCTTTTGGACAATCACAAAAGCAATTTCACTCCCAACTACAAATACAATGTTTGGTCGATGCTGATGTGATCAAAATGAAAGGAAAAAAAAGAAGTAGAGAAAGTTCCTTTTTAACATGATTTATACGTAATAAGAGCTGTTCTCTGGGATTCTGACCTCAGAGTGAAGGTTCCTCGAAAACTCCAGCTCCTCCTTGAGGGTCTGGATGCGATTCTCTCCGTCCACCCTCCTCAGCATCTCATCCTGCAGCTGCTTCTTGGCATCGGTCAAACTGGTGTCCAGCTGAGAGAGCACAACAGGAGCAGAATATTAGTGCGAAGCGGCGTACAAACATTCACAGTGCAGAAATGTGCAGTAAATACAGTTAAGAGGCCAGGAGAAGTGAGAGAGTCGTGTTCTTTAATCAACATGTCCGAGCTCCAGAAGCCATGACAGAAAAACTGAAGTCAGCAAAGAAAACCTTAATTTGCTCACACACCAATACTGAATATTATAATTTTTACTCGAGAAAAGTAGTGGGCTTGCTTTCAAAACTCCACTGTAAAAACTCCCAAATAAAGAAAAGCTAGTGGTGAACGCAAAAATAGGGTTGGAAAATGGGTCTCTGATAAGCTAAAAAACAGAGGAGCATGAGGGACAAACAAAGAGTTGGTGAGCTCGTAGGCTAACTAATTGCAGAAAGATTGATCCCAGATGTGTTTCCGCGGAGCCAAGAGTTGAGCGTGGGTTTGAGTTTACCTTGGCAACCTGTGCCTTCAGGTCCCGGTTTTCCACCTCGAGGCCTCGTTTCTCTCCCAGAGCCGTAGTCAAGGACGCGTCCTTGGAGTTCAGCAGAGCCTCCAGGTCTTTGAGCCTCTGCAACGCTATGACCAATTCAGACTCCTTTTTAGTGTTCCTGCAAAGACAAAATGAGTCTCAGGTGTTAAGTTCCATCTTTCTGGATGTGTTTATCAGTATTGATACAGGACTAGGGTTGGGTACCGAAACCCGGTGCCAATATGGCACCGGTACCAATACGACCGGTACCTACCGGACCGAAACGCAACGCAGATTTCGGTGCTTCTTTTCGGTGCCTGAGCCGATTGAAATACTTTTTTTAACACTACTCTGATGACTCCGTCCTGGCAGCAGGTAACGATAGCTACCGTTTGTATAGCTACAGCAGCTAGCTAGCCATCAACCTTTTAACAGAGAAAATGCCGAAAGGTAAAGGGTCAAAAGTGTGGCTGTTTTTATTTTGAAAGTCCGTTGCTCACTGGCAGCGGTGGAGGAATGGAGACTACTGGACATCGCTGCGGTAAAGTCAGCAGACACTCAGGTCTCCGTGGTCAACTCAGCAGACACTCACATGTTAGTGACCTATACGCTGAAATTCACGGTAAACGCATTCAAACGGTACAGATCGGGAGCGAGCGAAGGACTTTGAAAGTTAGCGGAAAGATTTAACGTGAGACAACATCCGGTTTCTTCAGAGAAACATCTGGTTTTCAGAATAAGATGCCAACAAAGTATGAATTAAATTGACATTAAGTATAAAACATGCTACGGTTCAGGCACCGTTTAGGCACCGTTTAGGCACCGGTATCGTTTTAAAAGTATCGTTTTAGCACCGGTATCGGAAAAAACCCAAACGATACCCATCCCTATACAGGACATCCCGCTGAACAGACGTTCATTTTGCTTTGTAACTTAAGGGCCAAGTGGAAACTGAATTACTACAGTTTCCTTCACGCAGTCAAATGAAACAAATGTGAGCTATTTTTGAATAAGGATGTAGCCCGGATAGGAACGGGAAAGACCTCGGTGCGTATGACTCACAGGCCACAATGATCCTGGTCCAGTCCCACGTACGCGCTAGCCACAAACCACAGCCGTTGGTGTTTAGCTGAGACGATGCCATGGCAACGGCTCGGCTTTGCCAAGCACAAAGCACACATCGGCCCGTCGTCTCAACATTTATGGAAAAATAATGGAGGCAAGAGTGGAGCCCTGTAAACACTGCCACGTATTTTGTGCATAATGATTACTGTGGCGAAGGAGGGGAAACTGGGGAAAGAGTTAGTCATCAGGGTCTGGATGTGGCAGCATGGGAAGGAGTCCGGCGTCAAACTGCAGTGAGCAATGAGGAGAGTATGCTGAAGCCAGGGAGTGGCCCCGAGGCTCGCAGGGTGTCAGCAAATAAAAGCATCGGCTATTCAAAGCTAATGAGTAATTGTGTTCTGCTGCTGTGGGCCGCATGCTGACACGTTTGACATGTTAACAGTACAATCGCAAACACTCTCACTCGCGCTTTAATGGGCCAATGGGTGCCTTTACCTGAGGAAGATTTGGTTGAAAATGGGGATTTCAGAAGCCCCGAGGCAGGAAAACATCTGGTTCTGTCGTGTGTTTTCATTTTATGAAAGGGCAAACCAGGCTGATTTGTTTTATTTTGGACTAAAAACCCAATAACCTGTGAAGGGAAACTAGACAATGCTTGCTCTGTCTGCTCTAGATACTTGATGTCTGCAGTTACTGTTTGGTAATTCAGACTTTAAAGCTATTTTGTTGCCTCTGTGGCCGCAAGTGCTAATTATGGGATAGTAGTAAATGCTCATTCAGTAGTGTAGAAAATAGGCACCAGGACAACAGTTACACCACAATGTCTGTATATAGTTTGATAACATTTGCCACCGTTAGCTATCAGTCATACCAGACCACGTGCTGCTGCAGCTATTAACTGAGTGTATCGAATTAAAAGGGCCCTTTGTTGCTTGTGAACTCATCTTTTTTCATAAGTAAAAAGGAATATTAAAAGTTTTAAAAGCTTCTTTAGTCTACTTTAATTGTAAAGACACACATGGGTGCTTCTAAGGGATTCAGAGGCTTTAAGGTACTGAGACAACTCCTTAAAACATCCTCCACAACCTCACCCTAATCCATGTAATTTACAGTCTGGAGACATTGCTCCTTCTTTTGGATTGCGATGTGCTGCGAACCCACCTTGCCTTCAGCTCCTTGTAGTCCTCCCGCAGCTTGCCCAGCTCCAGCTGCAGGCGCGCTCGCTCTTTGGCCACAGAGTCCAAAGTCTGACGGGCGTCGGCCAGCTCGGCCTCGTAGGCGGCCTTCAGGCCCGACAGCTCCCGGCTGACCTCGGTCTCCGACTCTGTGATGCGCACACGCAGGCCGGCGTTCTCGGTCTCCAGAGAGCGCACCTTGTCGATGTAGACGGCCAGCCGGTCATTGAGGTTGCACAGGTCGTCCTTCTCCTGGAGCCGGGTGATGCGGTTGGGGGACAGCGGTGAGTTGGCACCTCGGGGGGTGTTTTTGGGTGTCGCCATTTTACTTCTATATTTCCTGAAACAGAAGACAGGACTACCAACTCAATTATTATGAAAGTTGGTTCTTTTCATGCACAATAAATGCACAGGATTTATTTATTCTGATGTACAAATGTATCTATTGGCATTGGACTGTACAATGTGCAGGCTATAGTTAATACATAGGAGGATAGAGGAAGTTGGCCACACAGTTCTGTCTACAAACACATGCCGAATCCATCCAAGGAGATTCTTACATTTAAGGGAAAGCGGCTCTGTGAGTATGAAAAAGCCATAACTGCAAGTTTAGAATTGGAAAAAAACCCAGAATTCTCTTTGAAGTGAAGTGTGCACATGTTTCCAGAAACTCTTTTGAGTGCAGAGACATAAAACGTGCAAAAGACAAAGAGCATATTTGATCAAAAGACATGGGAGGGGTTGTCGACTCCACCCTGAAATCAAAGTAAAGTCTCTGCACAAATAATGCCAAAGCTGACAGGAGTGGTTTACCTTTTTAGTGCCGGTCACAAGAAGATCAATCTCTGCTCCGAATACTTTCGTAGACTTCTCTGTTAATCGCCTTTTAGTTATTTTGTGATCCGAGTTCCCCCTCTAAGTTCTCCAGCACGGTTCGGTCTGTTACTGCACTGTCTGCAAATCCATCTGAGGTTGCCCATATAGGAAAGAATGAGATGGGAGGAGAGAGCTTGGCCTCAAGTTTGGCACTTGGTGGGTGGTTGTTCCTCTCGCTCTCTCTCTCTCTCTCTGTCTCTCTCTCACTCTCTCTCTATGTCTCTCTCCCACTGGAATGGGTGTGCAATCTGAATGAATGAGTCACCGGCTCCTCAAAGAAATGCACAATGCCATGTGATACAAGGGATATTTTTAAAGGTTGAGTTCTATCCATTCGCTGTGTTTGGCTCAAACCAGGCTTCCTTTCTGTAAAGTTCGAATGAAAAAGATACAGAGCAGGTTTAAACTAAGTTTCCAGAGCCTGAAGTCTGGTTTTATGCACAATAATTCGATCAAACTTCCTTATTCTTCAATTAAACGTCTAAAAGGTCAGTTCAGTTTTCAGGAATGTGTTTCTTCTATGCACTGAGTGGGGGTGGGCAACAGTCCCCTTTGCTGACCCCATGTTTGAAAGAAGCACCGCAAAAGTGCCCTCCAGCTTGCCCTTAGTGGAGAGAATGAGAGGCGGAGGAATGAAGGCTGCCCTGCATGCCAGTAAACTTGGATGCAACTGGTGCTGTGTGTATTCATTTTTTTTCACCCATGCCCCTCAGACATCCTGAGTCTGAGGGGCATGCTGCTGTGAATGTGGAGATTGTTAAGGGTCAAGGCCTCAGCGTGGGAGACAGTGATTTTTCCTTCATGTTGTATTTGCAGGAGTCTTTCAGAACAGAGGAGATGACAGCACTCAGTATTTCACATTTCAACAGACTGTAGTGTACTGTAAAACACCCAGAGGTTCTCAGCTGGCTGATAGAAGTTAGACATGTCCCAATACAGCAAACAAACTAACATGGAGGTCATTTCTATCTCATCTGGGAGAGCATGCGTCCCGTCCTGGGTTCAATTCTGTCCCATAGTCCTTTGCTGGGTGTCTACCCCCTCCCGCCCAGCTTCTCCAATTAAGGCAATAAGGCCCTAAAAAATGGTCTTTAAAAAATCCTGTATTTTACTCAGTGTGAACTTCATTCTGCGGCTTCGATGAAGAGGAAGGAGGAACAAGCTGATACAGAATATACTGAGTATGAAAATGGGATAGTGTTTGTTTTCCAGCCTTAGAAGGGGTTAAATGATGAATTCATTTTTAAGAATGTACTGTAATTATTACACATCTCCAGCAGACCATGGTTGTCTTTTGAAAATGTTTATTTACATGGACTTTATTGAATTATTTGCGTGTCTTTTTTTTATTAACATTCAATACTTATCAACCATTAACAATTATAATTTTAAATATGTCAATGAATGTGTCGGGGCCCTGCTGCTGTGAATGTGGAGGTTAAGGGTCAAGGCCTCAGTGTGGGAGACAGTGATTTTTCCTTCATGTTGCATTTGCAGGATTCTCTCAGAACAGAAGAGATGACAGCACTCAGTATTTCACATTTCAACTGAATTATGTTCCAACTGATTACATTGTTCTTTCTTTCTTATCCTTTTAACCCTCCTGTAAAACCAAAAAATCCTAATAAATATAGTTTGTACCTCATCACCAACACCCTTACTAACAATTCAATCAGTATTTAGTGGAATGAAGTTATTCACCCCTCCATAGATCATAGTTCAATGAGGGTAACTCACTCGTTTTAATGAAAAATACAATTTAAAACAATTTTTTAGGTACATTGGAAAAACCTAGATGTAAATTGCATTAGTCTACCATAACATGTATTTTTCTCTAAATTATTTTTATATTTTTAAACTTTCTTTTTTTCATGGGGTGATGTAGATAAATGGAGATGAGACACCTCTGCTGTTCAGGGTCATATTGACCCGCTCACTCAAAATCAAGCTAAATGAGTCATGAGGATTTGTATTGAAAGTAAACTTTACTCATGTTTACTTATAGTGTTAAGGAACAGACATTTACAAAAATTAACAAGATATGAACACAATGAACGAGGTGTATGTGTGTGTCTGTGTGTGTGTGTGTGTGTGTGTGTGTGTGTGTGTGTGTATCTACACAGCACACGAGTGACATGTCGTCACGGTGTGCTTTGTGCTAATATATGTTGCCACTGTCTTTATAATATTTTCGGTATACGTGTATTGGGTGAGGATGAACACTGTATTTCACATTTTTTGACACAAATGTCTCGCTTGGAGGATCAGGTATATCAGTTTCCTCATCTGATGGTTCATAATCAGCATCATTATAATCTGAATTGACCTCAAGATGGTCTTCATCTTCAGACACATCCTCCTCTATTTCACTGTCGTGATCAAGGATGTGCTCCAGAGCCTCCAGGCCTGTCATCCTTTTATTTCTGTTGCTCATGTTGTCCTACAGTAAGCTGCTGTGTTGTATGTATCTGCAGAGTGTAATGTTGGTAGGACTCCCAAGCAACCCTTTCGTATGTTTCTCCCCTCTCCTGCTAAGTGTGGGCGGAGTTTTCCCGCGAGAAAAAAAAAGGTTCTCGCCAAAATAGTATCTTTCTCGCACAGGTGCGGTAGTGAGACCGCACGTGTGTGTGTGTGTGTGTGTGTGTTTGTGTGTGTGAAATGGGGTGAAACATGTTGGGAGGAGTAAGAGATACTTTGTCTCACATTTTCAAAGAAAGAAATGGTCTAAACATGACCCTTCTGACCCCTTATAGCCTCCACTTTCACTGCCGGGTCAAATTGACCCGAACATCATCTCTGTTATATAAACCTGCAGGGGGGGGGGGGGGGGGGGGTTGCACATACATGATATTTTTTATTTAATTTTGTTCACGTTGATTACCCTAATTAAGGCAAGCAGAAGAAGTTTCATACAGAAAAAGTACTTTAAAATATTTTTTCTAGATTTTCAAACTTTGAAACGGGTCAATTTGACCCGCAACATAACAGGAGGGTTAATCATCTTGTGACCTCCTCCGATTTACACTGCCTTCAAAAAAAATGCTCACCGTATTTTATTTACACTGATCAACAGAAAAAGATAATTTACTGTCAAAGTGAAAACAGATTTACGCAGTTGTATAATGTGTAATCATGTCCGTTTGGTAATATTTGTGGTATCAAACACACTATGTTGTATATGTAAATATTTATACATACATACATTATATATAAATATACACTCCTTTTTAGTAAATATATATACAGTACATACATATACATTGTTTTTGATATACATATATACACATTCTTTTTTTATAAATGATGCATATATAGACACATTATTTTGTATATATACAAACATTCCTTTATTATATGTATACGCATTATTTTTATACACACATATATATATAAACATTTCTTTTTTAAACACACACACACACCTATATGTATACATGTATATATATAATTATTATTTTTTCTCGCTGTATTTTGTGCGGAGGACATCCTGCATGCTGACAGATGAAGATCGCCTCCCATCAGCTGAATTTGATGGAGAGCTTGACTCTGACTGCACAAAGTCAACACGATCCTCTTATCTGCTCTCAAACTCAACCCGTCTTCTGGTTTTAAAGTAAAAACAGGTACAAGCTGTCCCAACACCACATAAAACCAGTGAATTATGAGACGCCTGTGTGTGCGCGAGCGATGTGGCTCGACGTGGACGATTTCTGTCATGTGGTTTGTGGGAAAACCCGTATTGGATCTCCGCGGTCACCTGGGCAGAGAACCTGAAGAAAAAAAAGAGGAAGAAGAAGTGAGCCGATTGTCTGTCAGATCAATGTTGTACAGATTAATACTGCCTGAGTCATATATTTATGACATTGCCTCAAAAACGCAAGGCAAATAATCCACGCGCGTGGAGGTTTTAACGCAGAAATACACCGGGAACAAACACGATACTACAGTTTAACCACTAAACTATTTGAGTCACGTGAATGCTGGGCAACAATATCTGAAATCTCACAAAGCCAAACCAACATTTTCAGTGCAAAAACAAACACCCACCCAATCATTTTTTTACACATTATAAACGAACAAAATAGTCCACTCCGCATCTTATTGGCCGCATGTCGCAGCCCGCAGCTTTGCGCGGATAAACAGCAGCTGTGCGCCGCGGAGCAAACCAAGGACGAACACATTACCAGCGAACCAATTTCACAGGAAATGATCTTCCGTCCGTGCACCGTGCAGTTCATCTAAACTACTATAACGAGCTGAACCCCGCCGACCGGAGCACCGCCGCCTCCGCCGTAGCCGCGTGAACACCCAGAGTGTTTTTTTTTGTGCGCGTTGTGTTGTGTTTTCCGCACAGACGACCGCCTCCCCGCTCAGCAGCGGCCTCCATTTTAGCTCCTCGCCCGGCCGCTGCCTCACGTGTCCTGGACTGTCTTCCTCACATGACCCGTGTGTTTGTCCCCGTGATCAGCGCTTCCATCTCCGTAAATCAGTGTCGTTGAATATCAGCGGGTTTTTTTTTTACACCCGCAAAAGCCTTCATGGATATGCTGGAGCAGAGTCTGGACAGCTCGGCGAGGTGAGAGGCTGCCGGCCGCTTCCTGCTCAGCCATGGCTCCCTCACACGGCCTAAAATAAACCATGTTTTCATTCTCTTTGCTAACACAGTGCTCCGTTCACAACCCCTGCATGCTCCCTTTAATACTTCTGATATATGTACACTGTTTTTTTGTGTTGTTTTTGGTAGTATCAGAGAGTGCGCAGCTCGCGGAGATGATGCTCTTCGGCATCCGTAAAGACATTTTTTCGGCAGAAAACTGTGCGCCGTTTTGCAAATCTGTAACATGCCGATTACTGTTTTATTTACTAGACAATGAATGCACCGCAGCAATTTGTGCCATTATTGTCAGGGCGATATTTGTTCATTAATGCGTTGTTACTGTACGTTATATAATGCAACTGTTTGTAAGGTTTAATGCATAACTCTTAACTAGGAGGGGCTGTGTTATTAAGAATGTGATAGTTTATTGTGAAGTTTGTCTCTCCTTGTGCAGTAAATCAAACCACTTCCGCTTCAGTTTTGATTCATTAAAGTTTACCTTTTCCGCCTGGAAGTTGCAGAAAACCTCATCTGTCACGCTTGCACGCTAGTTATGCATCACTTTATTTTTATGTCTGATCCGTTGTCCCCTCTTGTTACCACCTGGGGGCGCTGTTCGCCCACAACTGAGATCTGGATCCACATTAATATAATTATGATGATTGATTTCGTTTTCTCTTGTTGTTTTTTTAGTCACGACAAACAGGAAACGGAAGAGGTGGTGCAGTTACAGGAAGGTGGGAGCCTCATTTTCTGCTAAACTAGACAACAAATAATCTGTTTTAATTTCTCAATATAAAAATATGTGATGCAGATGCAGGTTCTGCCTCTTTTGAGACACATTATAAGAACTGAGATCTTGATTATTGTAAAAGAAAAACGTGTGCATGTCTGCAGACATGTTGCAATCCTCTCACATCTGTGTTATTGATGCTCCTGCCCTGGGGCACCTCCACAGATTTGAAACACGTTGCCCTGTGTGTTGCAGGAGAGACGGTGGGGACGGAGGAGCAGACTGCAGTGACCATCACTGGTGTCCCGCAGGCGACGTTCACTGACCACAATGTGCAGTACCAGTTCCGCACAGAGAACAGTGGAGGACAGGTGAGCATGGAGGACCTGTCTTCTACACAACAATGTGGTTTATATGTTAGTTGGTTGGTTAGTTTGTTAAGCCCATACATTCAAGAAGTCTCATTCATTTTAAAAGAGAGACGGCAACATCAATACATGTAACAGCGACACCATATAGACTACAACATCACAACAACCCTGCACTGATTAAAAGTGTTTACTACAAAGTATCACTGAGTGAGTGGGTCTAACATGACAGAAATGTAGTTTTCCTGTGATGGAGATATGCTAAGTCTGGATGTTTTGTAGAGCTTTCATATAATGTCAAATTTGTGTTAGCTTAACGTGAGCTAGTTAGCGTTAGCTCACTGGCTAACAGCATGAAGTTCCCTCACAGGTTAGCTAACTGCCCTGCTGGTGTTTTAATTTGTACAATTCCTACACAATGAATGATTCATATTAACTGTACTTACTATGGAGAGCTGAAGTAAAGCCGCAACTCACAGATTCTGTTCCAGAAGTAACGTTAAGAAAACCTCGTGCAAAATCACATTGACATTTGTAAGAATTTAAATAAACAACTTTGATATGTGTAGTTCTTCAAAAACCTACCTCTCTCATGTGTTTAATGTCATTATTTATTCATTAGTTATTATTTGAAAGAGTGGCCGCACGCTTTGAACATGTTTTTTCAGCTGTAAACTAAAGGATATGACTGTACTGTGATGAATCAATGCTGGTGTTGATATTGACATGTCTTATCAAATCTATAAAAAAGTTCATGGTTTAAAAGTAGCTCAACACACCCAAATAGTGTTTAGAATCAGCCCAATGCTGAGAGAGTCAACCAGTTGGGACTAATCTATGTCAGAAAATATATACTGAAAAATACGTATAAATATGCAGAGTGGTGGCCTGTAAAGCCGGCAGTGTGTTTATTGTTTGCTTATGTTTTTTTCACCCAATAGAATCTCTTTAAAAGATAAAAACCGTCTCCTCTCTGCTCTGTCCCCAGGTGACGTACCGCGTGGTTCAGGTGACCGACGACCAATTAGAAGCAGCCGCTGATGGGACCGGAGCTGTCAGCGTCGTCTCCACCGCGGCGTTTGCCGGAGCCCCTCAGGCTGTGGCTCAGGTGAGTAAAAAACTGCCAGACTGAAGTGTAACTGTAGTCTGACTCACACGGTGTGCAAATGCATTACTTAGACAAGGAAGGGATAGCGGAGTGTTAAACGTCACACAAATGTGTTGACATATAGTACTCTCTATCCAGAGAGCACTTTATGGTGCGTCCCGCTGTGAAAGGACCCAAAGCTTTGGTTCCTTTTTTCCAGCTTTGGGCCTCGAACTACAGCAACATTTTTCTATTGGATAATAAACATAAATTGACTGAATGGATTCAGAACGGCTACATCAATGTGAACACTTACAAAGACACGCACAGTCTTACTATATATTATGTTAAGGCTGCAGCTATCGGTTATTTTAGTAATCAAGTATTCTATTGATCATTCCATCAATTTATCGAGTAATAAGAAAATAAATGTTTTTCCCATATTATTAAAGAGCAATAGTAAAAAAAACAAAGAAGAAAATAAGACTCTTCAAATTAGCAACTAATTGGCTTCCTCAGAAAAATCCCCCCAAATTCTTTTGCTTGAATTGCATAAAACAAAACCCAATCAATGCATTTAAGTGCCACATTACATTCTAGGGTTTTAAATAAAGCATTTTCTGAAATGGAAACACAATAGATTAAAAGAATTTCAAAGTACTTTGTTTCAGCCCTATATTATATACATATATTATATGTTTGTTTACTGTTTGGCCGACTTGTCCCTGACTCCACCTTTTTTGCCAGGCCGTCATCCAGAACCCTTTCAGTAACGGGGGCAGTCCCGGCGGCGAGACCGTGGGAGGCGAGACGCGCTTCGCTTATTTCCCCGCCACCACCGTCAGCGATGGCACAGCCGTGTCCGTGCAGGCCACCTCCGACCCGACGATTGCACAGGCGGGAGGTGAGCAAGCGGCGGTGGCTCCGACGCCAAAATCCAAATTCACAAGTCCGACCATCAGTAGAACTTTTATTTAGTCCTCATTTCTGTCTCTTAAAACCCAGGCCAGTTTTACGTGATGATGAGCCCCCCCGAGGTGCTGCAGGCGGCGGCCCCTCGCACCATCGCGCCACGCACACACACCTACACTGCGTGAGTATGACCGAACACATTCATCCCATCCCTGAAGTTACCAAACCTCTCTCCCTCTCTCTCTCTCCTTCCACGTGTTTGGCCGACTTCCCCCCCCCCCCCCCCCCCCCTTCCTCCCGCCTCCCATGTTAACTTCACGGTGGATCGGATGTCCTTTACATCTTCCTTCCCCTTGCTGGAGTGATTAGTTTTGTCATTGTGTGTACAAATGAAGATACCTAAAAATACGAAAAGAAAAATCATTTAAAAAAAATCCAACCTCTGAAAACCACACTGTGTCCTACTTACCTGCCATCCCCAGAGACCTTGATGAAAGCGAGATGTTGCAGCATGGCAGTTCAAACTGGTGAGAAGAACTTTCACATACGACCCCCTCCCCCATCATGTGCTCACTAATTAATCGTTAGCATCCTCCTGTCGTTCATTGTATGTTCACAGGTTTAGTTAACGGGCCACTTGAGGCTGTTCGTATCCCGTGACTGGGTCCCCTTGGCTCAAATTAGCAAACGTATTCTCCCCACATGGCGTTTTTTCTATTCTGTTGCACCACAACCTGTCTTTAAAGTGGATTTTTGTTTGGTTTGTATGACATGTACCTACACAAAATGTAATTGGTAGCACCAGATCGTATTGAGGAGCTTCCTAGCAAAGGAGGTGAAAGCATATGCATGCATGACTGCATATTTTAAAACTTTTTAGAATCTTTGAAAACAAGCTGCTTTTTTCATGTCACTGCAGCAATTTTGACTATTTTGTGTTTGTCCAAATCAAACTCCAGTTTAATTCCAGGTTGTAATGCACCTAAACAGGAAAGCAGGCTTTGTAAGGCTGATGGCAAATACTCGTCCTAATTCAGGGTCTGAATCCCACAAACCGTTGTCCCTTCAGAGGACCTGAAGGTTCAGCTGTGACTGCACCTTCTTCCCCAAGACTAATAAAGGCCAGTTCAAGGAGTTCAAAAAATGAGTTTGATGCATCTGACGATAACATTATTCGATGAGCAGGTGTTCTGTATTTGGTTAACACTGAAAATCTGCTCGTGTATTAATAATTTCACTGTCAAGTTTGTTTTGCTGTGTCTTAACAGGAAGGTGGACGGTCCACGGGCGCCCAGAGACGAGAGGCGAAGAGCACAGCACAATGAAGGTATGTGGGCGCTGGTGGCACGAGCGTTGGAGTCCCTGTCTGCTTTGTGTTTTGTAAAAGCTGCACCGATCATAGTTCCATCTGAAAGTTCTCCGTTTCAAGAAGTCCTAACACGTTATGTCTTAACAGTTGTATTTCCGGTTTAAAACCAGCTTCTTTCTTTCTTCACAGTGGAGAGACGAAGAAGAGACAAGATTAACAACTGGATCGTCACACTTTCAAAAATCATCCCCGACTGTAGCATAGACAGCAGAACTGGAGCGGTGAGTGCTGTGCAGAGGTCAGCCCTCCAATCAATGACGCTCTCCAAGAGACTAGAATTTGCCAAAGCATGTGACGTAGTGACAGATTGCTCCCTGCCTGTTCTTTGATTGGATTAAGTCCGGCTCTAAAGATGAGGGTTTTGAAGACACGCTGCTGGAATGTCTGTGATCTACATTCTCTGCTCTCCAAGTCTTCACTTCGACACATGAACCACTGATACTTTCTGTGCATCCTGTCTTTTCATCTGATGCATGCATAAAAGATGCTGAAAGTCAGATTTAAGACACCCGGTGTAACCACAGCCAATAGTATTCATGGTGGGTACGTGGCGGTGCTTTTTTCGGTTTATTAATCTGATCCAGCTCCACGTGTAACCAGAAGTGTGTCTGAGAGAATCTGAAAGAGTTTAGTCACAAGAGGAAAGGTTGGCAAAGATTCGTGTGAGGGACACAATGGTGGGGGCATACAAGGAAGTGCTGAGTCATAGTTAACCCCTTTTGGTTTTTTTGTAACTTCTCGATGTGCTGTGTTTCTCAGAGTAAAGGAGGCATCCTGTCCAAAGCGTGCGACTACATCCGAGAGCTGCGCCAGAGCAACCAGCGACTGCAGGAGAGTTACAAAGAGGTGGAGCGGGTCGAGATGGACAACGAGCTGCTGAGACAACAGGTGAACCTCCCATATATATTATATATCTGATAGCATCACTTAAGACCACTGTAACCTTCCTAGGATGACAGGAGGTGAAACTAAGCTCACATTATTGTGGGTTTAACTCAGACTCATCCAAACTATGTTCTGTTTCCCGAGAAAGATAATAACGAGAGAACTGGAAAAACGAGTTGCATTCCAGGCATAAACCAAAAAGGCTGATTCATACAAAATATAGGTATCAGAAATACATAAATACTTTTACGAGTGTGACCGGAGTGCACAAGCAGCCTCTAAACAGAATATAGAATCAGTCTTAATAGAAAGACTTTGAAAAAAGCCAAATGACTTGAATTCTTATACGATGAGCAACAGTCACACATCACTTCCAGCGGGTTGTTCTCAGCAGACGGATCACAAACAATTCTCATGTTCCTCGTTGCTGTAGTGAAGTTCTCGCAGCCAGCAAACCTTGTAACCGATCGATTTGTCAGTCACCTGAAATCGCACGAGGTACATCTCCAGTGAAATGTGATCCCGTCAGCGCCTCGGACTGCTGCATTATTCATCATAAGCACACCGCCGGAAGAGTCGCCTGGTTCAAGGGCTCTGTCCACTGGAGAAACATAGGACGCCATATTCTAATGCCAACCAGCATGAATGATGTTCTTTTGTGTTAACAAATATTGATGCCACCAAATAACACACTAAAGCGGGCAGAGCATATTTCTCCTGTTGCGTTTAATGGTGCTTGTGTGTTTCTGACCGGGACAGAAAATGTCTCATTTTCAGAAAAGAAAAAGAAAATCCCTTCTATTCTGTCTCCATGCCTCTAATTCTCTTCTTTTTTTTTTTCTAGATTGAGGAACTGAAGAACGACAACGCACTGCTTCGAGCACAGCTACAGCAGCACGGCGTAGAAGTCAACGGAGATGCGACGCCACAGTGATCGTGGACTGGACAAACGTCACCAACACGGCGTCGCATCGTCCCGCCCACCTGAACAATGCCAGGAAAGGAAGAATGAGAGACAATTTCCATCTGAAATTGGACCACAGACACAAAAACACGAGAGCAGGGCTTCGAGAAGAGCGCTGAAGGACTCGAGGCCTCCTCCTCCTCCTCCTCCAGCTGTTTGAGGCCCGAACGCTCTGAAATCCGTTTACTGTGTAGCTACATGAACCTCTCGCCTCTGCTTGAAAGGAATAGGACCTCCGCACAGCGCCACCACCACGCTTGCACCAAACTTTCTTTTGACTTTTAAATTATGAACCCGCCACAGAAAAATTTCCTTTTAAAGAGTTCACCTTTTTATCGTACGGCAAACTTCTACTCCTTTCCTTTTTTTTTTTTTTTTTTTTTAATTTTTACTTTTGCTGTGTTTGAAACTACTAAATGTGACTCGAATGATAGCTCTCCTTTGCTTTTTAATTTATTAGTGTTTAAAGAATGTGTGCACAGAAAGAAAAGCTGATTCCACAATTTACTTTCCCCCCCCCCCAGCAACAAACGCATAATGGAAAAATCAGATATTTTGATCACTGTTGCCAAGGACAGTTAAAATGACCGTCAGTGGATCGCGTGTATATATATCGTTGATCTGTGTGCAATTTGAGGTAACTTTTTACCCCGACACTCCAAGCACCGGGCAGTGCTCCCAAACTCTATACACACACAATCAAAGGTCGGTAAACTTATTAAAAAAAAAATGTCTGACAGTCAAAGCAGATTTAAAGGCACAGACATGCAGCTTATATGTTTAGTGTGAGGCCTTAATAGAAGCCAGTGTGAGAATCTGGGCGTTAACATAGCTCAGGTAATCGGCGTCGTGCTCTGGCAGGTGGTTCAGACTCAATGAATCCTTGACACAGTCTCGATCTCTCTGGTGTCCATATTAGGTGCAATGTAAAGATAAATGATGATTTTCAAGGTGGGAATCTTTTTTTTTTTAACGGGCATTAAAATACAGTTGGTTTGTATATCTGCTTAATAGTTCACTGGTGTAAATGCACTGAAAGAGAGGTTCAGTCGTAAGAGGTTTTGTTTTGAGACCAGCCTCTGATTGGCTCACTAGTATTGCTGCATTTTAGTGGATACCTGAGGTGGCTTTTTTTTTCTTTTTTTCTCACAATCTTCTCTAAACCTTTGGGAACCGTTGCTGCCGACAGAAGACCATGAAACAACCACGGTCAGGAATGTGCTGAGGGTAGTTGGGATGCGCGTGATGGTAGTTATAACTAACCAGCTTTTGTATACACTGAAAGTCACCACAGCATGGAGAAAAATATAACCACTGGCATGACTAAATCTGATACTACAATAAAACAGAAGTGTTTATACCCGAGTGTTGTTCAGCGCAGGTCCATTTTGTGTAGCGAGCGAGGTGATCAAATGAAACTTGGGTGTGTTTTCTGTGTTTCTTTTTCAGTAGATTTTGTGACCTCACAGGAGTTTCAGCTTTATTTTGATGGGCGTTAAGGATGCTCCTGTAGTGTTTACATTGGACCACACAGTTTGATAGCTGTTAACTAAAGACTGTGATATGATAATAGGAATAGCTTGTATGCAGATGTTTTTATAGTGTACTGGTTGATTGATCACTAACACCTCACCTGACAACGTCTGGGCCACACTTTGGGCTTTTGTCATATAGTTGATGCGCAAAAGTCAGAGATTTTGGCGCATCGAAATCCCAACTATCAGTATTTGACACATGTCGATACAGAAGCTATCTGAGGAAGTGTGATTTTTAAAAAAACAACTTCTGAAGTGTCAATACAGCTGAAATTCATAATGACGTCACAGAATTTGGTATTTAAAATGTTGCATTGTAACGTTTCCGCCCGACGCTCGAGCTGGAACAATACGTGTCAAAGTTTGTTTGTCCTTCGTTACGTTCCTCGTCGGCTGACGGTGTCACGGAGAGGAGGGACGTCACGAACGTTGCCACGGTGTTTTAATTATTAAAGAATTACACGCGAACGTTGTGTCGGCTCGTTGCCCCGGAGACGGCTCGTGCACTCGTCGCTATAGGAAACCCGGTGCAGAGGAACCAGCGCGCGCCGACTATCTGAACGTTCTAGAATTCCGGTGAGTAGAATTCAATAAGAAAACGTTGAGATGCAAAATGTTTGACGTCACGGTGTTTTAAATTCAGCTTCGTTAACCGCAGCAACACCTAGCAGCTTCATGTTTCGGCAGTTGGCTACACTTTACGGCCTCGTCACCTCAACTCATTTGCATATATCCGTTACAAGTTGCTATAGTGTCCGAGCAAACGGCCCATTAAGTTCAAATGCTGCATTCAAATTAACCGTCAAATATTCAACGTTACATGAAACGCGCATGATAAGGTATGGTAACACCACACTCACCTCTGATCACTTAATATTGAATATTGTATGACGGTAACCTTTTTAAGTTAAACTAAAGGTCTAATTAGGTAGTTTTAACTAGGCCTACAGCAATACATGCACTTTATTTAGTCAGGAGAATCACATGAAACTTTAGGAAAGTATCAAATCTCACAAAATGGAAATTTGCAATTAAAGCGTAGTGCTAAATGATTTTAGGGAAACTTAATTTTCCCATGTTGCACTTTGTTCATCACTCTCCTGCAGCCACTTGTGGTGTTTTCTGGGTCATTCAGACTGTGCACAGGATAGGACGAAGTGATCAGACTTTTACTGGCAAAGGCCGAATACTTTATCTTTCCTCTTTGAAAGTAACATGATTTTTGCAAACTCTGTTAATTATAATTGAAGAACTGCTCTGTCTTAAATGTTGACCAAAGTATCTCCGTTGGTCTGCGTCTGCTCACCGTGAAACTCGAGGGCATTAACACGCTACCCAAAACAAATCCTGCACATGTAACTGTACTCTGCAAATACGGTGATTTGGATGTTTGCGTGTCGCCGCAGCAGTAGGATGTCTGCACGTCCTGTGAAGCCTGGCCTGCGCCACAGTGTGTCAGAGTGGAACGGCAACAACCACCAGCTGTCTGCCACGGCCCAGCATGAGCAATTTGTTTCCAGTGTGATCCGGCAGGAGGGGAGGTCACTACGCAACGAGACCAACTGTAAGGTGCGTTCATGTTGGCGAGGATTTTCCTGCCAGAAAGCTAAACAGTCAGTGTGTCTCTACATGATGAAGAATATTGCATAACACCACGCATGGTCCACACCTGACTTAATATGTCCACATTATTTTTCATGTCTCCGCAGACCACCTGGGATGAGAGTGATACCTGTCGCAGGCTGAGGGACCGGGCCTGGGATGTCGCCCGGCGGAAAGAGGAGCTAGAAACCTGCGCACAGAGAGTGGATGAAGAGATGGAGGCTCTGACCCTGGTGATTTATCACAAAACTTGTGAAACGACTCAGTTTGTCTCATTCCATGTTCATAATAGTACAAAGATGTCGGCCTTATTTGAGTGTTTGGCCTATATATATATATATATGTGTGTGTGTGTGTGTGTGTGTGTTTCCCTAAGAGAAAGGATCAATATTCCTGGAATCATTCAATATTAAAAACCAAAATAATTCTGAGCATGGATGTTGCTCGACTCTTGACTTAACTGACCTCGGCCTCGATGTGTGTTGGGACAGTCCAAAGAGCAAACGGAGTACGCCCTGGCTGCGACTGACGTTCCCCTGGATGTCGGCGGCGAATGCTTGACTCTGAGGGACGGACGGCGAGGGTGCGAGCTCGCCTTCGACCCCGTGGACGAACAGCTGAAGAAGGAGGTGGCGCTGATTGAGAGAATACAGCAAGTTCTGCAGCAAAACATCGACAAGGCCTTCGAGCAGCTGTGGTGAGGGAAGCTACGGTGTGATGCAAAAACACTGCAGAGGTATTTTCTCCGACGACTTTTCCAATGTTCTCCATCGTAGTGTTTTGCAGGAGGCTCGGCACCAGCTGACCGCTGACCTCCAGAACAAGATGGACGCCCTGGACATTGATATGTCGTGCCTGTCGCTTACTATCAAGTCACCTCAGATCTCCCTGAAGACCAACCCAACTCGCATACCGTCGGGGTAAACTCGGGATGGGGGTGTGCACGATGAAGTAATGCTTTCTTTTTTCACCTCTCCTGGTTAACACACACATCATAATGCTGAAATATCCTTGTTGTAGTTCCTCCACCCCCCAGGAGTGGGTCCAGTTCAGCCAGTACAATGTGGCCCGTGCCCAGGAGGCCATGCAGGTGTCCCAGCAAATGAGGGAGGACATGAGTCTCACCAGAGCCCAGGTGTGCATGATGTAGTTTCTGTTGTCATTTCGTCTGTCGTGTCAAGTGTGGCCCATTTGCAATTCATTCGTCCTCTGTCCTGTTTTTCCTCAGTTGCAGAATGAGTTGGACACTCAGCGCCGTGCCACGGAGTTCGCCCTTCGTAAGCGCATTCACCAAGAAGAGCAGGCCCGCGACGAGCTGGAGTGGCAAATTAAAAATGTGAGTCCTCAAGTAGTTTATAACGGCAGGGTTTTATTGTTCGTGGACTGTGGATTTGAGATAAAGTGTGCAGGGGTTGCAGCAGTTTTAATCCAGCCATGTTCCTGGTTGGTGAGAGATTACTGTTTAAGTGTCTCTGACCGCCTGCAGACTGAAGATGAAATGGCAGAAATGGAGAGAGACATCCACGGGCTGGATGCAGATCTGCTGGCAAAGACGGCCTCCCTGAAACTGGCTCACACTCGACTGGAGAACAGGACCAGCAGACCTGGCATGGATCTGTGCAGAGACGAGGTTTGAATATAATACGTACTGTAGTATTTCAAATCTAGAATATTAGCGTTAGCAGCGGAAGTAACGGTAGTGATTCGGCCAGGTTAGGTCATTGCGGTTAATGTGACTTTATCTTTTCCTTCCTGTTTGTTTGCAGGTGCAGCACGGCCTCGTTAATGAAGTCCATCAGCTGGAGGCTACAATCAGGGCTCTGAAACAGAAGCTGTCTGAAGCTCAGTAAGTCAGAGTCAGATCACCAAGTGGATGGTATAGGTTGCACATACAGGGACGTCAAACAAGTCATTCTGTGAGTTTACTCGTTAGTATGTACATGGCGCTGTTTGAGACCCAGCAAATTAAACCGATAAGAAGCCACAGGAGTAAATATCAGAAATAATACAAGCTAATAGCGGTTATTTTGAATGCCAAAAAGGGAAAGAAATCACTCCAAAACGTTCACCCATGCTTTCCTTGCTCAGGCACTCCTTGCAGAAGATGAAGCTCCATCATTCCCGCATGTTGCAGGATCTTTCCAGGAAACAGGAAGCCCTGTCTCTGGAACAACGGAGCGTGAACACCCGCTCCCGCCTCACAACAACCTCCAGCACCGAGAAAACCCCGGTGCTGCTGGTTCCACTCACAAACTCCAGCGGCAGGAGCAACCTGCTGCTGCTGGCTCAGTAACATGAGACCGGGTCCAGTTTGTGAAGGGAAGGGACATAACTCAACACATACATTAAGGGGATTCCTTCATTTTCAGCTTTCACTTTATGTTTTTCTGTCCACACTTGAGATACATTCAAGTCTCTTAACGTCTTGAATGAATTAATCCTCCCCATTAAAAGGACAAAACACAATTTTATCCATTTATTTAAAAAACAAAAGTATTCTTCTGACCTGTGTCGACCTTTGTGTGGTTAATTTGCTCTGTGTTGTGTTAATACAAAGTAACTTTAATGTGTATTATATGCTTGTTTCCTCTTGTCTTAATTCAATATTCAGTAATAAAGATATTTCTGGCATCTGAATATATGTTCACAAAAGTTTTTTGCATAATTTTGATGATGATATGAAAAGTCTGATTATTATTATTCCTAGAATTGTAGGCAGATACTGGATCCCAAAGTCACAGAAAAAGACACGCTTTCATCCAAGAAATGACATTAAATGATTATGTATCCGTGCAACTTCTGAGATAAAAAGCACCGGTCCTAACATGCAACACAGCTGACAGTAAAATCATACAATAATATCGAATTGTATTTAGATAGTAATTTAGAGAATTTAAAGTTATGTTTATAGTTACATCGACGCTGGAAAGTGTTTTACAGAGTAACAAATAGCTGTTTTCAACAACAACAAAAAACTCACTGTACACCCACCGGATCAGCACCAAACAGCAGACGGTCACTGACTAGTTAGTGAATAGTGGAGCATTTAGCAGCTAAAGAGGGCGGGTGGAGACCAAAAACCGAGCCAACAGAGAGTAAATATTTGACTTACTTTCATCAGGTGGACACAAACAGGACTCCAAATGAATGATAATATTTCTCCGTAGCTGCCATAACTTAAAAGATGATATATCATCAGTTTCCACTGCCCCCAAGTGACAACAAATTTAATTTTGCAAGTCAAATAAGTTTTAATAATACCGCCTCAATTAAGAGTTCCAATGTTTTTGTCATGTTGTGGGAAAGTTCAATCAATATTTGTGAACATGAGCCAGAGAAGCAGAGAGGGAAGTCTCAAACTTAAGATGTCGTGAAGTATAATGTTTGGAGCTGCTCCATAAGCAATGAATAGGAGACTGATTGTGTTTTCTTTTGTATATCCAAATTAGATTTAGTATATTGTAGCAGTGGTGGGCCGTCAGGGCCAGCTAAGCCTTCTCTGCTGGCCTAAACAGAATCACAAAGTTAGAGCTATTTTATAATTTAATAATTTTTCACAAATTCACTGCATGTATGATAATTATTTTTCCCATTAGCTTATTTTCTCATTGCACAGCTCCTGTCTTCCTCTGTTGCTCTGCTTCCAGCCTGCAGCGCTGCTTTCAGCACAGCTTGTTTTAAGTAGAGCTGTTATCCAATCAGATTCAGCCCCTATGTCTCTAGGTAAGAAGAGGCCCGAGGTCCTCTAGGTAGACTTTGCAGTTTAAGTAAATGGGGACGTTATTTTTGATTGTCATAGTCTTCAACCAATCAGATCTTTAGTTTGACATGTTGGGCGTATTCTTTGACGTGCCAGAGCTACCAAGGTAGCCTGCTAAGTACGTCAGCATTAACGTGCGCCGTGATTGGTCAGTGGTCTAGCGCGTGACTAATGTGAAATTTAAGGAAGCTGGCAGAAGTTAGTTGGAGGAGTAAGAGTTCAAATTGAAAGATATGGAAGAAATTATAACATTTGTAGGGTTTTGCTTGGTATAGTTTATTTATTTGTATGAACGGTGTTCGTGGCTGACCGAGTCGCACCTTTTATGGCTGGGAATGTGTCTCATTTTAACTGAGCATCTTGGTGTTTGGAGCTACGCTACGCTAACCTGAGGACGCCATAGCACGGCAGGACACTACAGTGCTTTTGCGACGCACCGGCGGAGGTGGGATCCCGGCCCCGCTGCAAACCGGCGAAATACAACTGGGGAGGCTCGACTGTCACTGGCGTCCATGAATCGAGAAGGACTTCTTACTGGAACTGAAACGATGTACTGGGGTTAAACTCTTTGTCAACAAAGAAAGGAGGATGGAGTTTGTCTTTTCATTTGTCTATCGTGTCATTTTTATGAATAATATTTGAATGGCTCGTGCTCTTGTGTGGTGGAATGCGTGGATCCGCTGCAGGTTTGCTGGATTGATGTGTCATGCTTTGTTGTCCTATGAATATATGTGACTGGTTTTTATGACTTTGTGGTTGTCATTGTGTTAATTACGTTGATTTGACTATGTATTGTCCGTTAATGACGCAGCGTCCCGTCATGCACGGATTCATGTATCTGCACCGTAACTGTTCAACTGTAGTAGGACAGCACAGAAGGCCCAGGCATAAAGTGCACGGCCCGCCACTGTATTGTAGTGTTCTCAGTTGTGAAACAGGAAATGTACTGATATATTCAGCTCATTCCCCTTTGTGCTCTCAATGTCATCATAACATATTTTCCAATTCATTTTCTATGGAGCACTTCTACACTTTATACTTGATGTCATTACAAATTTGAGTTAGCACTCAAGATGTGTTAATGCTTACTAATAGCTTTGGACTGTCTTAGACCCTAGGAACAACGTGTAAGAATTTTGCAAATGATTTAACACGAACATAGTTGTAAATATATTAAATGTCTGCCAATAAATTCCCCTACATCCTACACATGGGTCCTGTAAGTGTTTGGTTCTTGCTTACTAGTTGTGAAAATATTTGGAATTAGGGGAAATAAGAACATTAGAACAAGTTGTCGGATTCATGCCTTTTTTCCAATATGAGCAAATTGTCAAATCATTGATTCAGTCATACCAATTTTCTTCAAAGCTCTGACTTCTGTGATTTACAACTTAGCTGGAGCAAATCTAATGGCCCTCATGATGGAAACACCCACTGTAACCTCCTGAAAAACAAAGCCGAGAAAAAATATGAAAGGTGAATCACGCCGGTGCTAATGTCGCTTTCACTTCTGCTAATAAATATGGTAAATATGTTGTAATTACTTCCCTAGATATCAGAAGAGTAACTATAAACACATTTGTTTTGAGCAGTGGATCAATGGACTAATCAAACAGCTTGCATGTGTTGATCTGCTGCAGGTCTTTTCTTGGAAAAAACACTTCTTGGTATCCGTCATCCTGCTCCCAATAAAATGCTCCTGCAACAAGCCACGGTGATTTTCTGCTCCATTTTCTACACCAAAAGGCTCTTTTGCATGGCACACCCACCTTTCACACATGCTCAGTAAAGAACTCATTCTCGACCATAAAACTGTGAAAAGCGCCCAACGCGCCACAAACAAGACGTTTCCCAGAGCCCAACCCATCCTGTCCTCGCATTGACCA
This sequence comes from Pholis gunnellus, assembly GCF_910591455.1. Taxonomy (NCBI): domain Eukaryota; kingdom Metazoa; phylum Chordata; class Actinopteri; order Perciformes; family Pholidae; genus Pholis; species Pholis gunnellus. Next base: position 4,606,412 of record NC_136543.1, read on the forward strand.
TCAACTTCAGCACATTTATGACTTTACTGCCTTGGCCCTCCAGTTCATTTAGACAGCTTGGGCTTTAAGGGGATGGACATGTGCTTCCTGACACGCTGAATTAGTCTGAATCATTGCACTTAAGAGCCCAGATGCTACCTGTCTGTTGCCCTTCACTGAGAGGACAATTAAGGCAGCCTGGTGCCTGCTAAATGACCCCCTTTTGCATGAGTGGATGCGTCTCCTTATCTGCATCTCTGTCTCAATGTCGTATGCGCCTCGCCCCCTTCCTGCCCACCTTGTGGCCACCGCCTCCTTTTTTCCAGTCTCAGAGTTGTTGACCACGTCTCAGAGCCGAGCTTGACAAACCCTGGAACTACAGCAGCTGCCACCAATGGAGAATCTGTCTTTTGGAAGACGTGGTTAATAAATGGAGAGGACACGAGGACAACCGTGCACCTAACTACCCGTCAAATAGTTAGATTGCTAGCTCGTTGTAGCCCAGACTTTTCCTGTTTTGAAGATTCATCCTTGTCATGGTGAATTGGAGCCAGCGCTTCCCTTTGGCCGGACTTCCTGTGGCTCTCGGCAGCGATTGAAAACATGCAGGTGTCTTCCAAGGATTGCGCCGCCCTGTCCGTCTACACCTTCACCTTCCTGCTGGGCCTCCCCGCCAACGTGCTGGTCCTGCTTGTGTATGCGCGCAAGGCCCGAAAGCGCGGCGCCACGCCCAACGTGGTCTACGCACTCAACCTTTGCCTGGCCAACCTGGTGCTCGTGGCCTGGCTGCCCGTCAAGGCTCTGGAGACTTTGCTTCAGGACTGGAGGCTGCCAGCGCCCGTGTGCCCCGTCTACAGCTTCTTCCTCTTCTCCTCGCTGTACGGCAGCTGCCTGTTCATCACCGCCGTGACGGTGGGGCGCTACCTCAGCATCGCGTTCCCAATTATCTACAAGAGGTACCGCCGTGCTCGGATCTCTTGCTTCATCAGCGCTGCCTTGTGGTTCGTGGTGCTCCTCCACCTCAGTTTCTCCCTCGTGGCCGAAGGAGGGGCGAACTTTGTGTCCATTAAGGACGACACCTCAGCCTGCTACGACCACTTCAACGCCTCCCAGCTGGCTGTCCTGCTGCCCCTACGCCTGGAGATGGCCATTGTCTTCTTTTTTATGCCCCTCATCGTGACGTCCTTTTGTACGCTGCGCTGCGTCACGCTGGTGTGGCGCTCAAACCTGCGCCCCATTGGGAAGAGGAGAGTCCTGACTGTTGCTCTCTCCACGTTGGCCGTGTTTGTGGTGTGCTATGCGCCCTACAACGCCTCGCACATCGTGGGGTTTGTGTCGAAGGCAAACGTCGAGTGGAGGACGTACGCCATGCTGACGAGCTCCTGTAATGTTTTCCTGGAGCCTGTGGTCATGCTGATGCTGTCGCCAGCGGTGTCGAGGGGGATCGCGGGAAGAATCTGTGGCCGGCAAAGCCAACTGAGCCGGATTGAGAGGCGTCGGCATCGATGCAACAGCACCAACGGTGCTGCAAATGTCAGGGCGCCACACACGCAGTCTGAGAGGAGCCAGGCGGGGGCAGAGGTGACGAAAGAAAGTCAGGAGTGAGGTCACAGTGGGTGGAGACACCGGATGAAAAACATTCATGGCCAGTCTGATAGAAGCTCATCGTCCTCCAGAAAATCTAGCATCACCACTGAAGGATAAGATCCAGTGTACCTCCTCCTAACACCAGCAAATTACCTTTTTTCTTTAGATTAAAAATAAGATGTCAAAAGACGATTATAAGTCTCAGTGGGGAACACTGCTGAACACCAGATGATGATGGCAAATGGCTCCATCTGGTGTCTGTCCCTCACTGCTCCAAGCTTTAACCGGAGAAACACTACAAACTACGTCATGTTCTCTTTTGGAAAGTGTTTTCAATGCGTTTTTCCTGCTGTGACGAGTCAAAACAGGTCCACTGAGGCATATCATCAACAATTTGATGTCTGGAATTAGTTATGCATTTTAATGAATATCTGTTGGTGCATTTACTGCTTGGTTTCTGAACATGTTAATTATCTTTTACGTCTGTTCACTTGTAAAATGTTCAAAAATGTCCGTCGAAATATAGTGTGTTGTTTACAAATGTATTTTGTTGTCTTTAGAGGAATACAGTATCATTTTAATGAATATTTCTATCTTCCTGCTACAACAAACACGTTCAAATGGAGGATGAAGTCAATGAAGTTTAGAATTAGAATGCACTTAAGAATGATCTGTTATCAAGGAATGGGCGTTTTATATCTAGATATATACTTTAAATCAAGTATTATAATATATTACGCATTAAAATTGAATATACATTTTCAAAGGTTTTATGATAATGTTAAACCGTGAATGCAAAACAATAATGGCATGCATGGTTATGACACTTCTGACATAATCACAAATTCAACACAAAAACTATTTACATAGCCCACTTAATAAATCAACGAGAAAGGTGCGCTAAGTAGAGGACAGATCTGTGCCGGGTGTGTCTGCAAAGACCACTGCTGTGTTGTGTGTAAAACACACTTCATTTAAACAAAAAAACAAGCAGCGATATGTATGCAAGCAATTGTCTCAAAGTTGTCGTGTAAGACACTTCATACAATGTTGCCAAAAACGAAATTAAACTCACCAAGCTGTATGGCCACTTAGCAGCAACTGACTTGCGGCGAGGTACAGCAGTGTGTGTGTGTGTGTGTGTGTGTGTGTGTGTGTGTGTGTGTGTACTGGTAGTTCTGTTAGCTGTTAGCCAAACATAGCATGACCTGTTATCCACAAAGCAGCAGATGGGGGGTGTTAGGGAGGCACTCAGCTGTGTTATCACTGACGGCCCCTTGTGGTGAGCAGTGAGTGAGGAGTCAGCAGGCAGTTAATGGCTATAAAAGAAGCAATAAATGGTGTTTTGAGAAGGCGTGTCACCGCAACCACAAGTGTCCCTTGAGCTTAAAGCCATTACTGGGCAGCACAAATATAATGCAGTTTGCTGCAGAAGATTAGCCGCGGACAGACACAAACGTGCACACACACACACACACACACACACACACACACACACACACACACACACACACACACACACACACACCGATCGCATGTTCCTGGTGGAGATAATAGAATGTCAAAACCAAATGAGGCGATAAGGACATGGAAACAATCAAATAAATATAAATAATACAAAGTAAACGTCTAATATCCAAAAGTTTAAAAAAAACTAAGAAATAAATAAAAAAATAGATTTGAAGAATAAAAAACATTATTCTGCTTCTGATTGAATAACTCTTTCACGCTGCTTTCAATGAAGACTAAAAACCTTTTTACAGCAAAGATAAACACACTAAATCTTGGTGTGTAAACTGTCGTATACATAAACATGTCAGTACTGTTCAACGGTGTGACACAAAGGGGGCTGGTGGGAGGGGCTGTGACACCAACTGACAGACCACTGAAGGAGCTGAGGGACTCCACAGGCTGCAGACTGAACCATCTCAGTGGACCGACACCAGTCGGCTGCCAGAGCTGGACTGCATGCCACTGGTGGTAACAGATAACGGGTAAGTCAGCTACTGGAATAACTATTGATGATATTTTGAAGGGGAATTCTGATGCTACTTTGGTGAATTAATGTGGAATTAGGTTTTCATGTTTCAGGTTTGTACGTAACAGTATTTAAAGTTAGTTAGCACATTTACAGCTCCCTTGATTATATGTATCGTTTTGAATTAGTCTTTCCTTTATTTCACTGTCAAATGAAATACACAATTTCTGCTTCATAATCGGATTATGTTGGGTTTTAAAAAAGATGAACACTCATAAGAGATCATCATCTGTAAATAAAAGTAACAAAAGAAAGGTGTAACTTTGTAGCCACTATATTTTTACATTGTAGAGTGCACATGTAATTCTTCACTACAGTGAGATACCTGGATTCAACACCTGCTCTTCCCTTTCACACCATCAAAGCCTTTCACACAAAGAAAAGTTATTGCGACACATTTCCACCTATATCACACACTGAGCTTCTGTTGCTGTGAAACGATGTTTGCACAGGGAGGAGAACAAAGATTGGGTCCAGGAGCTTATTAAATCGCCCCTCATTGACGGTGAGAGGTCAGATATACAGTAGGACGTGCATATTAAGTGAAGCCTTGTGATCTGATCAAACACTCTGCTTCCAGGAGGCGAAGCATGCTGCCAGAGTGCTGCTGCATCAGACAGGACGGCCGGTGATGGAGTCTGGTTTTTCAAGCCTTAAAGAGGTTAGTCACACTTCTCAATAACTTATCAATGATGTATATTTATATTTTCTCTAATTTTTGAAACCGATGGGGGTCTTGTTTGATAGTAAGGAGGTAAAACCTGCGAGAGGTAAATGCTGGAATTCAAAGCTTTGATTTTGACGGTCCATGTGTACGAAGCCGTGTCAAAGACTTCCATTGTTGCTGTTAAAAACACATTATTCAACTTTTATTTACAGACACATGAGTCCATATACAACAAAAACAAATACAACAAAAACTAAATAGAATATAATACGAGGACACCGAGATGCAGGTATAATCATCGCAGTTCAAAATTCACTCATGGTTAAAAAAACAAAACATGAATGTGTGCATTGTAGTTTATTATTCGGATATCCCACAAACACTGTCCTAATCCTCACTACAGCATCTGAAAATAGTCACATCATTAAGACATTTTCTTCTATTTTTGTCAAATATGCTAAAAAAGCTAGAGAAATGATCTAGCCTTTTTAGAGAAATGTAAATATAGTATTTGTGACTTTTACATTTGTTTTTAAAGATGTCCTTTTTCAGTATGAACCAGTGGGCTTTGGGCTGAGTGCCACAGACGGGGTAGAGAAGTGGAAAGTATTTAAAGACAGGCTAACATATTGCTGGTTTTAGTCTTTTCAGGGGATTTGTTGAGAATAAGAAATACAAAAAAGAATATTTAGTGTAACATATCCGTAAACAACCAACTCACGCAGGGTTTTTCATATAGATTTCTATATTCTCACCTTTGTCAAGTTGCATATATCAACTTAAATCCCTGATTTCCATTGAAAGAGTCTGTTAAGTTTTAAAGAGGAGGACTTTTACAAACACAGACGGTTTGTGAGATAATTGAAGCAACATTTCTACGTCTTTACTTGCAATTACTAAAAGGGTTTATTTGAGTAATTAATTCATCATTGGCTCGAACCTTTTGAGGCATTTCAGGAGTAACTTTTACCATTTTTAATTCTAATCATTGCCTTTACAGAGGATCTGATTTTTAGTTTTTCTATAAATCTATATTCAGATGAATGTAATTGTATGGCTTGATCTACATGCAGGGTTTCCTTCGGGAAGTAGTTTAAGGATTTCTTTGTGGTAATCATGCTTACATGCTCACAATGGCCATGTTAACATGTTTAGCAGGCATATAGTGCTGCAGAGATGATATTTTTGTAGGAAGTTAGCATCACACTGGTTCCCCGGTCAAAAAGCCAATGCTATATTTCCATTGGATTTTAGATTATTACAAAAAATGAAGTTCTGTGGCAAACAAACATTTTTGATACGTTTTGTTCAGCAAGATAATCTTCACAAATGACAACAAAATAAAGGTGCTTACAATAAAAACAAAGTACAGCTGAGGTAATTGGTCAAAAACCAAAGCATTGGACAACGTAATAATTTGGACCTGATTACAACTCATCCTCTGGGGACCATGAATGTCTGTACAATAATGCATGGCAATCCGTCTGTTAGTTGTCGAGACATCTTACACAAAATCCCAAATGTCAACCCGATGGTGGCACCACAGGAAAAGTCAGCGGATGAGCAAAGTCAGTAGGATTCATCCTCTGGGGACCATGAATGTCTTTACAAAATCCCAAGGCTAACCATTCAGTAGTTATTGAAATATTTTAGTTTTGAACAAAGTGGTGGGTCGAACGTCATTGCTATCCCTAGAGCCAAAACCAGACCAAACTATAGAAAGCCCACTGAATCACAGATTCAAAAGAGGGAATATCTCTCTAAAATATAAACTATTCAGCAAAATCCCCCTTGAATTCTTTGCTTATATGATTTCTGTTTTCTTGCGTCCAGTGTCTGAGAGAGTCCGTCCTTGGTGTGAGCAGCCGCCATGTTGTGCAGTCGTCACCTGTTGCTTTCCGTCTACATAGTCACCTTCCTGATGGGGGTCCCTGCCAACATCCTGGCATTATTCACCTTCTGCCGCAAGGTGCGTCGCAGGGCAGCCCCGATAGACATCCTCCTCCTCAACCTCACCATCTCCGACCTCATCTTCCTGGCTTTCCTGCCGTTTAAGATGAAGGAGGCCTCCGACGGCATGGTCTGGTTGCTTCCCTACGCCCTGTGTCCCTTCACCGGTTTCCTGTTCTACGTCACCATCTACAACAGCACCCTGCTCCTCACAGCTGTGAGTGTGGAGCGCTACCTGGGGGTCGCCTTCCCCTTCAGGTATTCCCTGTATCGCAGACCTCGCTACGCCGTGTTGGCCAGCATCTTGTTCTGGGTGGTGACCTCTGTGAACCTCAGCATCGTCTACATCATGCCCTACACCCAGTGGAGCAAAGAATCAGACAGTGACAACAGCAATGGCAGCACCGCCAACAAGTCTGCCGGGCCTCCACCCACATGCTACCAGAATTTCACCCAGGACGAGCTCCACATCGTGCTGCCGGTCCGCCTGGAGCTCTTCCTTGTTCTCTTCTGTGTCCCCTTCATCATCTGCTGCTTCTGCTACGTCAACTTCATCCTCATCCTGTCGCGTCTTCCAAACATCGGCAGGCGCCGGAGGCTGCGTGCCATCGGTCTGGCGCTCGGCACACTGATAGTATTCGCCGTCTGCTTTGGGCCTTACAACGCCTCCCACGTGGTGGGGTTCGTTCGCCAGGAGAGCGAGGAGTGGAGGAACGTGGCGTTGCTCTCCAGCACCTTCAACGCCTGCCTGGATCCCATTATCTTCTACTTCTCCTCGGCGGCTGTCAGAAGCATGTTAAACCACGGCTTCAGGAGGATCATGGCAAAGCTGCACATCCTGAGGTGTGGAGGGGCTCCTCACCAGAGACCCTCCAACACTGATAAATACAAGGAAGCACCTCTTCCTTGAAAGTTCTGGAGACATTTTTAAACGTAAATGTCTTTTTTGATTTGTTTATTTCATGCAAAAAATATGGACAAAATGAATAGTTGAAAGAGGCTTCGGGCAAATCTGAGAAGAACCAATCACTGTGGCTAACAGAGACGTTTGTGTCCTTGTTTCACGTCATGTTGGTACCTTTAAACTTAACTTTATTAATCTATAAAGCAGCTTTCACACAAACATGTAGCCCAAAGTGCTTCACTTGCTCCAGAGCTTGAAAGGGATGCAGTACTCACCTCAATGTGCAAGTTTATTTTTCAGTTATTTATCTGCTGATTCTGTTTTTGCCAAGCTGCGATATTCAAAGCTTAAATTTAGTGAATTTTTGAAGTCTGCCATTCCAAAGTGTTACCTTTATTAGCCATCAATGCAGGGTCAATACTCAAGTATAGTGGGTGTGACTGTTTCAGGTCAAGCCATCAGTTCTGCACAAATTATTGTTAGTAAGTTAATACGATTCGTTGTGGCAGTTGGGAACAAACGGCGTCGTCGTACAGTTGGGAGTTGTGAGTGGAGAATTCAGCAGGCAGCCAATGGCCAACATGTTCACATGGTGTCACTATTCTAACACACTGGGTAGCCCAGCGAGTCACTACCGTGGCAATGAATACGTGGTTAACACTGTGAATTCAAACAAAAACACTTAGCTAGGTTTTGGAAAAACATTAGTTGGCCTTGAAATTAGTACGTAATGTACTCGATTTAGTTAATCTCGTCGTTGTTGTGAGAGCACCATGGTGGGCGGGGCTTAGGAAGGATCGGTTGGTAGAAGGTAAATCTAGCAAAATGTGAACAACGTAACATAAGTACTGAAAAAAAACATCAAACTTCAAAATAACTCAACGATACTTGAACACAGGCCTTCTGGTTGAAAATCCCGCGTTTGTTTGATGTTGGTCGTGGACAGACACAGAGGTGCACACTCACTCACGAACGCACAAACGAGCGATCGCATGACTCTCCTGGCGGAGGTAATGACCCAGAAATTAAAGTGAAATTGCTTAATATGCAGATTGTAAAATCAGTTTTCTCAACATCTTGATCTTTAACGTCTGCCTGCCGTTAGCAGCTCGTCACTGGATTTTTAGCTGGGTTGATTGGATGTTTTCTGATGAAATGCTCCGCCGTGGGACTCGTAATTAGTATATATATATATATATAAAACCTTATTTCTGAGAGGATTGTCACATTATGCAGCGTAAAGTGTTGATCATTGAAATCATCTTTAAAAAGTTTTAAAATTTCAAATGTGAATACAGGATGTGGAAACATATTACTGGGAGTTTCATGCCCATCCACGGTGTAGAAGTGCTCCACATTTGAGTCACGTCACGACGTCTACGGGAAAATATGTTTTTTTTCTGTTTTCAGAGGACTGGGGTTACTGTGGTAACCAAATATTCCGTAGAGACTGAAGTCCTGCTGCACTCCGTGACTCTTGGGTGCAGGTGAAGTGGGACACCGTGCCATCAGGAAGCATACATCCCGTGTTCCTGTGACTCACAGTGCAACAAGGACACTGTTTAATCAAAGTTGAGTGTTTTATAGGAGCTCGGGATTAAACAATTAAAAACCAGAGGATGTTACGTAAGCAGGAAGTGGAGACGGTGCACCGCCGAGCTAATTTGGAGTTATAAGCACGGACCGACAGGAAGTGTCAACACAGAGGTTACATAAAGGAACAGTTATAAACTGTGTCTTTCGCTGATAACCGCCTTCTCGCCATTTCCCGTCAGTAATAATGAACGCAGCGCTCCTATGAAGGTGGAGTGCATAAACACACAGATAACATCCCTTTATAGTGTCCTGTTGTATACTGCACCGCCAGGTACAGCCAGGTCTGTTGGTTCAGCAGTGCACCGGGTTGCTTTATTGATTTACCGTGCACACCTATAATTTATAAAAGAAATCTAATGAATCTCATGTTCCCCAGCAGGTAAAGAGTCTGCTGAAGAACATGTTGGATGCAGTTGGCTCGACTTTCAGCAGAATCATATGATACACAGTTCTGTGTTGCTCTGTATTCATGGCTCCCATAGTTTACAAATAATTTAATTAAGAAAGTAACTCATTTCTGAAAAATGTCTGCACCAAATTGCACGACAATTCACCCAATAGTTGCCGAGACATTTTGCTCAAAACAAATGTTAACCTCATGGTGGCGCTAGTGATAAAGTCAGAGGATGACCATTAGGATGCATCGTCTGGGGACCATGAATGTTTGGTGCAAAGTGTTTTATCGATGAGTCTGGACAGATCTTGCCATCCATGGATGATAAAAACTGAGTGGCAACTCAAAGTTCACCCCTCTTACATGTGGTGCTAGTTATCAATCTAGATTGCTTTGGTGGGAGTTGCCTAGTTTTGGAGATATCGGCCGTAGAGACGTCTGCCTTGCTTCCAATATAATTGCACTATATGGCTCTCGGCTTGTGGTTTGAAAAACAGCAATGTCTCTTTCCAAAAATCATAACTCAAGATAATCCACCGACCCGGTTGTGAGAAGTTTCATGTAGGAAATAAACAGTTCTTACACCAAAACTAGATTGATAAATAGCACCACAGGTAAGAGGAAAAATATGTATTTTTTAATTTTGGGGTGTGCCGTCCCTTTGACGTTGAAGAAAATGTAACTTCAATAGAAATTGAAATTGCAGACAGAATACAGTGACGGTCTGTGAGCGCGTTTCGCTGCTCTCTAAACCGTTCCATTTTATGACGACACATCCTTCTGATGTCTTAATATGAAAAACAGAACACATGTTTCATACATAGAGTATTTATTCCAAAAAAATTAAATATGACAACCAAATAAAAAGGCTCAACGTAGGACCAGGATCAGATGAGAGCTAAGACAACAAAAAAAGGTCTTGACGTACAGTTTTACTTCTAAAAGTGACACCATTTATTAATCAGCAAAAGAAAACAAAAAAAACATTAATATACTGTGAAACCCAAACATTGTTTTCTTTGTGTATGATATGCAGCCAAGCACAGCAGTGTAAAGATTTATTGTTGTGGGGAATCCCTCAACATGGGAAACGGGCACTCGAGGAGTAACAACTCAACCGAAGAGCTGTCGCGGGTCTGTAAACGTCTAAATAAAGATAAAGGAACTTAAAAAGAGGGGTGAGATAGAGACATGCATACACTGAGGGAAGGACAAACTGATTGCACAGAAAATGTTTAAAATTGCGTCATTATTGCCGTCCATTTAAGAATGAACACAGAAATCAAAAAGGAGCAAAAAATAAAAAAAACGGGTTTAGAGGCAGTAAGGGAGGCGTCATGTCTCTATAGAAATAAAAGGTAAATAAATAATGCTACATAACGTCTAAACTGAGCTACTCGCTACCTACAGAGTCGTGAGTGTTCCCCTAATTTTTGTTATTTCATTCGTTAGAAATGTTAGTTTTTGGGTTGTGCTTCAGAGTGCCCGTCCACTAAACCGATCCCCACAGGCCTTTTGGTCCTGTCGGCTCCACACTGATCAGTTCTGCATATTTTTGTGTTCTTGGCATATGTCGGAGGTATCCACACACACACACACACGTAAAACAAATACATATACGCACACAATCACGCCTTACAGTATTGTCATGTATCAATATATACTCGTCCATGTAGACTCGGGCCTGCGGGCCCTTTCTGAAAGTTAAGATTTCTTTGATTTACTTAGTTTGTTATATTTTTTTTCAGCACCATCAGGAAAGGCACAGTCTGTTTACGGATAAAATCGGTCCGAGGATGAACTTTCAACCCTCCTCCTGCTCCTCTCATGAATATGCGAGAAGAATTAAAAAACAAATAAAAGTTTAAAAAAAAAAAGGCTTTGCTTAGCAAGTGCATTGAGAAGTCGATCTAGTTCATAGTCCACTTCTTTGATGAGCTTTTGAGATGATAAAACAGCAGAGGGAGTTCTTCACAGGTCGTCTTCACGGAGGAGGGTTGATGGTTCATCCCATCACTTGCGCGACACAAAAACGACCCCCCCCCCCCCACAGCGGTCTCTCCACAAAGCAGGCCGACGTCGCAAATACATATCAGCTTTGCTTTCCACACAAGTAAACCTATTGCATTACCAAATCACAGACCACCACGGTTATTACACGGCCATATTTCCATACGGCTTCCGTTTCAAACAGGACTTAGTTAGAAATAAGTGGTGTGTGCATTACATTAATACCTCTACATATAAATATATCTCAATTCAGACTTAAAAATGCTTTGTATTTCTTGAGGACGAAGGCGTCTGATGTCCAGCTCTGTCGGAGGTGAATTTACTGTACGCATCATTGTGAGCCGTTAAAAAAAAAAGAAAAAAAAAGGTACTAAGGCTCCATATAGACTTCCAAAAAAACAAGCAGAGCATTAGCCAACAATGTTAGACATGCCCACGACTAATTCTCTTCAAGTAAAATAAAATGCTGGTAATGTCTGACATTAGGAAACAGCTCCAACATGACAAACAAAGGGAGACAAGCTGCTCGGATATATATCCTCAGAATTAAAATGTTGTGAACCGTGGGCGACATCGAACAAGAATCCCGACTCTGTCCAACCATAAAAACAACTCTAAGTGCAGTAAAATACCATTATTCTCTTAATCTCTGTGTATTAATATATAGCCTATATGCATCTGATGAAATATTAAATAAATGTGTTTTTCTCATAGCAGCTTAGGTTTGGTTCTGGTGACATGTGGCTTGCACAGTAAGCACTACAGAGCAGATCAGCTCGATGCTGTAAGGCCCCGCCCCCAAGTCCTCCACCCTCACCCCTTCCCCACCCCCACCAGGCACGTTGGTTTGGTCCAAGTGATGAAACCTCAAGGCTTCGTCTGTATTAAACTATACTGCAAGGCCATGACTGAGCACATTCAACGGCTGGGCATTGAAAAGCCGAAGAAGTTCTTGCAACAATGACCGATTAAAAGGTGTAAAGAGTATAGATAAACTTCATAATGTTGGATTCTTGCGAGTAGAGGTCCTTTCATGTGATATTATTTGGGATCGATTAGCAACCAGTGTGTCCAAATGTAGCAGAAAATCAGTTCCTGACTGCATAAAGACAGCGTTTTCTCTCAGAACTAGAGCTGCCATGATTCGTTGATAAATCCATGGAAAGAAAAATAATTGAAACCATTTAGATCATTAATCATGAATTCATTTTTTCAAGCAAAAAAAGCCCCAAATTGTGAGAAATTTGATGTTTTTCTGTCATATGTGACAGTAAACTGTATCTCTGGAGTTTTTAGACTGTTGGGGGGACAAAACAAGACATCTAATACATCTGCACGGGCCGAGGGAAATTAGAACAGACGGCTGTGATACTTTTAGACAAAACGATTAGTCGATGGTGAAAATAATTATTAGTTGCAGCCCTACTCAGAACCGTTAAAAGAACTGAAACCCAGACTTCCTCCGAGGACAAGCGCAGCAAAGCTACAGTAGGTGATAAAGACTCTTCAACTGGCAGTGAGTCCTACTGCGTCAGTACACTAAACTACACTCAGTGGCCACAGGTACACCAGTACAATCTACTGCAGTCCAACACAGCGGTCCTGCAAGAACGTCTACCTTTACAAAACGTTATGAAGTTCAGTTTTTGTTGGCTTTGTCAGAAATATGTAAATGAAATTACTTGTCAACAGAAACTAAACATAGGCACCAGAAAAGTCAAACTCACGGCGGGACAGAAGTATTGGATTACAATATGTTGTGGGGGGGATGGGGGGGGGGATTCGGAGAGCGCTTCACTAAATGTATGAACAGAGGCACCCAGACCTACATACGGTTAAAAGCTTTCCATCCAAACCAACAGTTGACGCTCTATACAGGCACTTTGTTTAATCTCTCCGTGCGCCATCGGACCTCACCGCTGACCCTCACGTCTGCAGCGCCGGTCCCGCTCGTCCGCGAGAACGCCGAATGCCACACACACACACACACACACACACACACGCACACACGCACACACACGCACACACACACGCGCACACACACGCACGCACGCACGCACACACGCACACACGCACACACGCACACACGTCTCCGAATCTCAAGTTTATCGTCACTTGCCAAAACTCACTCATAACAAAACTAAGCTCACCGCTCGAATACTCGCTGAAAAACATCCGCCACTGGACCGGCTCTCTGCGCTGACACCTTATTGCACCAAAAGGAGTTTTTCTTTGACAGCTAAAGATTGGTCAGTTCCTCGAGTAAAACCCGTGAGAGGATATAAACCGCTCTGCTCGGATCTATTGCTGAACGTCGGTTTAAGTCAGAAAGAAAGAGGATTCAAAAACTAGCGAGAAGATTGAAAACGGCACAAGGTTTGGTACAACACAAGCTGAACTACAAGAGAGGGAAGGCCATGGCGTTGTATTCCAACAGTCGACATGCAGCTCGCCTCGCAGGAAGGCATCATGCGATGTACAATGCTTCATCGATGGCTGTACGTGGCTTTGTTTAAAAAACATATATATAATAATAATTATTAAGATTTCATTCAGTGCTATGCGTCTTACTGTCTGGCTGAATGACTGAGAGGAACCACTGGCTTAAAGGGAGACAGAAGAGTAACCGTCGTTTCAAGGGAAGAGAAAAACGAAAAAAAAAAGGCGTTAGTTTTTTCCGAGCATTCTGTTGCCGTGGCAGCCGCACATTTGCTCGAGGGAAATAACACATGAATACATTATTATGTATCTAGACAAGCTGACAAGGCACAAACAAAACATGTAAAAGCATCTAAAATAAGAATCAGCAACAACAGGCTCAACGGGAGGCGACGGAGCGAGTCGGCTCTTCACTGGCTCCGTTTTCCACCCATGCACCAAAAAATCATCAGTTTTTGTACTCGCCATTATTTTAACACAAGGAGGGGGGGGGGGGGGGGGACTTTGAGCTGCTGTCCTAATTGGAAGGCGAAGATGTGACTTGTGAGCTTTAAGAAGAAAACTGAATCCATTGTGATTGAAACACAGCAGAGGAGGTGAAGGTGACAGAGAGATGCAAACAATTGGCTGGTTTCAAATTGCATAATGTGGCTGTAACTCCTCTCTGGCTTACTACATCCTTACTACATCCTTACTACATCCTTACTACATCCTTACGCAGCCTGCAGTCGTCGGTGACCAAAGCTGCACCAGCACAGGGGGGGGGGGGGGGGTCACTCTGCGCGATGAGTCGATGCGGCTGATGGGAGTCAGACACTAAGACTGGCTGAGAAAGATGGAGGGAGGTCGAGGGGGAGGCGTTCAGGCAAAATACATGGTGGTCAGTGTGTCGTGGTGGATCTGAACAGCTTTGGCCAGTGCCGTGGGGTCCCTGCCATTACTCTGCCCGGAGACGTGGCTGCCCTCCGCACTGCCCGGAGGAAATGATGGAGAGAAGTAGTGGTGAGTAACATTAAAAAAAAAAGGCTACATTATTGCTATTTAGTAACGTCAACACTGAACAATTAATTAATCCTGTCTGGAGAATGTATCAAATAAATGCCTGCTACATAATAAAGTCTCATAAAGCCCCCAAAAAAATAGATAAAATAAACATTAATTCACCGGTCTCATTCATGTTTTACAGATAAGTTCATAACTTGGACATTAAACCTGCGTAGCCACTAACTCATCTACACTTCTATATTGATGATACCACACTAGCTATTCTAGTTGAATGTTTTTGCTTTCGTCACACATGCTGAGCAATCTGACAGAACAGCAAATCTAATCTGATTTGAATCAAAAGAGTTTCTCCCCACCTGTCGTGCTCTTTGTCAACCAGGTGGTAGCGTGCGCGGAAGGCCACCAGGTGGGCGTAGTAGGCCGGTGCAGGGATGGAGACGGAGCGCGTGCAGCGGACGTAGGTGTGGCACAGCTGGTAGGTGAGCAGCTGGAACTCGTCGCCGGTGAAACAGTTGTCATCCCACAGAACGTGGTAGTGGGAGGGCCGGCTCGTACCCTGGAGGGGAGGGGAGGGGAGGGGAGGGGGGGTAAAGCAGAGTTAATCACACCCAAGAGGAAGCAGCGCCGCGGAGAGAGGACCAACAACGAGCAGATAAAATTAGGGGGAGGTCTGGTTGCTTGATAGAAACTCATCCAGCCTCTGCTGGTGAAGTCTGGTTGAAGAAGATTAGATATTCTTTAATATTCTTTCACCGCTGGTAATGACTAGACTCATTTCAGGAACTTGCATCAGCGATCCAATTCCTTCAGTCACCAACCAAAGCTCATGACCATAGCTGAAGGTCGGAACGTAGACTGTATCTCAGATTTGCCAGTCTGTCTCTACCTGTAGGCCACCGTAGTTCTCAGAGACGCTTGGAAAGGGAGGGAACGGTTTTATAGACGTGTATTCAGGTAACTATAACTGCATTGCTTGCAAAAAGCTTAAAAGATGTTATTATTCCAAAGCTCCTTTAGATGTTGAGCCATGCCGGTGTTCCCTGGCGATCGGATTGCGTATCGGCGATCTCGAGTAACCACGATTGGACAATATGAAAATACAAACGTCTACCGTTTTCCAGGTTTTAAACATCTAGCATTCATACAGAAATGTCTTCAGAAATGTTCTTCTCTAGTTTGTTGTGTTACCGTGTGACTTTGGTGTTTTAAAAGGTTAGTTTGGATTCACTAAAGTCACGGTCTATGGATAAGTGCCTCATACAACCCCAGTTCAAAACATCTGAACTATCCCTTTAAATCTGCAGCAATCTGGCCACCACAACTGCACTAGAGTAATTCAGTAAAGGCGATGCAAACAGAAGAAGGAATACTGCTATGTATACAGTTGCATCCTGCATTGAATCTATCACTATATCACTATGGTTCTCCACGGTGTTGAATGGTTTTTCAGTCAGTTTAGGTTTCAAAGCGTACCTGGATTCCAGCGTGGCTGCAGAGGTAAAAGTCAAACTCGTAGGGGTGGGTGATGTCTGTGTCCACTGTGGTGCCGGCAGGAATGTTTCCACTTCGTCCAACCTGAGAGGGAATTTAACAAAATGATCTCAGAGAAGTTCAAACTGCCTGAAAAATTCCCTTTACAGGCGAGATCAGTGACCTCGATTTCAAATTCCTCTTTAATCCCCTTTTGGTAGATAACCTTTGACCCCAATTTATCAAATCAATCAAACAGATATAGAAAGTAGGCAGCCATAAACATCACAAGACCCTCAGAGTACCACTGATAACTCACCCGCTCGTTGCGATCTGCACAGAAGAGGCGCGTGTGATGGCGCTTCTGTACAACAATGTACGTTATCCCCGGCTGGTAGTCCTTCTCTAGACCGATGCAGGCCTCCCTGATGGCCAGCAGCTCATAGTACAGCACCTACACAGAAAAGTCAAGAACTTCAGATCATGTGTTCACTCCATATAAGGAAACGAAACGCGAAAGAATTCAGCAAAAAATGGAGAATAAAACAAGGAACCAGAGGTTATACCTGTCTGAACTGTCCCTCTGACACTCCGTCCCTGTAGAAGATGATCCTGGTTGGCTTGTAGCGGGTCGATTTGTAGAACTGGATCAAGAGCTCTCGCACCATGGAGGCCAGGTCCTGGATGACCTCCTGTCTAGGCCTCTGGACCCGCACCGTAGCGCAGTACCTGCTGGGGTGGGCGTCCATGCTGCCCACCACCTGTAGAGGCACAGCATCAGTCACATGGGTCAGAAACTCAATTACATGCAAAAGCATTGCAACGGACGAGCAGTTATGAAATCATTTTTTTCTGCGCTTCGTCGGTGATGCCAGAGAAATTCCACGATTCTCGATACCCGATTCAAAACCACGGTAAAAGAACAGAAACCAAACAAATACTTTTGAGCTCGTATTAGGAAGTTAAACAGCTCATAACTTCCTCTCAAATTAATGTGTAAATAATAATATACCTTACCTAATACTATGGTTTTTTACTGAATAGGGCTTGAACGCACCATGATTAAACTCAATGATACCTCCTTTAACGTTAGCTGTTAGCTTCGCAGCAGACACAGGCCGATAGTGTATGTGAAGAGGAAATACAAGATTGTTGGCCATTTGTGTGTTCTTGTCTAAAGTGAAGTCTCACCGCTGCAATAGATGGCTTTTTCCCGTCTCCTGCTGGAGGATGAGTGACATCAGCCCCGAGGAAGATGATAGGCTGCTGGAACACAGAGGGTCTGGATGGATGAAAAGAGGCACAACGTTAATCAATCAGTCATGTTGCAACACAGTCTTCTTTTAACAGCCAAAAGCAAAGAGATAGATGTCAATGTGACCACGTTAAGCAAAGTATCTTGTACAAATAAAAAGACTGAAGAACCCGTGTCTTTATTTGTTGTGTTCATTTTACCGTTGGTGTGGAACCAAGATGTTGTTGATGCCTCCCAGCTTGACGTTGATCTTGAGGCACAGGTTGGAGAGGGTCTGAGGGGACGTCTTCACCACGTTCTTCACCTGCACACACTGGGTGGCCATGCCGAGGAGGGTGTCGCCCACCCGCTTCACCTCAGCTGCGGGTCAAAGAAATGGGAAGTTCCTTTAACTCTGCAACAACTGTTTGAACTTAAAATGCCTCACAAACGTCATATGACTGAAGTGAGGCTACTTGTTTTTTGGTCCTATTAACGGGTAGCAGTAGCCTCGAGGTCAGAGCTCGAGATCCAACCGCTCTAATTCCACTGACTACTTCCGTTACTATTGTTGTGCTGCTGGTTTCTAAATAGTTACTCTTCGTACCATAGACCGGCGTTTTCCCCGGCAGGATTACGATGATGAGCTGCAGCCCAGCGTAGGTGTTCTTCAGGTGTCTGAACATGGGCTCCACGCTGTCGGCTCCCTGGGCGTATTTACAGAAACATGGCTGGCCTTGGATTGGCATCCCAGCATCCTTTGAGATTTTACGCAGCTGGTCAGTGAAGCTCCTGAGCATGAAGAAAAAAAAGAAGTGACCATACATGAACATTTGTTTATTAATATCACCACCAATAGAGTATTGGTTTATTGCGACCCACGGATGTAAAGTCTGAACTTCCACTTGTCACTTAAGCAGTAACTAATCGGTGCTTTTTTTAATGTAAGAAGACTGAAATACCCTTTAAAAGTACTCAAAATCAATATATGTTTAACTTTTTAATTCTCAAACAAAAAGACCTTGCTTTCTATTTATCTAAATACATTTGACTGGTTTCTTTAAATGTGAAATTTTCGATACTACACTGAACTGAGCAACAACAGGGATTTTTGTGAACTCACTTCAGGATCTCTTCTCGGCACTGCCTCTGGGTGGCGAAGCAGGCGATGGCCCACATCTTGATCTCCACTCCAGTGTGAAACTGCTTCCCCCTCATGTCCCACACGCCATGGCTCGGTGTGGCCACCGTGCGGTTCTGCAACGACAGTGCAGGGTTGATCTGCTGGGACTGGCAGTCACACGGACACAAACAGTACAAAAGGACACAGACAACGTATGGATTCAGAGATTCAAAAGGAGTCGGGCAGCCAGTGGGATCTCAAGATCAAGGGCTACTGTGTTGATTGGCCGATTGTGGCATTAGAGACAAATACATTTGTAGGTTTAGTCTGTGCTTGCTTCTCATTGGCTCATGCATTCATTTTATGGCAGACATGCAAAACAGACTTCTTTCAAATTGAAACAGCTTCTAAATGTGATCTCTTCACAAAAGCATGCATGTGTAAAAAAAAAAAAAAGAAGACAGCAACATCCAAACGATCACAGACAGAAAAGAGTAGAAAAGACGCGTGAGATGCAATCAGAGATAATTGTGGTTTACTGTGTGAGCACATCAAATGTGAGAAAAATAAAACTATAGATTGTTATCACAGGGTTTCCCCACAGAATAGCCCGAGTGTGGCTCGTTTTACATTTTTGTTGTACGTTTTGGCACTGAAATTCAGAGCCACGAAGCGTCAACATGTCAAGAGTCAGGATTGTAAATACAAATTCAAACTGGGGGAAACCCTGCAGTCTTACACACACACACACACACACACACACACACACACACACACACACACACACACACACACACACACGCATATGAAGCGTGATTTAAAGGGAAGGTACCATAAAGGGTTCAGAGCTCACCCTGCCGCCATATTGCAGCATGGGGGCCGGCAGGACGCGGCCCGTCACCTGAGCCATCTCATCTCGCACGCGGAACTGGAACTCCTGGACGAACGGGTCGGCCTCGTAATTTGCACTCCTCACCTGAAGAGAGAGAAAATTATTATAATATATTTATGATAACAGAATAAAATAAGCTTTGTGTCCTTTTGTCTCTCGTCCACTCACCAGCCTGCTGATCTCCTCCTGTCTGTCTGGGGCAGAGCGGGCTGTTGCTTTGATCATGGTCGATGTCTGGTTGTCAGTTAGTTTTTTAATACAGCGCTGTCCAGGTACAATGTTGCACACCTAAATGGAAAATAAACATCAGGTCAGTTTAATTCATATTTTAATACAGCCTAATAATCAGACTGAATTACCATTTTGTTTCACTTCAGTCATTCATTGTTGTCACACAAGCGACCAAGAATCTGAAGAGTGCGATGAAATGTTTTCATTGTTCGCCTGACAGTTGCGCGTGTGTGTGCGTGCGTGTGTCATTACAGCCTTAAAGCACACTGGTAATGAAGACAACTACTGTTTTTTTTAAGTCAAGAAAAATGCTGCGGTACCCGTTACACCTGTCCACTGAGAGGCCAAACCCAGACCTGACGACATCGGCTTTATTTGTCACTATGAGCATAGCCGGTCCACCATAAAAGATCAGCCCGCCTTTAGTGAGCCTGGGCAGAAGTTAACTTTCAGTTTAATCAGCAGGTGGCAAACAAGACAGGGGAGCTTGGCTTGGGTCTTGAGGTGCAGACACTGCATTGCTACATTCTCTCTCTCTCTCTCTCTCTCTCTCTCTCTCTCTCTCTCTCTCTCTCTCTCTCTCTCTCTCTCTCTCTCTCTCTCTCTCTCTCTCTCTCTCTCTCTCTCTCTCTCTCTCTCTCTCTCTCTCTCTCTCTCTCTCTCTCTCTCTCTCTCTCTCTCTCTCAGAAAGCGGAGTATGTACTGAAAATTATACTGTCTGTTTCTAAATACCCTGGTATACCGTAATAACACCCCAGCCTACTCGTTACGGACACTTTACGCTACTCTCATACAAATTTAACACACGTGGATTGCACTTAAACCCGGCCGTGGCCAGTTTCAGAGGCTAGTACAGTGAGCATCTGGCACGCAGCTTTTAAATGTAGATTTCTTCAACACTTTTTGAGTAAAAGGCCCACTGAAAAATGTTGTGCATATTATGTGCTGGTGCAGCTAAGTGAGGCGCACCAGTGCGACCAATGTAAAAGGTTTGGCTCCCTCTGCATCTATTTACAATTGACAGAAGCTGGGGTAGTTCACTTGCATCTGAAACACGCTGGCCGCCATTTATCTGTCACTGTTTGTTACGAATTATATGGACGAATTGGAGTTGAAAGGCCGGAACCAGGCTAACCTTAACTCATGCCGAGGCACAATATTATCCAACACTGTGTTGGGTATGAAATGGGATTTGTTATTGATGGTACTGATTGTATTTCATATTTCACTGGTTTATGAGTACAAGTGAAAATGAGCTTTGACTGTCTGAAATAGAATTTGAATACATTTGACAGCAAAAACGTTCTCAAAAGGTTTTACCAGCATTTGGCAGTGGAATCACACAGTCCCCACCAGTCCTTACCTCCAGGGGCAGATAGGTGTGTTTCTGTTCCTGGCCCACCTGCAGACAAGGCAGGTGGGGGTACTTTAGCTGCAGGCTGTACTTCTCTCTGAAGTACTGCGCCACAGTACGCTCAACTGTCTGACCGCTCTCAAGCTGCAACGGAAATCTGTGGATTTGAAGGCAACAAGGAATCCCCCGTTAATGCGAGCCAATGACAGCTTGGATTTGAAGCTCACAGCTACCGGGGTGCGATGTAGAAAACGTACGTCTGGAGGCTGGCAGGGCGCCGTGTTACATTGCAGACTCGGTACTTCCTACGCATGGTTCCACAGTGTGTCACTTCCACTTTAAGACCTGTGAAGATGGAGGAATAAGCATCGTCACTGACTTGTTGTCACTTAAATGTTGCCAACGAAACAGTGGAACAAATGACCGGGCTTATTAGCCTGCTTCACCAAGATTCAGCTCTCGTCTGTACCTCCTTTATGTAACAAATCAACTGTCATAAGATACAAAGAATCTACTCAACTCCTGGGGCTGTATTCATAAAGCCTCCTAGTACAACGAGCTGCTCTTAGTGACTACATTCCGAGAAATGAAGATGATTTTCTCAGAGGATGCCCTTACAGTAAAGACCAGATCCTGTGAAGATAAAAAGTTAGTCACAAAGCATCTTAGCCCTTCAGAGAGCTGCTAAGGATAAAAGCTGTGGGAGGAGGAGGACCTTTGAGAGTTTCTTAAGCAGACGACAAAATGGTGGAAATGACGGTGAGTTAATGAAATGCTACAGATTAAACTGTGCAGGGATCATGTTTGTGGACAATCTCGTTAGAGATGCGCTCACATCTCCAACCCAACGCAAACCACGTCAGAAATGAAAGTAATATATTTGCCGACTGGAAAGATACAACAATGTTCACTGGTTTAAAGATTGACATGCTACTTATATAGACTAGGCTAGCAAGCACAGAAACTAATGAAAGCCGAGTCATATCCACTCGTCAATACCAAATATATTAAGTTCTATAATTGGCAGCATGGTAAATATATTGTACAACTATCGGTGTGTGAATAGGCCACTGCGCAAGTAGGCCTGTTTTGGGCCTTTTGTCGGCTACCTTTAAAGTAGGTTTATGGCTCAAAATGTATTCAACAGAGATGCTCATTACATGAAATAATATTCATTATTACACCATGAATCGAGACTAAATATCACTATTAGGCCTATCGATTTCACCGTCCGTTCTATGCCCATCACCGCTAAAAGTGATCGTTCTTTCATTCCTAGCCATGGGGTCAACCACACCTCACTACGGTAAAGGTTTCGGTCCCTTCCTTGCTCAGGCATGCTCTGTGACGTTTCCTAAATCATTCCTGAGGTACTGAGGTATAGCATTCACATATCTTTCTGTTTGCAAGTACATGAAAACAGGAGCTTCCCAAACAACAACAACACAAAAAGCCAGACGAGGAAAGGCAACAAAAGCTGCCTTTCCTTGGCGACATACCTTTGATCTCTTTGGTGAACTTGACCCTGTGGGAGTCAGTGAGAGGGCGGGGCTGCTCGTCAATGTTGTGAATGTCCAGGACCTCACACATGAACTGGATGACTGGCTGGGCTTTATAAAACGCTGTGGCCGACACTGAAAAGATACGGGAGGAGACCAAACTGTCAAATCACTATGGCGATAGCTTTTTTGGGGGTTTATGTAGAGCGATGAAGCGCTTTGGGACCAAATGGTGTTGATCTTCTCCTCAACTCATATGAAGCTACATCGAGCAGACAGTTAGCTTAGCATAACGACTGGAGAAAGCTAGCCTGGCTCTATCAGAAAAAATCTAAAGCTCACCAATTAAAATGAGAGGTTTTGGTTTTGTTATGTTGTGCTGGACTATTTCTCAGGCTGGAACATTAAGGTCCTGGTGTCTCCGCTGGATGACGGTAGTGAAGAGAAGACTTGTGAAATAGTCCAACACATCAAACCACAAGGTGTTGTTTACAATCTTTAGTTTGTGTACGGATTAAAATAATAATATATATTGTGTTAATTACTGAACTTAAGAGGTGCTCGTAGGTGTATTTTGTTTCCTTTGGACAGAACCAGGCTAGCTGTTAACCCCTGTTTACAGTTTCTGCGCTAAACTAAACTAAGCTAAGCTAAGCTAAGCTAAGCCTACCAGCTGTAGCTTCACATGTACTTTACAGACAGACATACTCACCATCGATGTTGAGCATCATTTTCCACATAGCTGGCCGCACTGACTGATGGAATCCAAACCAAACCTCTCTTCCTCCACCTAGCGGGTGGTCGTAGCCCTCTGGGGAGGAGAAGAAGGATCGTCCAACAGGCGTGTACCTGATGAGGACAGACAGGGTCACAACGGAGACACAAAGAAACTCTACCTGGGATTTGAGTTATATTCCCAGTGTGGTTCAGTGAGTGCAGCAGAACACAAGCGCTGCCAGATTTATAGGTTTGTTCATGTTACTAAAAACTATTTTGGTTAATGGATTTAGCAAATGGCAACTTGAGGTAGAATACATGCTTTTATGTGCTTTTAATCCTTTTGTTCGTGTTTTATTTAAATCCCACTTGGGCCATCGAATATAGGAAAAATATACCCACCTGGAGTATTGTTAAAATATGTGACAACGTTGTAGTTGAAGTACGGCATTAGAGAGCTCTACAGCAAGGTAAACTACAGCATTTGGCCATCAATTTGAATTATTTTTGAAGGAATAGTCATAATTTGAGCAAAGCATTTCACCGAACGTTTAACCTTAGTAATTAGTTTATTCCCATCTCAAATATTTAGCTACAAGAAGATACGATTTGAGGTATTTTAGTATGAGGTCTGAATCTCTTTACTATTCTTTGGAAATATTTCTATGAAAAGGAAGCTACAAACAAATCTTTGTAGATGGTCAAGGGGAGAAAACTCACTTCATGGAGGGCAGGTGTCGAAGGACGACGTCCACGGCATGAACGGGGTTGGTGCTGATGGGTTTCTCCAGGTCCACCGGCTCGGCCACGGCGCGTCCGGTCAGCACCTCGTGCAGCATGTGCCAGCTGACTAACGACACAAACCTGATGGTGACTTTAAACGGGCGGTCCTTCCCACCGTCACCTGGCAGGGTGACATCCAGATCGACCTGAAGAGGAAAACAAGGATTTTGAGATCAACAATAAAAAGCCTCAAGCCAATGAGCCCATTTTCAGGATGTCCCATCAAGAAGAAGAAGTCTTTCTCAAGCTGAACTCTACTTTTAATGTTGGCCCAGACAACACAAACTTTGAGGTCATGTCTTACCCCACCAGTGGCGACAGGAATGGGTCTAGCGGTGTAGAGGCTTCTCTTCCCATCGTAAACTGGCAGACAGTCGCCAAAGATGGTCACCTTGAAATGCTGAACCATGGAGTCCACCACCTCCCTGAAAAGACCACCAGGGATTAAAAAAATAAAATAAAAACACATCACCACAATCAACATGCAGCATGAATCCAGGCTTAAAGAAGTATTAGCTCTCATCCATTCACATTCCAACTGGTTCTACAGCTCTGTGCAGTTACCTGTTGACCCGGCGAGGACATTTGTCAGGCTTGATGTCCACCTCGTACAGATAGACGTCGATCTTGGGTATTTCCACCTGGAAGCAGTTGGCCAAAAGCTTGATGGGCTTCCCAAGGGTGCCATAGCCAGGTCGCCTTGGCAACGAGAAAAGGACTGGGGGTTCAGCGGCTGCTCCAACGTCTCCTACGACAACAAAGACCAAAAAATAAATCAGTACAAGTAAACCAGTGTTTACATCACACGCAAATGATGTGAATATGCTTTTATATTACAGTAACTGTCTTTATAATGTATCGTGTTCGGACTAAAGATGAACGCTGACATGGCTCCACACCTGTTGGACGTAGTTAGGAAACTGTTCACTGACACAATATTCATATCAGCCTTATCTACGATCAGCATTTATGTCAATTCCGGACCATCTGTGTCCCAACATTCAAACGTCTCAAAACAGCTCTAACAGAACCCAGACCAGTTAACATGAATGTACTGTACCCGTTCAAAGGAGCTGTGAGAGGAAGGAAGTGGTTAATAAGGTGGAAGGAGCAGCAGCCGGTGGGTGCTAGCACAAAAGATGGTCAGAGACGTTGAATATTTCCTCATGTCGAACTGACAGGACGGAAAGAAAGGGGGCCGACGCTGTATGGACCGTATAGACAAAGGCTACAGAGATAGGTGACATTTTAAATAAAGACCAGCTCAGCGGTCACAGACGTCTCCTGACTGACGTGGCCTTTGCCAGACGGAAGGAGTAGTGGGCGGGTGACACACCACGCCGATCTGACACCAATTTTCAGAAATGCCAAACTGGAAAGTACTCGGTGCAAATCACACAACCGCACAATTTCCATAAATGTGAGTCAGAGGATCCACACACATCAACACAATAACGTCGGCACACAGACCTCAAGCTGTTATGATACCAAGAGGTGGGCTTTGTTTGTAATGAAAGAAAGTAAAAAAAAGTGTGTACGGCTGAAAACGAGCATCAAGAATGAAAGTGGCAGTGAAATGAGTGCGACAGAGGAGTGGGTTGAAAATATAAGACTGTTTCAGCTGCTGTCAGGGTGGAGGGCTGACCCTGGACCTGCTGTAACCAGGCATCATTCATAAAACACTGCTCTTCCTGCTGACGCGTCCCCAGGCCGCCTCCTCCCCTATGCCGTTGCCACGGCGCCTATGTTGCTACAGTTTCTCCACGGCAACTAAAAGGCATGCTGGGCAGGAAGAGGGAAAAACAGGCGCACAGAGATTTGTCTCATTCATCTTGGAGCTCCAGTGACAAAAACTGTTTGAAATACGTCTTCTGACCATTGGTATGGTCAGTCGTTGATTATTTTGATGGCATTGTGATAGTCGTTTTCTTGGTTACGTTATTATGTGATGCAATATTGTATATTTCTAGTGTTTCTTCTATTTACCGGATGTGATCGGTCTGTTTTGACCATTTCCGACCTGATGAAGATCCTAAAGAAAGGCAAGATAAAAAGTGACAACAAAAGGAACTAAGCCTTCAATTCCTATGAGGAATTATGGAAAACATCCACAGCTATGCACCAGTAATGAACCCAAAACACAAAAGTTCACTGAAGAATGAGCAACAATGTAGAGATAGATGACCTCTTATCAGGCTGCTTCATGATAAAAATGCAACGCACGACCAGTAGCAGCACACAAAGAGCTGACATTCGACCAACCCACACACTTTGAGAGAGTTCTTCACTGATGAACCGTCTTACAGTCCAAACGTCGCTACTCTAATTGGGGGCGGCGGTCCATGGGTACTCGGTTGGGGAACCGCAGAGTCGCCGGTTCAAGTATGGTATATGGACTGATAGCTGGAGAGGTGCCAGTTCGCCTCCTTGGCATTGCCGAGGTGCCCTTGAGCGAGGAGCCAAGCTAGCTATAGGATGATGTGAACATTTTATTTATCGTATTTATATTTGCCCGATTATCCTGACCAAAATAATTGCGATTCCTTGAATATCATACAGATAATCATTAAAATATGCTTAAAGTGGCACTAAACCATACAGAAATCCCTTTACCTAACAACTAGTTAAGAAAAATATTAAATTGCATTACAGACAGGACACGTATGTTTTTTTAGTGAATGGGTCCATGTATAATATTTAAAAAGTAACACAGTAAAGAAATTTAATTTCCCCCTCTGGATCAATAAATTATGTATTTTTTTTTTTTCTAATACTGGAGACGAACAACGTGTAAAACTTATATACTGTTCAAATAAATATTGTTTTAACCTCTTTACACTCGTGAAGTGCGGACATTCTGGATAAACTGCTTTTGAAACAAGATCAAAAAGGCCAAACTTTTTCAGCTTCTCAGTTGTTAAGATGTACTGCTGCTCTGTCACCACTATAAATGCAATATATAATAGGATTTTGTACAGTCTGATAATGTTTGCAAATGTCAACATACATGTTACTGTAACTTTGTTCTTTACGGCTCATTCTGTGAAAAACGGGTGCAGTGGTTGGAGAATGAATGGGATGGTTTCAGTGAACCAGTTTTTTTTTTCCCTCTCCCAGTCGACCCCTGACCCAAACATCATCAATAATACACAAGCTGTGACTCACAAATTGTGCCCCATAGCAATTAAATAAATTGACTGCGTTAATTGATTTGTAATTAAAACAGGCAGTGGTTAACATGCAATAACCAGGGATGCTATGGCAGCAGCTAGTGTGAAAGGCTGCCCTTCAAACAAACAGGCAGGCAGGCACACAGGCACACACACACACTCTCTTTCAGGCATCACGCACACCTGACGGGATCACCACCTGCCTTTGACAGCCGGCAAAGAATGACGTAGCATATCAGAAAAAAACCCGTCAGACTGGTTTGGGGCATAAACACACGGCCGCACGCGCACACCGAGGCGCAAAAATGACCGGTAAAACAGCCCCCAATATGTTACTCCCGTTAGAGCTGGAGATGGGAATTTGAATTGAGTTTTCAAGCTGAGCCGCTTCTGCACACGTGTCCATGATAGCCTGGCAACTTATTTAAACACAGCGTTGGCAACTTAGATCAACTTGCAGCTCCCAAATACTTTATCATGGGGGTCTAGCTTGTGTCTCGCACTCCGCGCTGTCTGCAAATAACTCAAGTGCAGCACCTGGACACGAAATTAAGCATGGCGGTTAGTCGGGGGTTCCCACCTGTTGTTCCGATTTCCATTCATGAGGTCTCTGTCCGGATGACCCGGCCCCCAGTATTTACTTCTCCGGTTGAACGTGACTATAGATCCGCTCCCCGGCTACGCGGCCCCCCGGCTTCGGTCGCTGATGTGTAACCGGGCCGCTCGGGGGTCCCCTCGGCTGTAACGTTGAGTCTTCTCCCCCGACCTGTCTCACCACGGCTGACAGCTCAAAGTTGCACAAAATGTCCCCGCTTCCGTCCTTTGAAGTTCTTCCTGTTGTATCTGAAAGAAAAAACAACATGATGTTCAGTGTCGGAGATGTTTGTGACAGTTTAGACACGGAGTTGCTTAAATTGAGCCGAGAGTCGTTAGCAGTGGGTAAGCTAACAGCGATAGTTAGCTTTAACGGTTAGCCGACGGCAACTAGCAACTCACTAGCAACTCGACACACAAGATCTATATGAGTATTTACCCTGTCGGTAGCACAATCCGTCGTCCCGATTGGTTAACGTGACAGTCCGGTGTTGTTCTCTATCAAATAGGTACGAGGGCTCTGGTTAGGTTCACTATCCCCCGGCGTTCTCTTCGGCGTAACCGGTCTAAAATCTGCTCTTACACCGCCCTCACGCTCGCTAATGTTAACTTCGCCGGAAAATAAAATCAAGACTTCCGGAAAGGTGTTTCAAAATAAAAGCATAAATAACGAACAATGTGAGAGTTGTTCGTGAACCAATACTAATACTCAGTGGTGGAAAGAACATTTACTCAATAGCTGTACCTTTGAGTACATTGTTCCCGCCACAAATGTTATTGTCATGCACACAACGATTACAGTGAAGCAGTCCGTGGCAATGAAAGGTCTCAGGCTCCCTCCGACAGAAACAATTTGGATTAAAACACATGTGAGTTGAACAAAACCTAATAAGAAGAACAAAGTCTAATTAAAACTCATCTGCATGTCAGAGGGATATATCTTTTTTTTTGTTTTATTTGACATCTATAGTTACTGTCTGCTTTTCAGATTAGGATCTCACAAAACAAACACTCATTTTGTAAAATATTAAATAATCCAACCATTGAAATTAAGCTATGTTTCCTCACAGGTCGAATACCTCACTGAGTGTTTGTCAACTCAACCAAAAACAGATTTTTCCGTCTTTTATGAATGTTTTTAGAGGCTATAATTGAAGCAAAAATATCAGACAAATAAACACAATTTTGTGCAGCAGAAATGTATATTTGTTTCTACTTTCCAATTCTGCTATATTCTCGACCGCTCATTTTGGGAACCAGATCAAACTACTCATTGTTACACCAAATACTGTTTACATTATAACAATAAAATGACATATTACACATAATGATAGAGCATTTTCTCAAAGGGCCATTCTACACTATTAGTACTGACTTGTGATACTTTAAGAACATGTTTCTGATGATTGCCTGCTTCTGACGGCCTTTACTTGAATAGTTTTACTTGAAACTAAGTATTTTTGCACATTAGTATTTGTACTTTTACTTAATCTAATGATTTAAATTTCTGCATTTACATGATTTCAATAATATCCCTCTCGCTGTAAGAGGAACATCTGACAGGGACGATTGTTGGATTTTCGGTATTGCCTTATTTAACGTCATCTAACTTGACGAAGCTGTTGCGCCCTCCTCCTCCTCCTCCCCCCTCCCCCCTCCACCACCACCACCACCGAGGGAAATCCGTCAGGAAATACCAATGTAGAAAATGACGTCACTTCCGGGATTTTATTTTTCTAAACTACGTTATGTTTTGAAATAACAGCTTGTATTTCAGGTTTTGTGGGATTATATTCTGTCCTATTCATCCATGTAACATAAGATTTAATTTAAAAAAAATCTTTTTTACAAATTATAACAGTACGTTAAACCTACTGTTTCTTTCTGGACATACACACTCCATACTGTAGATGTCTCCATAATCCATATCTATGATTTTTTTAACAGCTTTATAGAAAAACCATAGAAGAAAAATAACCAGGAAATGTTACACTTCATGAGGAATTACCACTGTTTTCCTGGGAGAAGTTGATGGAGCTGCCAGCAGCAAACAGGTGTGACTTAACACTCTTATAATTACCCCTGGATGCAGGAGCATAAACTGCAGTCCCAGCAGCTGTGAATCAGACCTCTGACTTGTGTTGAATTAGAATGGAAAAGGTGATCAGCTGTTTCAAGAAGAGCCCAGATGCTGTGGCCAGGCTGATATGCTTCCCCTGGGCAGGTGGAGGCTCCATACACTATGCACGCTGGGGGAACATCCTCAACAGCTCCATAGAAGGTAACACGCCATGTTTAAGGGCTGCACTTTGCCCTGTTTAGCGATACTGTTTGGCTCTATGCTCACAATTTGTCAGATGTTTGTAAATAACACCAATGTAGTCTAAAAAAAAAAATCAGCAAAAGAGGAAAATTGTGGCAACTCAAAAAAAGAAGTAAACACACAAAACATACCTGTTACAATATGATTGTATTCCTATTTGAAGTGTTATAACATCCTTTTGTTGTTGTCACTGTCAGTGTTTGCTGTCAAGCTTCCGGGCAGAGAGAGTCGAGCCACAGAGCCCTTCTTTCAGGACATGCAGCAGATTGTGGACGAGGTTATTGGTGTGTTGTTGCCGGTGCTCAAAGAGAAGCCGTTTGCTCTGTTTGGACACAGGTATGATAAGAAAAAGGGGCTTCATCAGTGACATCCTATCCGTCATGACATCTGGCCCTGCCCACCACTCACTACCTCTGTTTCTATTACTGTTTACTCGTCTGTTTCTAGTTTCGGGGCCTTCACCGGTTTCGCCGTGGCAGATGCTCTGAAGAGACTGCACAACCTGGAACCCATTCACATCTTCCTGTCCGGTGCCTCTGCTCCTTATGTGAGTGTATTTATTACATTTAACTCTGTTGGGGATTATCCACTCAGCATCAATCAGCATCAGTATATGTATCCAAGGAGGCTTGGAGTCTCTTAATCATCAATCTCTGTTGATTAAGTGTACCAATGTCCAGATCTCAGTTTATATTTGGAACCCTGGTAGCTTGATTGTAACCGATTGCAGACAGTGTCACCTTGAAAACAAAGGCTTGTAATTAACCCACGCAATATCAAAACTTAACCATACTATTTTCATTTCCAAAGCTTTTGTTTTCAAATTTGCTGTGGTTCAAAATGAGAATAATATATTCCATATGATGCTCTGCAAATTTCTGAAAAATAAATCAGAGACCAAATGATCCAGAGCTGCATTGTGAGGAAGCAAAGGCAGTTCATTTAAAAAACTGTCTTTCTTAAAATACAATATCTTTGAAAATGTATGGAAGAAAATGTTCCAAGACGTTCTCAGACACCATAAAGTCATTAATGACAAAAAACATTGGATTAGATTCTTACTCGATGGAGGTCTACGGGCCGAAACATCTGGTTCCTTCTATAATTACACAACTGTATACACCTATAGTGTGTATACTAACTGAAGACAAGAGTTTGGTGTTGACGACAAACCACTAGCATGTTTTTTTGTCTTTCAGTCAGAGATGCGCATCAAAGCCCCAAAGAGAAGCGAGCTGTCCGATGACGACTTCCTCAAGTGGTTGATTTCGATCGGAGGAACTCCTCCCGAGCTGCTGGCGAACCCTGAAGTCCTGAAGCTCTTCCTTCCCGCCCTGAAGGCCGACCTGCACGTCGTGGAGAACTACAGGTATAGTTACAGGCTCAAATTGAACCATTCATTTTAAAATGATCTGAGAGTCGTGCTTCATAGTGAGCGGAGCCTCTTGACTTTGCTGCAGGTGCCAGAAGCCGGACGGCCCGCTCCTCTCCTGCCCCGTCACGTGTTTTGATGGAAAGGAGGACGTTCCTCACGACTTACAAGGTCTGTCCCCCCGTGTCCTGCAGCAATCACACACCTGCTCTGACCTATTTAATACAGGGATTATTAAGGTTTCTGGATGCTCCATATCAGAAATGATGGAACATTTGCAGTGTGTATTCATGCATATGTGCACGCTGCAAATATGGCTACTAATTTTATATTGTAATTATTATTCAGTGGGTTTTATTTTTCTTATGTTGTGCATTCTATGTATTCTATTTGATCTAATATTTAACTTATGTGTACATTTTTTATTTCATTTATATGTAATTTATGTGCTGCATTTCTGTATGAAAGGTGCTATACTAATGTTATTATTTGTATTATGTTTGTACAGGGCTGTGTGTGCCCTCTGTGTTTGCTGAAGACAATGACTCAGTGTGAGTTGTCTCCCCGTTCATTTGTATTTTTCCCCAACAGCTTGGAAAAGCATCACATCCGGAGATTTCACCATCAGGATGCTCGATGGAGCTCACTTTTATCTGAAGCAGTCTGAAAATGAAAAGACGATATTAGACTACATCACCAAGCAGGTGGAAACATCAGAAATGGACTATTTATGATGAATATTATATCTAATGACTTCAATGTTGCTGTTCTATTCATTAATTGTGATGGAAGTCGAATGTGGAGACATTCCAGAAGTGTAACACAATGTTTGATATTAAAAGGTAATTCATTACAGCTTGATTGTTGATATATCCATATTATGGCTGCAACCAAGAATTATTATATAAATGATTAATCTGATCTATTTTTAATCGATTTCATAGGGTAGTTTGTTTCAGAATAGAGTGAAAACTGGCCATCACAAGTTCCAAGTGACCTTACTTTAATGTGTTGGCTACACCTCACACATTAATTAACATCAGTTTGATGCCCAAAGACACATTTTCATCTGCAGGAATAATATATAATAAAAAAAAGAAAAGCAGCCATGTTAAACACATCAAAGTAGCTGTGGTTTATTTTATTACAATCTACTAATTAATGAAATAACCATTTCACTGCACAAAGACTGTTTAATTTTGTTTTATTTCTAAATCCATATTTAAATGCACACAGTTTAAAAGCAGTCAGTGAAATGTTCTTTTTCGGAGGATCATAAAACACATGCCCTCGTCTGAGATGTCCACACGATACCAACCTTCATCTGTGAATAAATATAATATGTCTTTATCGTACATGTGACATTTTAATATTTAACCTCGAGAACACACACAAACAATGTAACATTCAGATTATGGGGCTGGAATTATTTTCATGGCACTCTCGATTAAATCTATTATCTTTATAAACAACACAACTCATAAATATCTACATTCTTGAAAAAAAGGTTTCTGCATCACATTCAGGGATGAGACACTCCACAGGGACGGACTTGCAATGTTTGACCGGTTTACTGTGAACCCGAGGGGCAAATATAACAATGTTCAACGCGCGCTGGTAAATAACATGCCCGGCCTGCGCACAGGTTCTCTGGCTTTTACGAGCAGCCTCCCTTTGCTCAGTGAAGGGTGAAGTTAGAGCAAGAGGAGCTGAGGAGAAGGGCACAAAGGTTGTGGGACTGTGAATGTTTGGTCTAGAGACTCGGGAGTCAGATTAAGCAACGGCACGGAAAAGAAAACATTCCCCTAGTCAATATTTTGAGAGTAGGCGCTGCAAAGTCTGAGGTCAGGTTCTGCGCCTTAGGCGGCCGGGGTTAAAGGGAGACGGAGGGGGGGGGGGGGGGGGGGGGGGGATGCTGCTACATGCGGCGACTGTCTGGGTGAGAGGGTGGCGGTGGAGGTGGAGGCGGAGGCGGAGTCAGCGGCGGCCCGTCGTCCATCTGCTGTGCGTCGGGGGCGTCGGCCTGCGCGAAGGAGTCGGTGGATCGAGTGCTGATGCGCAGGGGGGCCAGGCGCCGCAGGTCGCTGGGCGTCCACGGCAGCCTCAGCTGGGCCCGCTGCGAAGGGGCCACCGCGCCGCCGTCGAGCTCGGCCTGCGCCAGCCACGGGGGGATCTGCACCGGTGCCATGGGGTCCACGTCCGGCATGAAGCCCGGATTCTCAATACCAGCTGGGCGAAAGAAAAAGAAACGGAGTTAGTGCTGAGAGAGTTTGAGGGTTAGAGACATCAGTGGCAAATAACATTTATTCAAGTACTGTACTTAAGTAGTACCTGAGTTTTTACATTTATACTTCTACTCCACCACAATTCAGAGGCAAATATTTTACACTCTAATCCATCACATTTATCTGACAACTATAGTTATTTCCGATTAAGATTTGACATTAAATAGAATATATTTTAAATGTTTTTAGAGAAGAAAAGACATTTGTTTGGCTTGTGCCTATATGACTATATTACTACAGTGTCTAGTTGGGGCCCATTGACACATTACAGACACCTTTGAGTTTTAGAAGTTCAACCAAAGAGTGATTTCCCCTCTAAACTTCTCAAATGGTTTTATTTAAATAACCTTTTTAGGCCCAAAGAGGCAAAAAAATAGTTTCACGATAACAGCAAAGCAGACCATGCCGAGGGGCCGGAGCCGTAGGTTTGGATCCACTATACTTAAATACCTAACTGTGTTATAAAGTATTTAAATCTAGCTCCACCTCAAACAGCTACAACAGCAAAATGCTGCTTACACATCGAGGCAACAGTGTTAACAATCAAATAATGTAAGAGAACATGTTGCTGATAATACTTTTGTATCTTTATTTAAGTGGGATTTTGACTTTTACATAACACGGATTATTTCTAGAATGCTGTATTGGGACATTACATTAAATTAAGGATTAACCGCTGGTTGAAGATAAGTGGATTTATACCTCCTGCTCTGTAGGTGACCATCATGGGGAAGGGGAATGAGCCGCCTGATGCCTCTAAGCCAGAGCCGTTGTCTCCCTCTGAGAACTCAAAATCTAAAAAACAAAATAAGAGATAGTTTAAAAAAAAAAGCACTTGATGAAATCAGGGCTAATGTATCTATTTTGAAACTGAAACACCAACCTTCATCACCAGAATAGTAGCTTTTACTTTTGTCCGTTGATTTCCCATTTGGCACCTGCAGGTGGTAGAAGTTTATTTGTAGATTACATCGTTAACAAAGTTACAAAATGTGAAAAGCAAACATGTAAAACACACGTTTAGATGGTTAGGGCTGGGTATGATTTGCAATTTTTGGTTCTAGTGACGATTTTTGATACAATATCAGAGTTATTGTTTTGACAAAAGAAATCAAAGATCGTAGAAGAACAGCCTGAATAAAGTACGATAAGGCTGTGAAATTTAAATCGGGTACTATCTGATCAAAAATTATTATCTTATTATTATTAGATTATACATCTAGCCAAATATTTGATGACAGCTTTTGTTGATATATAAACACATTTTGTTTGCTACCAAAGAAGTATTGAGGTTTAGTACCCAGCCTTTTCGACTATTAAATTACACTGTAGACTATCTTACAAAAATGACCTTTTGCTGCTGGTCTTTCTTCGTGTGCTTGGTAATCGTCTTTGGTGGAGCAGCGCCCATCTTTGCAGACTTAAAGGACTCCAAACGAGTCCTCATGGTCCTCTGGAAGATCTCCTGAACCTCGTTTTCATCCTTGTTGACGTTGAAATGGCTCCGGCTGTATCTGTGCCGGTGCTGCACGCCACAAAACAAGAAACAGAAATTGAAAGAGTCAGTATGACCCACAGGCTTGAATGAGGCCGGGCTTGAGCCAAGTTCCCGGTGTTTTTCGTCTTGTTATACAATCTCTATTATGGAACTGGCATGACAGTGTCAGTGTTTGACATTCGGTAGGAGAATGCCCATGTCGGAGATTGTGTCACAAATATGTTTATTTATTTTCTACATTTGAAATTTGTTTTATTTAAAGGGCTCAGGCCCAAAACTGCTGCCATGGTTCAGGCTCAGGCTTGGTTCATGTATTATTTCTCATTACAAACTGAGGGTGGATGGTTTGAAAGAAGTGGGCAATTATGAGGCAGGTGGCATCTAATGAAACATGCTATTTTGTAGTATTATGGGAAATGTAGTATACTGCATTGAGACATAGTCAGGACTAAAAAATCTCCAACAATTGATCTCTGCTGCATTAATTTGTATCACTTTTTTTTAAAAGTGCAAAGCAATGAATGAATATAGTGACGTGTTTGAAAATGATGACCTGTTTCCTGCCCTTGTAGAGATGCTGCTGCAGCAGGTGGTGAGTGTTGATGTCCTCTGTTTCCCTCACTCCCTTCATGGTCTGCTCGTGCATTTCCAGGCTCACTGATGGCACAGGGTCTCTTCCACTGTGGGGGGAAAAAAGCATGTCAGCTACTTTATGTCTTCATCACACACAGCTCTGGTAGAGGCTTCTCAAGAAAATAGGAGCTAAATGATCATTTCTACTATTTTGTGTTTGTTTCCAAGTGTGAGGGAAAAAGATGAAGTGACTGCTTGTGGTCACCAGGGAGAAGTGTCTGAACAGATCTAATGTAAGTAGGTGTTCAATCGAAACAGTAGATCAACCCTTGTTTTCAACTTTTAAATAGTTCATTTTTCGATTTTCCTGCTCCGATGCGAGAGTCCTGGAACAGAGGATGTTGTGTGCTGTACAGATTGTAAAGCCCTCTGAGGCAAATTTGTGGTTCTGGGCTATACAAATAAACTGAATATAAATTCATATCTGAAATAAAAATGATGAGAGGAGTCAAACTACCTTCTCCTGTGATCGCGGTGTGCATCAGGTAGGAATGTTTGCTCACCTCATCGAGGACATCGCATTGTGATCGTTCGACGTGTCGGCCGTGATGTCGGGCATGATCTCATAGAAGTCGTCGTTGAACTTCTTCTTGAAGTCGACGAACGCGGTTTCATTGCGGACAAACTCCAGAGAACCTCTGCGTTCGCCCTGCAACATCGAGACCAGAGGACTTCCTTTACCGACCCTCTGCTTCTCTCAACGTCCACTTGAACAAAACACACTCGTATGTACTTGAAGCGTGCGCAGCGCTCGGCCCTCACCTCAGCCACGTAGCTCATAGCGTCCTTGATGTTCAGCTGATGGAAGACGTTGAAGACGTAGTCGCGGTTTTTCCTCGCCGACGGCTTCATCAGAATCCTCGACATCCACCTCGCCTCGAAGTGATTCCACCTTCACAGTGAGCGAAGAGACAATTGGAGATTCAATCAAAACAGTTTACACTTTATTAGTTAAACGGTTCTGAGACGTCTCTACATACTTGTCCCTCATGTAGTTATGTCCTATTTGTCCCGATATATCTTCTATGGCAACAAGCATGTGATCAAACACCTAAACAACGAGAATGGAGCATCTGTAATAGTTGCCTGGTTATGGTTCTTGCTGTTGTGTTTGTAAAAAAAGTGATTATTTCAAGCTTTACTTTGTTCTGCAATTTTTCTATGAGTGTGACCTCCGTCGCTGCAGCTCTTTTGACTTTAAGCCAGTTGACCAGAGGTTTCATCGTTATTCCCTGCGGCAGAAAGAGATTCACAATAAAAGCTAATATGAGTTTTGTGTAAGAAAGCTACGAAAACCAATTGTACCAATATACTGTTTCAGCTCAGAAACACAGGACAGAAACATGGTTACCTGAAGAATGACGGTGAAGTACACTACGATGAGAGTAGTGCAGATCATCAGATTCTTCTCCTTTATCTTGCTCCCATCCAGCATCGCAGCCAGGCCATACGCGACAGCCCCTCGCAGGCCACCGTAGCTCATAATCACCTGATCTATAAACTCCACGGGGACCAGCCTGAACTTGTTCAAGATCCAGGTGAGGAAAAAGACACCTGCAGTACACAAAACAAGCCGGTTTCGTGACCCCCCTGACATCAGACTGTGTACCGCTTGCACTCAAAACTGACAGCGAACGACGGGAATCTCACCGATAATTCTGTACACAAAGATGAAGAAGAGCGTGAGGAGGATGAAGCCCGTGTTCCACACCCAGATCGACTTGTCAATGGCCGAGATCCCGAGGAACACGAAGATGATGGTTTCTGATCCGTTGGCGAGAACCTTCATGACATATCTGACTGTGGCGACGGACCTCTCGTCCATGTTTGCGTTGATGTACTTCTGGCAGCACATACCACAGAAGACGATCCTACAGAACAAAAGCCACAGAAATAAATCATATCCCGCGGAACTTGTTCATGGCTTTTAATTCTTCTTCTATAAGATGTATAAATACTCAAACAGATGAGAGGTTTTTCATGGATTACTCACGATAGGATGGCAGACAGGGAGAGCATCTCAGCAGTCAGGTAGGCGAGGTATCCCAAGACGAAGACGAACGCTGGCTCAATGATCTGGATGTTTTTAGTGCACCTGGTCAGGAGAGAGATCAGCAGGCCGAACAAAAAGCCCACGAGGGAACCACCAAACGCCACCACAAAGAAGGAAACTGGAGAAAGAGAGGAGGTCATGCGTGTAAAAAGTTGTTTTCATGTTATCCAGCATATCCAACACTTGTATTCAACATAGCCCACTGTAAACATGTCCATATGTAGAGTCTAGTTAGCCAGGCAGGACTACCTGCACCACAAGCACATGTTACATTCCTCACTGGTAACCATAATGAATGTCTCTCCTTACTGATTCCTTTAATGATCTCCACAGCATTAATTCCAGATCCTCCCAGTGACACAAACGCATCAAAGACATTGAAGAGCACCTAAGAGAAGAAGAAAAACATTTGTCTTGAAAATAGGCGATACCTTCCTCCAAACCCAATGATTAAAAAGTATGTTGTTTAAACAGTGTGTCACAAATCAATTCATTTCCTTAATCTACTAATTTCCCAGCAACACATCATTTGTTTAGAAAGGTTTATTTCCCTCCTATCAGTTAAATAATATGGCATATTATCTACACGTGTACATGTTCATGATGATGTGTGATGAGTCATTACAGCTGATACATAAAGGTTTGTTTACACTCCAGGTAATATGGGGTCAAACCATTGTCATGTCCTTGAGAGTGAAACTAAGTGAAATTATTGACACCCAGCACCTGCAACTTAAGTGTGTAGCTTCAATAGAGTGGAATTTCATGATTCATAACACATACAAGCAATGTTTCTTATATGATTAACCTCTTCAAAGAGCTGTTTTTTATTGACCAGTGAGGGATAAGGTTCAGGCAAGGCGACAAGACCTCAGTCAGGGCAAAGGCTCTTATATTGAAGTGCACAATGTTTGCACTCTTTATACTTCGTGTCTTGAAAGTGTACTTTCCTATGATGGATGTCTCAGAACAAACTGTTCTTCACCTCAGGTAACATGAAACAACAATAAAAAAAAGAACACTGGCGTACGAACCACCGTCACGCCGTCGTTGAGCAGCGACTCTCCGAACACCATGATGAAGAGGACCTCGTTGACGTGGACTTGCTCGAACACGGCGATGACGGCCACAGGGTCCACAGCAGCAATCAGACTGCCGAAGAGAAGATACTGCAGCAGGCCGATGTCCAGGTCACCTACAGCACCGCACACAGAGCACGAGATTAACCACTACATTTGGATTGGATTGAAAGAGCAACTAATCCCCCATATATGCACATATTGTGTTATAAATATGCGTAGTGACTGCCTTTGGCTGGTTGAAAACGGGCTACTGTAAGTGAATTTTGCTATTGGCTGATCCGGAACCAGGTGACGTATGTGGAGCCAGCTTTTGTCACCAAATATTATATTCCATTTCTGTCAATAAATCCCACGAAATGGCACACACTGTTCCTTTAAGGGAACTTAGAAAGTTGACAATTCTCTTGCGAGCTCTGGAGCGTCTTTTTTTCTATTCTTTCTACGCAGAATTATGGACGGATATTTGCGCGGGACATTGGAGATAATAATATCCCTTTCTACCCAGGAAGTGTAAGTCTCACTGAATCTAAAATATGTTTACCGTGACTGTGTGTTCAGAGAAGGAGTGCGACTTTTAACACAAATTGCAGTCCAAATCAGAGGCCAATAACTAACTTCCTGTTGTAGTTGACAGTTCTTTCCTTTTTGTTTTATATCGTCACTCTGACTCACCCCTTCCTATCTTACACCCTTTATAGAAATAAACTACGGAAAAATATACTAACTTTCTCTCAAAATGCCAGTGGGACTGAAAGCTTTTGAGGTCCCTTAATCTGAACATCCCAGAATGATCCTGACCCATTTCACTGTGAGTAGCGGGCAGCCTGCTGAAGTGAAAGTCTCTTACCCATGGCTCCCCCCTTGTGACACCCCCACAGCGACAGCCCCAAGCTGGCGGCGTTCCAGCAGGTCCCGAT
Source organism: Pholis gunnellus (assembly GCF_910591455.1). Lineage (NCBI taxonomy): Eukaryota > Metazoa > Chordata > Actinopteri > Perciformes > Pholidae > Pholis > Pholis gunnellus. The sequence goes on from NC_136543.1 coordinate 4,646,211, forward strand.
GACGGCGTAGACCAAGATGGCGCCCATGTTGCTGAAGAAGAGCTTGTTTGGCATGGAGTAGCCCGCATCCAGGATGATTTGAGGCAACAGGTAGAAGAAGAACAACGTTGGGGTCAGCTTGAAGGTCTGCACCTGGTCTGCACCCCAAATGATCCCCCCCAGAATGAAGCCGAAGCAGATGAGCAAGGCACTCTCTGGGATCACACTGGTCACATGGTGGTTGGCCTCGATGACTGAGAGAAGAACAGAAGAGAGGAAGGGTTGTTTTTTTTTTAATTGATCGAAAACAAATCAATGTATTGTGAGGCTTTCTCTAGTGCAGGGGTATTCAATTACATTTCCAAAAGGTCCAGATTGAGAAAATCTCCTTGTGCAAAGGTCCGGAACATTACAATAATATCTAACTTGCGCTATTTAGTGCCATATATATATATATATATATATATATATATATATATATTCTTGAATATATATATTCAAGAAGCCTAGTAGTAGTAACGTCTGTGTAGTCAACAACTGTCAAATCAAATAAAGAAAGTACAAATCAATTATATCTTAACAATTATTATTCTCAGTTTTCAAATTGAACTGGATGGATTATAAATAATACATAGAAATACATAAATAAATGATCTTCTCATTCAAGTCAAATAAGGGCTGGATTAAAGAATGACTGACAACAGAAAGCTTTTGAAAAATGTGCATCTTAAAATAAAGTACTTCATTTTAGAAACAAAAACTGAATAGTATGGAAGCCCAATCCACCAGCAAAAAAAAAAAAGGTAAAAAAAAAAAAATCTAATTATTAAAAAAATGTTGCTGGCGGAAAAAAAGTACAGATGGGTGCATCCATCTGTAACCATAACACTGACCAGATGTTTCCAGTTGCTATAGAAAGTCGAAATGATGCGTCATAGAAGCAGCTCTTCATAGGTTACCCAACATTTGACATATAAATGGATTGTGAGTACATTGAAGACTTCTTTAAACGTGGCTTTACAACACAGGAAATACTTAAATTGCTTGATGTTTCACATGGATTGGATTGTACTGAGCAAACGCACCCTTGAATAGAATTTTAAGCAAGAAGCAGCTCTGGAGTATAAAGAATAAAACCAATGTGAACTTTTTTTTTTTTTTGCTGGCAGAATTTTTTTTTCAAAAAAAAGTTTTCAAGGATTCTGATCATTTTGGGCTCTTAGGTTTATTTTACTGTTTTTATACTGCCCGTTGGAAGAATTCACCTGTACGAGTCTGTCCATTCTTAGTTTAAGACTCTGGTCTCTATGAACACTTGTCTCTTTTAAAAGATTGTGTTGACAAATTACTTTACTGACTCACGTACTAAGTTTACTGCTCTGCTATCTATTTTCTTGTCCCTCCCCCGTGTGTCACGGTGTGTGTACGTCTCACTCGAGTCAAGAAATTCGTCAGAATCAAGAAATTCGTCAGAATCCACATATTTGATTGGCTGAGCTGCATCACGTGATGTGATTTACAGCGCATTGGTCGGCGTGTTTCCTGCACCGCTGAACAAGTGCCGTAAATGCTGGAAAAGCTGCGCCGGTTAAAATAGAAGCGCTCCGTCAAAATGTAATAATTCTGGGTCCTGGGTCCGGATACAACGGCGTCTGGGTCCGGATCCGGACCGCGGTCCGCCAATTAGTGACCCCTGTGGGTTCTCACATAACAACCAACAAGAGTAGATCCATAATAACCAATAATAAGATAGAATCTTCTAGGGCCCATGTTTAATTTTGGGTCTCGGGGGTGACAAAGTTTAAAACTCATTGCATCATAAAGAAACCATAAAACTCAAACTTTGGGAGGTTGCAAAATTTGCAAATGATCAACTGTTGCGCTCGACCGAGAAAGTGCCACTTTTTGTTCCGGGCATATGATTAACCAGCGTGGTGACGGTTTATTAATCTCTCTGCGTAACTAAAGACAGACTTTTGCTTAAGGTTATTTGACTTTATGGCCTGACAAAGTGTCACTTAAGTTGATTTAATAATCAAACCTACTGAACCGTTACAATAGACCCATTTCAGAATGTTGATTTCTCCTTGCAGCCCACGGGGCTCAACTGTTGCTGTGCCAGACATGTTCCATTCAAAAGAGGCTGAAGATTAAAAAAAAGCTTGTGATGAAGGTCTGTTACGTTTCAATGCTGTTTGTATTTGTGCATGAAAAGTGGAACGAAGCTAAGAAAGCAAGCAGATCAGTGTAGCGAGTAAATGTGATGCATCTTTTTTCACCTTTCAGCACACAGGTTTTGTGGTATTCAACAGGATCAAATATTAAACAACGAAGTGATTATAAAAAGGTCAGAAACGCTTGAAGAGACTCTTCTGTTCATCGGTTTGTGTTCATAACACAGAGTGCTCACTGCTGCAGGATGTGACACTGTTTGTTACAATATCAGTCGCATATCGCGTTGCAATTTGAAAAATTCTCGCTATGCTGAAACATACCTTCTCACCGCTGAAAGCCGCTATGTGTTCGTTTGCTTATGTTGCCGGCGTTACCAGTCAACTTTGATCAAAGCATGCACAGCTGAAGCAGATCAGCTGAGATTTTGAGTGTTAAAAGTTAAATAAAATGAATGTGCTGTTTTTCCAATCTTAAAGGTGAAGCCATGCTGTCGTCAATCTCATACATAAACACTTTTTTTTTAATGAATCCTAGCTCATTTCACAAAACTATTATTGTTTTTTAATTTAAGAAAATAGTCTGTTTTCATATGAGATAATAGGAGTAATTCCTGCATATGCAAACATGAGGAGGATCAGTCAGTGCGTGTGGCAACAGGATTACATTGTAACCATTTGACATTGTGGGTTAAATATAACTCCACATTATCTTGTTTGACGGTGGAATCTGTCAGACCGCAAAATCCAAACTATGTGTGACATAACTCTGACTGGCTGACGCGCTGCTGTTTCTTCTCTCATCTCATAAGTTCAATAGTCATATGAGATAAGAAACTAATGGTAACCGGTGACTGGTCCATATAGAAGTCTACATGATTTAAAAAAAACAAAAAAAACTTTCTAGCACATTCTATTTCCTGAACTGTTTGTTACGTACCCAATTTAGCCAAACCAGCCACCAATATCCATAATACAACTAGATAAGGAGCCTGCACATGGTGCCACTTAAAGGTCACGACGGGTATTCCTGTGATGACGCTGGAGACATGGCCGTGTTCCGTCTGACTCGAGTTGGATTTGGACTCAGATGGCGGCTCCGGGTGGGAGCCTTGCTGCGTCGGCGCCGCGTCCCCGTTCACGGCCGGGATCCCCGAGGTGAGGCGGATCAGTAACACCGACCCCAGCAGCCAAAGGTGTACATATCCGCAGCGTTGCATTTGATGAAAGTAACGCACGAAATAGAGTCAAAAAATGTAAATGTCTCTCAGATGTTGAGGAGGTGAACTGTCTGCACCAAGGCTGAAGCACCGGACAGTGTGTCACACCTCTTATCCCTCCTTTTTTCTGTGTCTTTGGGCTTCCTCTGTCTTACTCACTGTTTACTATCACTTACTATCTCTTCACTACTCTTTCCCTCTAGTGCTGCATCTTTCTATCTCAGTCTGCGACTTTGTATCCTCCCACGGTCCGCAGCGATGCAGTGAATTCAGAAGTGTGCAGAACCTCGGACTCAGCCGTTTATATGTAAAATATCTCCTCTATGACTAAGGTTGTGTGTGTGTGTGTGTGTGTGTTTAGGAGTAACGGATGTCCAAGAAAGGTCTCCGGTTATTCAGTCACGTTTGAAACGTTGACCAGTCATTACTCTGTGCTTTCCGGCCTCTGAACGCATCAACTCAAGTTTGTCATGTGTGTGTCTGGGAGTGTGTGGGGGGGGGTGGGGTGATGGAGCAGAGGTCATTTGATGTTGAACAGCTACCTGAGCGTGAGTGCAGTAACACTTCCACTGGCTTTGTCTCACTGCGTTGTGCTGAGTAATGATTGACGGTGACGTTACTCAATCCTGGTTAAAGACTCCCAGTCCCTTAACGTGAGGGAGAGATGAGAAAGCTGTCCTCCAGCAGTCCCGAAATAAACTCCTCGTGCAATATAATGGGGAAGAAAGTCCCTGAATAAGATCATTTCTTTGTGTTGTCTGGAACTTTTTGACTTGAAATGTATGATACACCTTTGTAAAGTCCAAAAACTGTCAGAAACACATCAATGAGCCTTGTGATGCACCTGTCCTCTGAAGTTTATTTTGACTCAACCCTGCATGTGCTGTCCCGGTGCAGTACTCACTGAAGCACCACTGCCCAGCTGTTTAAAGGTAGCATTTGTAATCTTCTTCAAAAGACGTTTTGAAGGACGTGTCGTCATTATTGCCGACTTGTCGACTTTCTTGATAGATTTTGCAACTTTTGGAGCTAGCGACTTTCTTTGGAAAATAGCTGGCAGCACCGAGCTACGTTTTTAGGTTGGATCATTTTAAATCGTATATTTTTAGAGGCCTACTCTCGCTAAAATCTCAAGACTACCAACCCCCTAGCTTTAGGTGAATTACTTTGTATAGTTGTGAGCCATTATTACAGAGTCATGTCATCAGTAGAAACCAGTGGACTTGGCGCTGAGGGCCACACACAGGGTGGGGAAGTATGAGGAGACCGACTGACACATTTCATGAGATTTATCGACTGTATGAAGAATATAGAGTAACGGCAGCCTTGTCCTTTACATGACCACTACAGTTACATCACTCCAAAGTGAAGGTAGATTAGTCTACTTATGCTAACAATTAGGCTACATACTGTGCTTATTCCCATAAGAGCTGATTCGTTATGATGGTTTGTTTTGTCCAGGTGTCCCGTCCTGTGTGAGCATGACAGGAGACAATAGCCTCAGTGTGAAGACCGGTTTAGTGATTTGATACGTAAGCTGTCGTACAGTCACAGGTGTGAACCAGTATTACTCTACGAATAAAAGGACAAAGATATCTGAGGTTGCTCAGATGGAAATATATTGTATTATTTGAGTTGATATAACTCAGCATAATTACTAATTACATAATGTGATGACCACTACTTAGTTTTGTCTATTGAATAGGTAAAGCAGCTTCTTATGTGATAGACGTCTTCTTGGTTTCTGACAGTGGTGGAAGAAGTATTCAGCTCCTTGAAGTACTAATACCTCACTGTGAAAATACAAAAATTCAAAAGTATTATCTGCTAAACTATCTTAATTAAAGTATGAAAAGTACTCATTGTGCAGTAAAGATGTTCCCTGTCAGTGTTTTACTATTATATTGATGTTTCTGAATTAATAGAATTGCTACATTAAGGGGAGACACTACAGGCAAACACATTGTTGAGATTTATGGTCTATTTTGGTTCCATAACATCTTTCAGACGATAAGAAAACATCCAAAATACACATTTATATTTTACCACTTTGTCTGTTTGGGTTTGAAGATTTCTCCTTAATTCACCAACAGCTAGCGTTGGATAATGCCTCATTTGCATATTCAAACAGAACATTTCATAAAACTCGTAATACAAAAGAATATTGTTTTTTATACCGTTCACCTGTCGAGCTCAGAACATCTGTCGTTTTGAAGCTTCGTGGCGATGCATTTTCTAGATGATCCAACAGGCTTTTCATTTAGCTTAATAAGTAGGAGAACTTTCTCAACCCATGAAGTAACACTTCATCCTTCAGTTTATCAGAAAAATTATAATTCAAAATCAACAGATTTGGAGATAAATGGTTTTCACTGGACAGCCATAAAAAATTGTAATATGAAAAGTAACTACAGCTGTCAAATACAAGTAGTGGAGTAAAAAGTACCATTTGACCATCTGAGATGTAGCGGAGTAGGAGTCGAAAGTTACATAAAATGGAAACATTAAAGTAAAGTACCTTGAATTCGTACTTATGTACAGTACTTGAGTAAACGTACTTCACTCCCCCACTGGTTTCTGATGTGCTGATAATCCTCTTTATAAGAACACCTATAGCTGCACAGTCAAGCATGATCGGCCCCGTTCGGCCTTATTAACTAATGACCTCATATGTCTTGCTGAACGGTAGCTGGCCTTTAACTTAAACACTTCAATCATTCTAAAGTGGCCACAGCTCTGTGCACACTTCCAGCAGCCACAGAGACAGGTCAACGGACTTCATGGTGAAAAGAAAAGATCACGTAGAGGTTGTTTTCAGACCGGGAGTTACGGCAGCTACAGTTAAGGATTGTAATAGAAGTTATTGTTTGTCAGGCTGCTCAATGAAGTGAGTCATTTGTGACCGAGCAGACTATAAAAAAGATAAATGACAACGTCACCAACCTCATAAGGGGGCGACCTGTTGGGAGTGAAAAGGTCAGAACCTAAACAAAATTAACCTAAACTTCTGCAATGCAATTTTGACTATACGAAAATGTAGAATGTATAAAATAGGAAGCTTTCCAGCCTGTGACAGATACACAAACCTGCATTCATTGTCCATTGTCCTTCAATTAGCACAGAGCAGAGGGACTCGACTACAGTGGGAACGAAAGAAAGCAAGCATTGTAAATCTGTGAGGAGGAAATAAGATCTGAAGAAAATTGATGCCCTTGTCTGAGCTACGATGAGTACGTATAAAGTCAACATTTGAATTGCGCCCGTATTGTTTGAGTTCAAGCAAGTTTACTCTATAAAATCGATTTGTTCCTTTAAAGATACGTTTGTCAAACCAACCACAAACACGAGTTCTTCTTGGAATGAGTGTATGTCAAGTTTCCCAACATATTAAAGTTAAGGGTAGGCTAATGGTGCAGGGCAGTCAAACATTTATGAGTCCTTTTATCTCTGTATCCATAAAGGTTTAATCCCGGTATGAAATAGTGGATTTAGTGGGAACATTTCGGAGATGTCCTCTAATCCCTGAGTCAATGTTTGCCTTCTACGCAGCCTTTGCTCTCTCTGACGTTTTCTATTTAGACAATTTCAAGTGTGGGCTCAAGATTTCCTTAAGGAACTGTGGGGATGAATGTTGTCTTTTGCAATCTTAAGAAAATTGTTCAAAACCCATGCTTGCAAATCAGATTTTAGATTTCAACAAATGTAAACTATGCTGAGTGAAATTTAAATCATGCAACCTCTCAAACTTCTGAAGTTTGGAAGCATTCCTTTTCACAAAAACTCAAAAGACAAATGTCAGTAGCTGCAGAAACAGCTGCTAAAAATCACACAAAACTATATTTCTTTGTTATCACTAATAATCTCTACTGTCAGTACAAACACAGCTGTAACATTTTCAGCCTAAAGGCAGCGCAGATGACCGCTGAAGCTGCCAAGGCGTCTGACTTCATTGTTTGGTTACCAACCTCCGTTATTTCCTGCATCCTATACAGACAACCACAGTCCTGTATTTATGCCAGTGGAGGTGTACACAAACACATGCACGCAGAGACACACACACAAATGCATGCTCATTCATTTACATTGTCCACAGTGCCACAACCCATTTGCGTCTGTTGTGTATACGTGACATGCTAATGACCGTCCTAGGACAAGACACATGCTTCCTCTGGCGAAGGTCAATCTCTCTTAATGGCCCCAATTATGTAAAATTCCTTATTTCAGAAGTGGATTTTAAAAATTTGATTTGATTCACATACATCTTAGAAAAACGTGTAACGTGTTTTTATCCCACGTATAAATATTTTACAAACCCAGTTGCACGCAAACCCTAAACCTTGGAATGAGCTATGACGACTTATTAAATACCATTAACCACATCCTGGCATGTGGTTATTTTATAAATTAACGGTTTCTTGATTGAATTTCCATAAAAATCCCTTTATCACCTCACGTAAATTAATATACAGCATTAAAGATAGTATACACATCGCCATTGGTGGAAAGTGACAAAGTACATTTCCTCATGTACAAGTGTGAGGTACATTATTTAAAGTTACTGTGGAGAATTTAAGAATTAAAAGCATTATTTAGTAGAATTTATAGCACCCCTAGTGGTGAATGAAATTGTCACAATGATGAGAATGTAAATTATGTTAAGAGTCACAATATATTTACTTATGGAATGTAATATAGGTTTACAGGATGTTTACTTATAGAAGATATTATATGTTTGCAATAAGTTTACTTGTAGGAGTCTTTTAACATAATCATTGGAAGTGTTGAACCAAAGTACAGTCACATCGTTATGGGGGTTCTGAGCCATGAGGCAGAGAGATCAAAGGGGACACAGAGGTGCTGGACAAATGGCCAAGGAAGGAGGAGGAGAACCGGAGACAACTGAAGGGAAGCAGACGGCCATAAAACAGAGAGCACTCCTGGGTAACACCATGCGGTCCCAGGTCAGAGGTGATGTCAGAGGTGATGTCACAAGGGGTCTAGCCATTGAGATGAGCAGTGGATCGATGAAGGAGGCGTCAGAGCGATTGGAAGCCAATCACTGACCCCAGAAGACGGCCTTTGTGTTTTACGACAGATTTGGGACACTTTCCGACCATCAAAGGACATAAAAGGACTGTTTGCGAGGACGTGCGCCGGGCCATGGTAGTTCGCTTTGCAGGATCCGACTTGGTCGGGCCTGTGAGTGGAGTTGCACGTGGTCTCTGCTCTCGAGATGCATACTATCGATAGTGTATTATAGATTATAATTGTCATCATCAGTTTACAGTCGTCATTGTTTAATTAAATACTGTTTTGAATTTGGACCGGATCGAGTTACTTTATGATGCGCCTGCGCAGAAAGAAGTAAACACAGCAGCGGCCTTGCGCTTCCTCCACCAGTTTCAGCCTCAACATTACTACATGGAACTTTTTAACTGGTTGAAACAGTCTCAATTAATACTGAAGCCTATGTATGACCTACATAAGCAAACAAGACCACCGATGGCTGTTTCTATATAGTTATTCTGTATGCCTGTCTTCAGTTCCGATTCTCTGCGAAATCAGACAAAGTGATTTACTGCATGCAGGTTCTCCAGAAACTACTTCAGCTAAGACTCTAACAGGGACCAGCCCAACAGCGGCTCCCTCCCCGCTGGGGGCCAACACCAACACCACGCTGATGGAGGCCCGGGCTGAACCACTGGAGGGAAGGGAGGCACCGCAGAACCTCAACCCGGACTATGGGGGGGCAGACTGTCAGACCCTGCTACTGTAAAAGGTTAAGACGCTTGGAGACGCCAAAATCAACACAAAATGAATGTTCCACGTAGCAGCTTTAAGTGTTTCCACTTTATATTGTGTCATACTTCTACTCCACTTTTTATTGAAATAAGTGGGATGGACAAAATATTAGAAAAGCCTCTGAGTATTAGGTGAAACAAACTCCAGCTTCCGAAATGACCATCAAATTCATTCAACACCTCAAAAACTGACCATTACAACTTCCATGAAGCCTAGAATTTGGAGCTTTGGTTGTCGTTTTCATGGATTCTGGACGTCGCAAGTGACTCAAGGTGGACTCTTAGTATACCCGAAGGCTGAATGAGATATTTTTAGGCAACCAATTAATTTTCACAAGCTGAAAACACACTTTGAAAGGGTTAATGTTCTAAAATGAAAACATGGACAACTCCCAGACTGGACAACGCTGGTAGCGACCTGTCAATCACCGTGTAGCCCCGCCGTAAAGCATACCCTGCTTTATGGTCTATTTGACTCTAAATGGACCATAGTTTACTAAATGAACATCATGCTGTATTAAAGAAGACTTGAAACTAGACATTGAGACCATAAACTCATGTTTACAATGTTTACTGAGGTAATAAATCAAGAGAGAAGTTGAGTCATTTTCTCATAGACTTCTATACAACCAGAGGAGTCGCCCCCTGATGGACATTAGAGAGAATGCAGGTTTAAGGCACTTCCGTGACCCGAGGAGGTTGCAGCCAATAATATAATATAATATAATATAATGTTATATAATATAATATAATATAATACAATATAATACAATATAATCTGAAAAGAGTTTTACTTTTAAAAGTATAAATGCAGGACTTTTTCTTGCTGTACACTGTGTCATTGATAATTTTACTAAACTAGAGGATCTACGTACTTCTTCCAAAGCTGCTATCAACCATCTTCACCTTGGAAGTGTGAATTCTGCATTCTACTCACTGACTAATGACAATCTAATTTTTCCTCTAATTAAGTCACCGCAACAAGTTTATAAAACAATATGCTAACCTAAATGATATTTACTGATCAAATAACCCTTTGGGGTGTACTCCAGATAAGCCCTGCATAGACAAGGCTTGATAGGACTCACTGATCTTGCAGAGCCAGCTGACCAGGATCCAAAGGGCCACCAGGTAGGGGGTGGAGACATGGTGCCACTTCCAGCTCACAATAGGCAAAGTGGTTATGGGCCCCCCTCCATGACCACCTTCTCCGGCAGCACTTTCATGATGATCACTGTCACCATGTCCACTGTCGGTGCTGGAGTTTGTGGTGGTCCCTTGATCGTTGTGTCCTGTGTCCTCAGAGCCAGGGTCAGCGTCGTGTCCCGTCTGCTCACTGGCCAGGCTGGGGCCTCTGGACGCCATCAGCAACATGCAGAGAAAAAGAGCAAATCGCCTTGTAGCTGCCATGTTTGGGGAGAGTCACGACACAAACTCTTGATGCAAAACGTTATTTAGACTGTTGACTCAAGTGCTCAGGTCCACCTCAGATAATGAGTCTTTCATTCCTCTCCTGCGTCCCCTCCTTCCCCTTCAGGTCACTTTTACTTTGTTCTTACTGAGGTCCACATCTTCACCTGGCCTGAGCATTGTGGCCCCGGTCTCTCCTCTCTGCCAAGGACACAGCTATTTACAGCAGGTGAAGCTCAGCCCATTCTGATGCTCGTCTGTCTCCTCCCACTCTGTATCCTGACCAGCTAGTTTGGCTACTTTGCTCAATGGAAGATTTGATGTTCTCGTCCTTACTTGGCTATTATTATATTTGGGTGTTGAAGCTTCATAAGCAAGTTTTCACTGATGTTAAACTTCCAGATTTATTGCGAGGTATCCTAATTTTAGAAGCTATTTCTTGTTTGAACACATTTTAAGTCCTTAAACAAACAAACAACTTAATAAGAGCTTGAATAAAGTGGGTGGTATGTTTCTTGATTTGAAAAAAACTTTTTTTAAATCCCACATCTTATTTTCTTTGTCTTGGCCATGATTTCTATTTTCCAGATTAAAGGGGAACCCCACCAATTCCACATATCAAACTCAGTTTACTAGTCATGAGGAGCACTAGTCAGTGTTAACAAATACTTGATTGGTTGATCGACAAAATAAAGCAACTCTTTTTGATAAGCGTCTCAGTTTCTCAGTTCTGAAGATTTGCTGCTTTTTCTTGTCTTCTGTGAACATAAATTAAATTAAATTAATTTCTAAAAACAAGCAATTTAAAGACCACACATTGGGCTTTAATAATTTTTTTGTACTTTCTGTCATTTTATAAACCAAACAATTAATTAGTTAATGGAGAAACTACTTGGCGGATTAATCAATAACGAAAATAAACATTTGTTGCAGCCTACGTGTCTGAAAACACAAACCTACCATAGCAGTGAGATAGTGACCCATCAAGTGATGCTATTTGTTGCATTATGGGAAATGTAGGAACCAGCATTTTTGGAATTTACGCCATATTAGGTACTAAAAGTCAGAATATGTCATCCTTTTGCTGTATTGATTTTGAACATTCAGTGAGAGATGTACTGTATGACCAGACTGCTTCACACATCTTTGTAATGGAGTTCAATGGGGTCAGAAGCACAAGCACGTTTACCCATATTATCTAAACCAGCGGGCCATGGCATCAAATGTTGGTGACAACAAAATGATAAAATGGAAAGAAGAAATACATTTTTTTTATTAAATACACAAAATAATGCATTTTTTTGTGACTTTGTCCAAATATTTCCCTTTTTCTCTGTAAGATTCCGGCTAGTTTTACCTCTTCATTGACTGACATTAAAAACGAACCAATTAGTGAGGTTACAGAGAGACGTGGCTTAATGTTAAGGGGTCAGAAGCCAAACACATTGGTAACCAGTGAATAAAAGGTTATTATCCAAATTGTTTGGGTCACTTCCTGGTTCAACTCTGACCCTTCACGTAGTTGCGTGTAAAGGCAAATAATAAACAATAAGATCCAAGTTGTAAGATGCGACATGTATTCTATGTGGCCTCCTGAAGCAAATTTTACGTGGACATGATTGTTATCACATCAACCAGGATTTTGAGAAATATGAAATATCATACTGTGTCTCATTGGCAGCTTGCAGGCTAAATAAAGAATAGAACAATTTAGACAAACTGGCACCGCCTACAGACCTTTCTATCCCTCACCCTTGCCTGCTGACTATCGCTGTGCGTGTGTTCCTCAGAGTTTGACATACATTTGTATTCAGTAAGAATCAAATGCTATGAGGACAGGAAGGCAGTGTGACTCGTTTGTCTCCCTTATTGGAAAGGAACACCTGCACCCCCAACATCCCCTCCTCTTGGCCACACTGCACAACAGTGACTGTGTTGAGCCTTCATTGCCACTATACATGTGTGTTTAGGTGACAGAGACTTGTAAATTAGCCTTAGTTTGGACATGCCGTTTCTTTTCTCACGAGTCGTTAATCGAGGTTTTCCTCCCTGCTGGCCACAATACCTTTAGTTAAAATATAAACAGCCGCTCCTAATCTCCTCGGAGGGATTAGTAGATTAGGAAATGTTCGATCAGGGCCTTTCCAGAAATCAAGTGTTTAACAGAGATCCCAAAAAACAAATATAGATAAAAAAAGAGTGTTGAAATAAATCCTGTTTCTTGTCTCATTGGCAAGGAGAGCTAGGGATGTTTAATGAGGAAATTAGACTTTTTGTGCATTAGCCTTTCGATGAATAAGATTAAAACTGAATTCGTAATTTGACTCTCTTCAGTTTCACATACTTCCTGGATCGATAAGACACGGCGAAGTTACATATCTGGGTCTCGAGTGCTGTCGATAACAAGAAAATAGCTAAACTGCTCAAAGTTGTACTGCATTGCATTGATAAGAAATTCTTAAAATTAAGAGGCACATAATCAGGAATAATTGAAGTATTTTTGTTATGGATTTGCACCAACATCTTCCTCCTAATCCCGTGACCTAACTTTTCACTACATTTCCTCGAAATCTGGAAACAAGTGTTTGATGTATATCAATGACAAGAAAACACAAAGCAGAACTAACATTTAAGGAAATCTAAGGACAACAAAGAGGCAAACAAAAAGGGCCAGAAATATTAATAGTCTCTCTCCAAACCCCGATACGATTAGCTGCCTAAAGGAGACATCAAACCACAACGAATCAAACCTCAAAGAAAGCTGCCCCTTCCCTTTCCGTGTCCCGGAGGAGAACACCAGCATGGACTTCAGGGGAGCTGTTTGCACGGCAGCTCTGTTGACAGTTTATGAGTAAACTGGCTACATTGATTGCTGCCATGGCTAAGCAGAGATCTGACACCTCGTGTCTAAGGTCAGTGGTAATCAGAGGGTCAACAAAGAAGTGGCCGTGGTCGTAACTTGACCTTTGTCAACGGGAAACTGCTTGGAGGGTTTGCTATCATCACAATGTCATCTTCTTGAGTCACAAATGCAACAAATCAGCATCCGTTTGTTGAAGTGTAGCGCAACTATTAGTAAACGATCAAATGAAATAAAAAAATAGACAAATCTGACTTCACGGAACCACAGACTGTATGGGTTACAGCTGCTGCGGTGGCATCACATCACATGTCGCATTGAATCAAAGAAAACTTGAGGCGACTGACTCCGAGCCTAGATCTGGGTACAAAAAGGATCAAACGCAGTTATCATTTGATTGGAGAGAGTCATAACTGCAGCTCAGTGATTGTATGCACACAGTGGAGACACACAGTGCCACATAAAGCTCGGACAGCAGGGTCGGGGTTAGTATAGTCACTCTGTCATCATCTTGAGCACTGACTTGCATTTTAGGTGACGGGAAATTTACAGTAGAGAATGCTGAGTCACAGAGAGGAAGAATCCTCAGGGCGTCACAGAGAAAACTAAATATCCTCATTCTTGTGATCGCGATCATTTACGAGTTTTCAGTGTAATTATTTGGATAAGTTCTTGTCTCAGACGATCCCTCATTGAATGATCTGACAGGCTTGTGTCTGTCAATGAATGCCCATTTTATTCCCTTTAGTTTCTGTCTTGACAAATCTACAACAAATCACAATGACAGGGATTATTCCTATCCGACCGATATATTTCTTCATAGTTTCCACATAGATGACCCAATTGCCTGACACTCGGCTAAACAAACACAACTGCATTCTTCCCACTCCTGAATGTCGCTGTTAAAGTAAAGTCCCTGCATGTCCATCTGCCTCCCAGTCTGTTTATGGTGTCAAACTGCAGAGGAGAGGATGTTAAATCGGAGCAGTGAAACCTGCATGGACATCAGTGGAATGAGGGACGCGTCTAAATTTACGGTTCAAGTGACAGAAATGTTGAACCAACAGAAGATCACTGAGGTGACCTTCTATCTGTGCACTATTGCTGAATATACTGTGTACTGTAAGTGTATAATAACTAAAGAACAGGAGCTACAATATAAACATCAACAAAACTAGTGTACTTTCCACACGGCGTCATATCGACACCTGAATGCTGCGTCACACACGATAAACGACCACAATAAAGACCACGCCCCATAAATTAGTCAACTGATTGATTCTGCAGAAAACATGAGGCACCTCCAACCGGGTGTTTCAGAGAGACATTTTGAATTTCACAAGGTTATTCACTCACCTCGGCAATTTCAACTGAGCGTCAGTTCACTCATGACGTCGTCTGCCATCTTAACACGGTCGATGGTCCTGAGGAAAACCTCGGCCTGACACGTGATGCTGTTCAATGAGATAAGAAAGCACAGAATGAATTCCCTCACATTAGCCTGCAGATTGAAACACCTGAGTTCACCCTTTGAATTGTATTTTACAGGCTTTACATGGTGAGAAGTATATCATCAACATCTTTTCACTTGCATATATTTATTTGTTTTAAAAATGTGGTTCAGAGGACATTGTGCAAATTCATACAACTTATTATATTATAATTCCAAATTCTCGGGCAGTAATTCATTATTTTTCTCCAGAAAAAAATGATTGAATTGATAACCTGTAGGATTATTAAAATGTTTCTATTGCACAATTAAAATTACAACAGAGCCCAACTCAAAGAAGATATCGACATATTTTTTGGATTTTTGCCAAATTTAACTCTTGCGAGTCTTTGTGGTTGTAAGAGCATTACAGATAAGGTTCTTCCCAAAATCCAAAAAACACATATTTTTCCTCTTACCTGGAGTTTTTTTTTTTTTAAATCTAGAATGTTTTGGCGTAGAGATGTCTTCCATCTCTCAATTATAATGCGGCTATGTGGCCCTCGGCTTGTGGTGCTCAAAAGCGCCGAAAACAATCCATAAATCATGACCCGGTTACTCAAAATAATCCACAGAGCTTGTTGTGAGCAGTTGAAAG
Source organism: Pholis gunnellus (assembly GCF_910591455.1). Classification (NCBI taxonomy): domain Eukaryota; kingdom Metazoa; phylum Chordata; class Actinopteri; order Perciformes; family Pholidae; genus Pholis; species Pholis gunnellus. The sequence continues at coordinate 4,661,739 of NC_136543.1, forward strand.
AAAATAGTTCCTCCATGAAACTGCTCACAACAAGGTCTAAAAAGTAATTTTATTTTTTTATTTTGGGGAGAACTGTCCCTTTAAATTCCAAGTCCAGGCACTCAGTAGAGTAAAACTTGGCCCATGCCCAGCGTGTTGCAGATAATCTGACGGCCACTAGAGACTCCCATAACCACATCACATACTGCAGTATACTGTTCTTGCACAACATCTCTTCTACTTATTACTGTTTGTTGTATTTGTAGAACAGTGAGGAGGAGCTAGAGTACCACAACAGTACACAGAACACCACGGCTCATGGCAGAGCTCCTACAGAAGTCTGTAAATTGATAGGACACGAGTATGAAGGCCCTTTTCCACGGAAGGCATTACTTGTAAAACCTACATTTGACGTCACAGTAGGAAAAGCACAGCTGTAAATAATAAAATGTATGATGGCTGGATTCCATTTAGCTGCTACAGTTTCAGGGTCCTGGTATTGTGCGCGCTGTTATCCGTTATTACACTGTTGAATAGATCAGAGTCACAGTGCTTTGTCTGTAGAAGGCTTTATTCTAGAGGACTCCTCAGGCAACCAATAGCATGACAGGACAGCAAAATGACAAACTGTGTGAAAACAACAGTTTAAATTTGACCAATTACGTCATAACATTGACTTGGTGTCATACTTTTGACATAGAAAATAAAAAAATGACATACTATCTCATAACATCAGTATTTGTTCTACCGTTACTAATTTTTCATTTTTGGAATTAGGCTTTCATGTGTTTGATTTACAGCCTTTATAATATTGTAAATATATTAAAGTAGGTAAACGTTACATTAATCACTCTTTACTCAAACGCATGCAGGGAATAAGAGTTATGTGATATGATCACAAACGGCCATAAGTAAGGCCTTTTCTCTAATATTTTCATAATTATAACACTACTCCTTTGCAGTGATGGAGGAAGCATATATTTTATTTAAGTAAAAATTACAATACCACAGTGTAGATATACTATGTTACAAGTAAAGGCCCTACAAGCTAAATCTTACATGAGTGATGTGCAAAAGTATTTGCATCAAAATATATGTAAGTACAAAAAGTAAAAGTACTCATGCATAATGACCCATTTCAGAATCATGTAGCCTATAATATATATATTACTGAATTATAATTATGAATGCATTAATGTGCACATAATTTCAATGTTGAACCTGGTAAAGGTGGGGCTTATGTTTGGCTATATATAGTCCACTGCCTGATAGCACATAGGGATCTTTATCTATAATATATACTTGTACTAGAGTAAATGTACTAAGTTACTACTCTTTGCAGTGGGGCAGCTGTACGTGAGGTTAAAGTACTATTACCACATTGTAAAAGCAAGTAAAATGTACTTAAAGTATCATAAGTAAATATCATATTTTATAAACTCTTCATTTGGACTGCAACAAAGTAACTAGCGATGAAGCTATATCGAATAAATGTCACGTTAGTGAAGTAAAAAGTACAATATAACGACTCGAGTAAAGTACAAGTACCTCAAACATGTACTCAGGTAGCGTTACAGTAACGTGCTTGAGTACTTGTGGTTAGTTGTTTCCACCACTGACTTTGTTAATGTGCTAGCTTAGCTTACCTGTTGACCCCTTCATTAAGCTAACAGCCTGCTCACCGGGGCACGAGCGTCGCGGGTGGCTCGCGCGCTGCTCACATGACGTTTCCCAGCATTCTGCGGGCGCCCTCACAGAAACATTAAGGAAGAGGATGCGGGTCGAGTAACTCCATGGTTGGTAAGAGAAGTATTTTTAACTAAAACATGTCACGAATGTAGCTACACATCCGTCGTGTTTCGCCCATTTAAAGCGTGTTATCGTGACGGCGGATGTCAGAGACGAATGTGAAACGATGTCGTTGTATTTTAACGTTTTTACACGCGTGTAAGAAACAGTAAGCAACAGGGTGATCGACAGTCTGAAGTCCTCCAACTTGGGGTGGTGGGTAAAGTTGTCACTGGTTGTCCGGTAACCACAACAGGGAGAACGAGTATGGGTGTGTCGATTGTGTGGAGGAATGGAGACATGTTGAAAACCTACCAAACCTACGAAGATGCGTTTTTAACATTATGGGAAGCTGATCTGTGCTGGAAAGTGATATCAGTGTTGGTGACAGAGGCGAGCCTGTTGACAGGTTTACGTCAGTATCAGCTGTTTTTGGTTGAAAGAGACTACTGGAGGACAAGTTAGATTCAGCAGAGGAACAACGAGGCATTCAAGGACTGAGTTCTGCTAAACAGAAACTGAATAAGTAAAAATGAAACTAGGCCATTCTATTTTTAAATTCTGTTTTTTTGGCATAATTACTTTTGACTTAATTTCATACTTTCAACCATTAGGTTTTGCTTATAATCTAACTCCAACTAAAATATATAATACCTTAATGTGTGAGATAATATACAGTATTCTGTCCTAGAACGGTGTCAGTCTAACATCAGACATGAATGCATTCATGTCCACAATACATACGACGCATGTACATTCATATCTCATTCGTTCACCTTACACCAGGGGTCTCAAACTCATCTTCACTCTGGGCCACATCAGCATCACGGTTTCCCTCAAAGGGCCGGTTGTAAATGTAAGACTGTGTAAATGTAACTACTCCTAACATATTGGTAAATAACTGTCTCTGCATTTGATTATTGTTTATTCAAGTGTTAAAATATTGTACATGCAGTTATATAAATGTAAAAATATATTTAAGCACATTTCTGTTATTATAACTCAAATCCTTTTAATTTAGGGTTAAGAAACCCACATTACTCTATCAAACTTTTAAAGAAAATAGCAAAGACAAATATCAAACACAAGTTATTAATAACTTTGTTCAAAGCTTAAAATCCATTCAAGGGTGCGTTTGCACAATCCATGTGAAGTATTTCATGTGTTGTAAAGCCACGTTTAAAGTCGTCTTCAATGTACTCACAATACATTTCTATGTCAAATGTAGAGCAACCAGCCAAAGAGCTGCTTCTATGACTGTGTTTAAATATCTCATCATTTTGACTTTCTATCTCATCATTTCGACTATAGGGATATTTTTATTATCATCAAGTCTAACTTTACTTTTTTTTTTTTCTTGACTCAATGTATCGTTAGATAGAAACGTTGTATTTTAAGCCTGATTTTGATCAAAGCCAGTATCTGGAGTGCGGCTGTTTTCAAGGAAAAAAAGTTGAGTGAAAATGTGATGGATGGATCTAGTATTTCACCAACAGCATTATACTTCTGGCGGTGTAGAAAACTCTTGAAAGCACATTTAGACCATCATATCAGGAGATTAAAAGGACAACTAAAGATCCATGAACATTTAACGATATGAATACATTGTTTTGCTGTTGAGCTAGCCTGTGCTCAGATGCAGATCACACTGGGGGCCTCGTGGCGTTAAATGCCTTTGTAGCTTACATCTAATGGATGTTGCTCAAAGAGCATAGCATCATAAATCTAAACCTCTGCCCATAAAGACACTGGCTGCTGGACAGAAACTGACAAACCCGATCAAGCATGGGTCAGAAGTGTGATTAAGCCCACAGTGTTCATGAACAGCGTCCTGGTTTCAGTTTTTGGCTCGAGGCTGTTCTGACATGCTGCTGTTGACGCTGAAGAGATTTCCATTCTTTTAAGAGTATTTAAAGCTGCGAAGCACAAAGGTTCTGGTGTCTGCATGAGCAGTATCGTGACGCTTTAATGTAGTCTGGGATTATGACTAATGTCATCCAAAGCATGTAGTCCACGAATCACAAGTCAAATCCAATATGTACCTCCTCCAATGCTTTAAAAACAAAAGAAAACATTTCTAAAATATTTCAAAGCCATTATTAATGATCCCACCCTGTCGTATATTTCTCATGCAGTGACAGGTGACTTTCATGGTGGTACGTGCACTGCATGGAAATCCTAAAAAGTGCAAATGATGTGTTCAATTATCTGCCAACAGATATGCACGTTTGAGTAAGACATCCGCTCGTTGCGTCTTGTGTCCGTGTCTTTTGTGTTATTATTCAAATAAAGACGGCTAGAGGTGGTGCCTTGACTGGCTTCGTTTTGAAAGAACCGTCCCCAGGCTGGAGTGGAACTTCAACCCCTGACCGAGCAGATAACGAGACTAGAATCACTATGAGCAGTGAGTGTTGCTGCAGGAGATGAGGTCATTGAGATTACCCTTTTGATGTGATGGTCCCGTCTCTTCCAGACATGCATCACATGTCCGCCGAGTCGAGAGCTGCAGACGCTGATATGAAGGAGGTTAAATAAGGGTTGTCTTGTCTCTCTTCCCCCCCCCCCCCTCCCTAGTCTCAGATATGGATTACAAGGTTGTGTTCGCAGCCTTGGAGACCGTATGTGAGGACAACATTTCCATTTTGTGCGGGCCCTCCGATTTGCCGTACGGCGCCGTCGCCAGGCGCCTGGTCACGTGCATGAGAAAGATTCAGGAGCACGGCCAATCCCTGAAACCCGTGATCGCCAGCTTCACCGCCGTCTTCCACCACTACGACTTCGATGCTCAAACGCCCGGGAACGGCTACCGCACCCTGACCAAGGTACGACTGAACCCGACGCCTGGATGCGTGGCTGCGCTCACTGCTGGTTTGTTAACAGCGGTGTGTGTGTGTGTGTGTGTGTGTGTGTTTGAAGGTGTCACATGGAACAGTTTGAATCATCATTATAACATTAGGGCTGCAACTAACAAGTATTTTCTCCAATCAATTCATTATTTGGTCGATTTAAAATGTAAAAGAAATAGTAAGAATGTTACAATTTTACTATTTTTGTGGCTCTTTGTTTTGGAGCTCTATGACACAAAGAAAGCTACATAAAGCTTTGACTCCACATGTTTCTGGTCTTTTTATGGTATTTGTTGGAAAATGTAAAATACAAAAAACATTTCTCTCCGTCCTTCAGGTCTTGCTGTCTTGCCTTATGCACATCATCCACAAGGGGCGTTACATCGCCTCCAATTACAACAGTGCCTTCTTCAGGGCGGACCACAACGCGTCGGAGATGGAGGCGTACTGCAGCGCGCTGTGCCAGCTGCGGGCGCTGCTGCACCTCGCCGAGCAGCTGATCAACGACAACGGCTACGGCGAGCTGTACTCCATGCAGGACGGGGACCTGAGCCGCCGGTTCGTGCGGGAGTACAGCTCCATGCACAAGGCCTGCTTCTACGGCCGCTGTCTGGGCTTCCAGGTCGGCCGCTTTTGTCCAATTCTTAGCACGCCAAAGTTGGGTTTTCCCGCCAAAATATTATTCAAAATAACTTGGATGCGAGCCTGTCGATTGCTCTGACCCATCACTGAGCACCTCTCGTCGGGTCACTTTATGTGGCCAAACAAATCAGATCCCAAATAGCCAGTTTAGTATTATAATGTAAAGTATTTTTAAGAAAGAAAAAGAATGTGTCACTTGTTTTAATTTTCTTATTTATCTTATTTATCTTATTATTATCTGTCCATCGTTTCTTATCGCAGTTCTCGCCAAGTCTACGTCCGTTCCTCCAGACCGTTGTCATAAGCATGGTCACGTACGGAGAGACGTACAGTAAACAGCAGTCGGGTTTGGGTAAGTCTTGGTTTTGTCCATGATGTCATGGCATTGATGGACCTTTTCTCTGAAGTGCTCAAAAGCATCCCGTCCTCTTCCAGGTCTGGCGGCCCTTTCCCTCCTCACATCGGGGAAGTACGTCATCGATCCGGAGCTGCGGGGCGCCGAGTTCGAGCGCATTACCCAGAACCTGGACATGCAGTTCTGGAAGTCCTTCTGGAACCTCACGGAGTCCGGCCTTTTAGCAGTAGGCAGGGTCAATTATCCTTCTACCGACTCTCGACTCAGCTGGAGTCCCCTTTAGTGTTTTAACCGCTCAATCCGCTGCGTGTCTGTCTCCCTCCAGGGCTTCAGCAGAATAGCGTCTTACCCAGTGCAGGTGAACTTCACCCTGACTGTGCCCCCTGTCACTCTGCACCTCCCGCTGGCCTTGGACCCCAGCCTAACCGCCACCGTGTCGCCTCCGATAGCCCACTGGGGCCCCGGACCAGTCCTCATGCGTCTGATCTCCTGTGAGCTGCGAGAAGGACAGGTGAGGAATACAAATGTGGACCAGACATGGTTTTAGATTTACTTAGACAAATACTAAGAAGATGTGGGAGAAAAATGTATGTGTGTCTTGAAATATATTAGTGTAAAATCAATCATCTGCATAATTTGAAATGTATCCATGTATATTCACATTGATGCTGTGATATTGGCCCGTATCATTGTCATATGTTATTCACGTCACTGAGACAGGGAGTCTAGTATAGCGGCCTTGGAGCCCGGGTGAAGATAGAGGGGGGAAGACGTAGATCAACAAGTAGGGCGAGATTTCTACCGCAGGGGAAGAACAGGAGCCGGTCGCTGCGATGGGCGGCCAGAGGTAGAATCAGGAGAAGACGAGCGGGGAAGGAGACTATGGTTAATCAACACAACTTGTTATGACTTGTCCGAGGTACACAGTGTAACTTGTCTAGGTGAAAGTTTAGAAGATGAGGAGGACGTGTCCGAAGGAGGGGGGGGGTTATAAAATAATGTACAATGCTATTGTGACGTTAGTTGACTCCGGACAGCTCGGTTTACTTGGACACTTTGTGATGCAAATAAATCTGCGTGAACTGAAGAAAATCCAATCTTAGGACATTTGATCTTTGATCCGTTGTGATTAGTTCCACGTGAATCTTCTGTCTCTCTTTGTCCGTCATGTGACCCGATATTGACAAAGGGATTTTCCTTTAAAAGTTGTTTTAGAAAACTCTCAAGAACTCGATAGATTGGAGACCCGATCAATCGTCTGCACGAGAGACGCAACACAGAAGTGTACAATCGAATGTACAAGCCGACCCAAATCAGTATATTACCAATAACAACTGTATTATTGCTAATTTCTTTTTTTTGGGGGGGGGTTCATATAAAGTGGTTGTTTAGTATGACGTAGAAAATGTGTACGTTGTTGACATTGACATGTTTCGTTGCTTCGAGTCCTTTATTATTAATTACCTTGTGACTTGTCCTCTCACCTTTTTAGGAGAGCGAAGAGTTGCTCGCTTATTCTCGAAGCGACCCCCCCACCATCACCGCGTCCCATCTCCCCTGGGTACAGACGCAGCCTCGCTCCCCCTGGCTGATCATCCACTTCCACGGAGGCGGCTTCGTGGCCCAGACCTCCAGATCCCACGAGGTACGGCACACGAGCCACCCTGTTAACTGTATCCCAGGGTTCATACTACTACTACCACCCGTACTCTTAATCCTCTTATAATAAGTTATATTTAGCACCAGACCTTTCAATCCCACTTAGTGTTTCACAAATGTACAATGAAAGTAAGCAGGTTTTCCATTCATCACACGCATTTGTTCCGCTCTCTGTCCCCACAAATCAGAATTACCTGCGGAGTTGGTCTAAGGACCTGAGCGTGCCCATCCTCTCCGTGGACTACTCGCTGTCACCCGAAGCGCCGTTTCCCAGAGCTCTGGAGGAATGCTTCTACGCCTACTGCTGGGCTCTGAACAACTGTCATCTGCTGGGTGTGTGTGTGTGTGTGCACAGCGTCAAGCTCGAGACAACACAGGGCTGTAGTGAACCAACAGGGAGAATTCATGTCTTTACCCGTTTCACATGCGGTGTTACCGTTTGTCCCCCAGTAGGAGGGGACACCTTATGTCCTCAGTGTAGCATGTGGTTTGCTATCTGTACATTATCAGAACGTGGAGAGTGTTGTGTGCCCACTCGCATGCGGAAATGGTGGTTACCTTGTACTGCCTTGTCATATGTGCCTTCATCATTTCAAGTGTTGATTGTAAAAATAAATATTATTTCAGGCTCCACGGCGGAGCGCGTTTGCCTGGCGGGCGACAGCGCCGGAGGGAACCTCTGCATCACCGTGTCCATGAAGGCCATATGCAGCGGCATCCGGGTCCCCGACGGCATCATGGCCGCCTACCCCGCCACCTTGCTCACCACTGACGCCTCGCCGTCCCGCCTGCTCACGCTCATCGACCCGCTGCTGCCTCTAGGTGTCCTCACGAAGTGCATCAATGCCTATGCAGGTATGTGTGTGTGTGTGTGTGTGTGTACAGCATTGTTTGCCGCCTCATTTAACACAAGAGAACTTTCCGGCTCTACCAGAACAGGGTTAATGTAGAAACCGGATAACGTGAGAGGAAAAGGAAAGATGAGAGTAATGAACCTGCTGTTATGTGCACTGTTCTGCACTAAATAGTGTGTGACTGCACCTAGTTGGATATTTTTTATTGCCACAAGCCTCTGATTTACCACTGAGCCCTCTGAATCCTCCAACAATATTCATGTAACACTGAATCCATAAACAGTTCATCTTTCTGGAACAGAGAGGCTCTAGTAAGCTCCTCGTAGCGTAACGTTGTAACAGATTCTATCATATCGCCTTGATATCTTTGAAAACCTTTGCTTTTCTACACTCGTATCTCAGGTGTATCTCAGGTGTGCCTCTCTGTGTGTGTGCTTATTGTCATCACTGAGTATCATTGAGAGAACGCTTTGTTCCCCATTGCAGATGAACAGAATTATGGGTTTACATTTTGCAGAACGGACGGACTGATTCCTGTATTTGGTTTAAAAATGTCACACAACAGAAGATGCTCTGGGTGAAAGAACAAGCCTCAGTAATCTGAGTGACGTCAGCATCTTGTTGCCATGTGAACGGTGTATCTACTGTGTCGGAGGAGAAAATAAGAATCAGGATGTGTTGCCTAGCTCCCTGCAAGGACTCTGTTTTGCTCTTTAGTTTGATTATTCTCCACCCTTTAAAGACGGAACAACAAACTGTTACAGAACATCTGAAACTATCTGTGTTTCTACAGAAAAACGTCAGCATCGTTAAGAGCCACACTCGTGTTCTTCTTTCTCTCAGGTGCGTCTTTTGTCCGTCTGTCCGACACATTTGCTTACGTCGCATAATCTCCCTCCCAGGTGCAGACTCCCAGACGGTGCAGACCGCGGCGGGCAGCGGCAGCCTGAGCGCTCTGGGCAGAGACACCGCCGCGCTGCTCAGCGACCTCACCCAGGGAGCCTCCAACTGGATCCAGTCCTATCTGGACCCCATGCGGACTACGGGGGGAGTGCGCTCGCTGTCGGCAGCGCAGAGGGGGTCCGCGGGCGGCGCCGCTCGCGGGACGCCCGCTTGTGCCTCCGCGACACACTGCGGAGGGCAGGTGGGTTACCCAGAGGGCTTTGAGCCCCTGCGCTCCGAGTGCCTGGCCTTTGTTCGCCTGACGTCCTGCCCCGTCATCAGGAACCCGTTCGTGTCGCCCCTGCTGGCTCCTGCCAGCCTGCTGCGAGGCCTGCCGCCTGTACACATAGTGGTAAGAGTTTATATACCCCCGAGGGGAACCTCATGTTCACCCCGAGGACAATTTTAACTCTTAGACTAACTTCAGCAAAGGCACAGAGACAAGATGAGTCATGTTTTTTTAGCCTGGTAATCAGACTCGGATGCCATTTCCTGTTACTTAATTCATTCACTTTGATTGGCTGAAGAAATCTTGAGACTGCGTCAATACTTAGATCTGGAACCAGGCTTTAAGATTCATACGAAATGACAACAACGTCTGTGTGTTGGGCTCACGGACTGATTGACATAATCAGTAACGATGACGTAATTTTTGTTGGCTGCTTCCACTTTAACATTCCTTTCTGGACTGCATGCTAGTTTGGCACAGATTTTCTCCAGCTATTTCAAAACAGCAAAGATTTCCCTTGTTGCATTTCTGTCTGAAGACACAAACAGCTGAATGTTAACGTCATTGGATTGTGTGGAATGTGTTTTCAAGTTGATTTTCCCTTAATTGAGCTAAAAGCATGCAAGAGAAACCGTGAAGGAGCTCGGTGTGGTCCAGTTTCATGTTCCGATATTAGCTTATTCCAGATATTTCAGTAGAAATTGCAATACAGAACTATGTTTGAGTTGTTGTCCCCCCTAAACCTTGTTTCCTGATTCCTCCCCCGTGTGCGCCTCCTCAGGCCTCCGCTCTGGACGCCTTGCTGGACGACTCGGTGATGTTTGCCAAGAAGCTGCGCGACATGGGCCAGCCCGTGAGCCTGACGGTGGTGGAGGACCTGCCGCACGGCTTCCTCAGCCTGTATCAGCTCGCCAAGGAGACGGAGGTCGCCGCGGATATCTGCGTGGAGCAAATGAGGAAGATTTTTCAGCGAGGGAACCTTCGCAAGCGGCCAAAGCTGGGAGAGACGTCTCCGAGCGGCAGTCAGTCGGGTTGATTTTACCCGTCGGGACTTTGTTGTTGCCGGGGCGAAAAAAAGACATCTGACTGTAATGAGGGAGGGATGCAGTCGATTGGAGAAAAAGGAAAGAAGTCAGGGAGAATTATGAGGGCTGCAACGAAACCTTTAAAACTAGAGGACGCTGAGGGACGCTGCGCTTGAAACCTTAAGGTTTCAAGCGCAACATTTTTTCTGTCACCAGCTATAATCGAGAGAGACGCTTAAAACTTTCTTTACCAGCTCTGATGTGATCCGAAATGATGACAAAGCGAGGCAATGATGATCTTGTCTGTCCCACATATTCAAGATCCAGATCCAAACGCACATTGAGACTATTACAGGCTGTCGTGAAGTTCCCCCCACCCAGCCCCTGTAGTCGTTTCTTATCTGACGTACTGTACGTCAGGAGTGGGAGCTGCTGTGCCTTGAATTTAAAGTGCTGCTAAAGTGTGTGAGGAGAAGCTTTGCCTACATTACTGCACAAACTGACAAGGTTTACTTGGACAGAAAAACACATTTCAGACACACTCTGATTATTTTTATTATATGGTTTTGTTTACCAGCGGTATGTGGACGTGGGTTATGAAAGTTACTTGCTGTACTGTAAATGAATTCTTAACATATGTTAAATATTTAACACTTTGTTCTTTATATTTAAAGTCTGAATTAAAGTCGAAACTTCCAAGGACTGCTGGTGTTTCTTTCAAGGAGCGTGGACATTTTTTCAGCAGCTCGTTTCTCCAAAAAACTGGTTTACGATTGCTATTGTTACTGAACACAAGCTTGTTGCTGCAGACATAATACCCATAACCCAAACATTCTAACAGTTGACCCCATTGACAGATTGATATTTCCCATCCTACACAGTAAGTAAGGGACGGATGGAGACCTACGACACCAACAGGTGACCATTCTAACCATCCGCATGAGCTCATCCTGCCCATTTCGTCCCACTGTGGCCTCTCGGGGACGAGGACATCGAGCTGCGTCTGGGTGAGCACCACATCGGCTACAAGGACGGGCCCGAGTTGTTCATCGCTGCCGCTGTCATCGTCCGCCACCCGGACTACGAACGTTAACCCTCAACAACGACATCATGCTGATTAAACTCACCGAGCCGGCAAAGATCGACAAGTACGTCCAGCCCGTCGCCCTGCCCGCCTGTTGCGTCCCTGCGGGCACCCGGTGTCTGGTCTCTGGATGGGGAGCCACCCAGAGCCCCTGTAAGTCTGGGGGGGGGGGGACGTTGTGTTCCAGGAGAAAACGTTTCACCAGTGTCACAGGTCAAAGAGCACTTCTTCATTTGAGTGATGAGGCCTGTTAGACTGTCTCTCTGATTCCGTGTGTGACCCAGTTGGTTGTACTAAACGCCTTCACTGCCTGGATCTGCCCATCCTGTCCCAGCAGGTCTGTGGACGCTCCTACCCCAACAGGATCACCTCCTGCATGTTCTGCGCCGGCTCCCTCGGGGGAGGAAAGGACTCCTGTCAGGTACGAGACTTTTTCACAAATTACATCTTTTTTTGCTTTATCAAATTCCTTTAGATTTTGTGTCTTCTTTTTACTTACTCTTTCATTATAATTATTATGTTTATTTGATTCACTTATTTGTAAGAGACGAGTACAGACAGAGAGTTGCAGAAGCAGTGTCCAATGTAGCTAAAGCTAATTTCCAACACCTGTCCCTTTGTGAGCATTTTGTGATTGTTTACGACAGTGTTGTTGTTGTTGTTGTTGTTGTCCCCATCTTCCCCATCAGGGAGATTCTGGTGGCCCCCTGGTGTGTAACAGGGAGCTGCAGGGTGTGGTGTCCTGGGGATGGGGCTGTGATGAGGAGGATCGTCCCGGGGTTTATGCCAATGTGGGTCCACTCAACTGACCTCTGTTCTGTGATGCTTAATATGAGTTTATAGAGTAATATGTCAACACTGTAGTCGGCACAGTCGGTAGCAATTTGTCAAAAATTAGGGACTTGAAAAAGCACTTCAGAAGTTGCCATTATTTACTGTGATCTCAGGAGGATTTTGTCTCGTGTTGTTAGACATTTTCAAATTTCTTGTTTTGGAAATTGCTGTTCAGATGGTCACCTGCCATTTATTTATTTTTGAGCTTAAAGCTCCTCTACTGCAGTAAGAGCTGTTGTGAATGATGACATGCCCTCTGTTGTGTTGTAATCAGTCAGACTTGAAGGTATTTTAGATTCCAAATATTAGTGTAGATATGGATAATGATATCAGGCCGATACTAACTCAAATGTTGGATCTGGTATTGGTGACAGTGGGGCTGATCTATTTGATTTAATTCTATGTTTATATACATGATGTACTGACATTTTTATACCTCATTGTGGCCAATTTGTTTGCTGCATTTAAAAAGGTTTAGACTTGTAATTCCCTTTCATGTTGAAGTATTCTTTCCAAGTTGCTGGTATACGTTTTATTATTTTATAATAAATAATTCAGTCTCTTTATATCCATGTATGTATTTGTCACATTTTGTTTTAGAGAGTTAAGAAAAGCAATGTTTAATTCAAGCCTGACGTGGGTTTTTTTAAGTTCTATTCATTTTATTCTCTGCAGGTCTGCCGGTTTACTGACTATATCCGCTCCACTATGGCCACTCACTGAAGAGGAAATGATATAAGCACCAAACGGCTTTACTAACCAGTTCATGACTTCTCTGACTGTTTGCAGATCATGATTTAACAGTGACAGTAAAATACTTTGTGGTCACATTAATCCACAACACAACCCACATTGAGCCCCTTTTTGTTGCCTTTAAAAACAGCCACACCAGGAGTTTTGCATGTTTATCCAATTTACAACAACAAACCACATCTACTTTACATCGCTGCTCACCATTTTCCAAACCATGTTATTGTATTTTAGAGATGTAAAGAGTTAGGACAACTATTGGGTTGATATGAAAATCCCCCAAAAAAAGAATATGATATCTTCTCGCACCATGAAAAGCAGGTTTCAATAGACGTGTCTGTGACTTTCATGATAGACAAAACTAAATAATACGATTGCTTGGAATGATCCAAAAAATCAGCATAGTGTGAATTTGACACATATAAATTGTACATGAACTCTGGTTATTAAGATCTAAACTTTCACTTGAATGCTCCTTTTTAAAAAAAAAAAAACAAGAACAATGGTGAAATGGTACAAGGAGAAGGGAGCACAGAGACTAAACATATGAGGAAAGGAGGGTGATAACGAGGGACATGTGACAGCAACGAGGGACAGGTCAAGGTACATTACATTAGTCATTTAGCAGACGATTTTATCCAAAGCGACTTACAATTCAGATTCTATCACATTCATACACGTAGGCACAGCTACGTTAGCAATTTTGGGATTAAGTGTCTTGCTCAAGGACACATCGACATGCGATTAGAGGAGCCGGGGATCGAACCCCAGACCCTCTGATTGAAGGACGCTCTGCTCGCCACAATTGCCCCATAAGGTAATGAGCGACATGTGACGGTAGCGAGCGACAGGTGACGGTAACGAGGGACAGGTGACGGTAACGAGGGACAGGTGATGTAACGAGGGACAGGTGACTAACGAGGGACAGGTGACTGTAACGAGGGACAGGTGACTGTAACGAGGGACAGGTGAAAACAATCAGGGCAGAGCAGACAATCACACACAATTAATGTTCTCTAACAAAGGAGGTGAAGAGTATCACAATGAAACAGGAAACACTAAACATGAATGAATTACCTGAAACATAACAAACAGAAGACCCAAAACCCAGAAGACAAAATCCTCAACTGATCTTCTAAAATAGCAACACTGTCCAGTCTTAACAAAAAGTCAGAGGGCATGGAGCTACACAGTCACAGTCCGGCTCTCAAGACGTTCAGCGCATTTACCCCAAAGTCAAAAAGAAATCTTCAAAAGCTACACATAGTGGCTTAATGGACTAATAAACAACATTCAGAGCTTTAATATAGCAGCTAACAGCTATTGTTTGTGTAAAGATATAATGGAGTAATGTCTACCTGAGCGGAGAATGAAGGCCTTCTCTCTCTGTGTGTGTGTGTTGTTCTCCGAGTTTCGCCATTCTTTTTTACATTTTACATAGGGCCAGTGGTCTATGCTTTTAGTGCACATGAGCGTGCACATGAGCGTGCACCATCTGGCTAGCTTGTGGCCACAACTCTGCTCTCATACAGCGGTTACACCTGGCTGGTAACCTGGTCATCGCTGCAGCCTAGCACCCATCCGCTGGTTTCCCCTAAGGGTAAACACTGTTAGCTCTGTCAGCACGTTTGCTGTAGTTTTTACTGTTAGCGCTGTTAGCACCAATAGCGAAGAGCCTTGTTGTCACCATGTTGAGAGCCGTGGAGATGCAATTTAAAATGTCCCCGATCTGGAATTATGCACATAAATGGAGTACATTAAAACAAGTTTACCTTCAAACAGGGTGTACATGTGCACTGTGTGAGCACGTGAACAAGTTGTTTTTTTGTCTCAAGTGACAGTGTCCTAATAATAATATTATGTTATCATTATAATTATTTTAGCATCTTTGAAATTATTGTAATGACACCATTTCATATTCTCTACATATTTTTATAACAATGGAGGCAAGTGTGTAACTGGTGTCATTATTGATGACAACTGATTTTCTGCACACATTTTTTATTGATGGGCCTTCGGTGACACTGAGACATACAGACTGTGTTGGACATTTGTGATGAAACAAAGAGATCTTTAATCATGAAACCGTTTCTGGAGGTGGTTTTGGTGCAGAAAGTGACGGATAAACAGACTGATTACAGGTTTCACATGTTATCGGTGAACAGGGAGACTAAAGGCTGAAACCAGCTCTTCAGCTCCTCCAACTTGTCGTCCAGGGTGGATCGCAGGTCTTCGGCGGTCTTCTCGAAGCGCTCCTTGATGTCCTCGGCCCTGGTCTGAATCTTATCCTTCATGTTCTCCGCCTGCGACTCCAGCAGATTGTTCAGGGTGGAGATCTTGTCCTGGGCGTTGTCACGCACCTGAGCAAAGTAAGGGTCCAAACGCACCCTCACGTCCTCCATGTTGTTCGAGGATGTGGATTGGACCTCCTCAAAGAAGGCAGCGACGCGTCTGGGGCGAAGAGTGAAGAAAAAGATTCAAACACACTGTAAGATTTATCACAGAAGACGTGATTTAGTATCAAAACATAGATTAGGACAAAGTATTTGGGGAAGCATCTACGAAATGAAAAGATTTAAAGTTTGGCTGGTAAAGGTTAGAGAAACTATCTGGACAGAGTTCCCCATCGACCTCCAGCAAACGCCTCCCTGCTCCAGTGGGTCTCGCTCACCTCTTGATGTCCTCCGTGTCCTTGTCGAGGCGCTTCTTCAGTTTACGGGTGTAGGCCGAGACCCTGACACTGACGTCGTCGACGTTCTGCTCCATCATGGTCTGCAGCTCCTCGCCGTACTTCTCCATCTGCTCCCGGCCCTCGCTCATGTGATCGCCCAGTTTGTCGGTCAGCCTCTGCAGGTCTCTGCCCAGGCTCTCTGCAGCGTCCTGGGTGAAGGGTGCCAGCTTGGTCAGCAGGTCCTCCTTGTACGTGGCCAG
This sequence comes from Pholis gunnellus, assembly GCF_910591455.1. Taxonomy (NCBI): domain Eukaryota; kingdom Metazoa; phylum Chordata; class Actinopteri; order Perciformes; family Pholidae; genus Pholis; species Pholis gunnellus. The sequence continues at coordinate 4,677,657 of NC_136543.1, forward strand.
CTCGGACATGCTGTCCTGGATCAGGGTGCTGTTGGCAGGGGGCGAGGCGGATGAGGTTCAGAATTATTTGTTGGTGGTATTTGTGAAATATTTTAGAACCAAAGGGGGTCAAGAGCAAGCAAAGGCCTTTATTAAAGGTAAGATAGGAGCTGTGTTTGTACTGAGCCAACTCATGTCCAATAAATCAATGCAAAACTCTCTGGATTTTAACTGAAGATTCGGAGAGAAGAGTCAATAGTGGCTGGGACTAAACCAATAAAAGTGCACATGAGAAGTCAGAGACGTGGACTTGAGACCAGGTTGTACCATACATGTGTCGCCACACTGACACGCGCTGATTATTAACCTCCTCGCACTCGGCTGAGGACATAATGTGTGTTGTGTAACCAAGCAGAGGTCTGAAAACAACATTGAGCTGATGTTTTTCCAACTCACTCCAACAGGTCAGACAAGGAGGCAAAAAGTCAGATAAATAATGGTTGGTCCTCGTCACAGTGTTTAGAGGTATTTTAGATAGAAATACCACGATCAAAAAATAATCCATCAAGAGAAAAAGTCCTGGTTTACATCTAGTTGTGGAGTGTGATATTTGTACTGTCCTGGAATAGATTTGAAATGTTTCCTTGAGAAAGTGCAGATTAAAACACTCATAACATGACAAATAAGACCTGCAGCAGTCCGTCAGAGCAGGTATGGGTATTTATCGCACACAGGATCAAATATTCACACAAAGGTCAAAGGTGCAAATAAACCGATATATCACTCTGATAGCTTTCCATCGCTGTGAAATGAACTCACTCCAGTTCTCGGCTGATCTCCGAGCTCTTGATGTCCTTCACCACTTCGTCGGCCTTCGAGTTCAGGTCCGCGAAGTAATTGTTGATCTTGTCGACCGCTTCCTCCCAGGGCTTCTTCCACTCGTCCTGAGGCACATGTCTGGCATGGCAGCCTGTACGTTTTGGACGGAGATGAACAAACTCAGATATTCGCTTCAGACAAATCTTTGAAGTGGGAAAACAAAACAAGACGGGAGACCCTACGGATGAAACACTTTCTTCGAATAAATATAAATAAGTGTTATTTCATTTAAGGATTTCTCTTCACCTCTGAAGGACAAACCACTTGATCTGGGTCTGGGACCCATATTTGGACTACATGGACACTGAGGAGTCCAAAGACAGATTTGAGATATTTAGACTGGATGACCTGCATATCGGCCCACTGCTCACCTGTTCAGACTGTCATTCACTGTAATAGCTCCTTTTGCTTCCTTTGTAATATTATTATATACTTTCTATTATTATTAGTAGTAGCAGTAGTACTGGTAGTAGTACAAATAGTCTGAAATCTTTCAAACTCACACTAAATGAAGCCTGTCGACTGTGTTTTCAAAATAAAAAGTGTCACTAAGAAGACATTTTGGACTCACCTGATAGGACAGCCAGCACACAGATTACAGCAAAGACCCTCATGATGATAGCTGAAATATCATATAATAAAGAGGTTAAAATGAAACTCAGGTTTACGGGAAACTCAGTAGTTTTCTTACAGAAAGCTAAAATTTTCACCCATTGAACATTAATTTCAAGACTTGAAAAAAAACAACAGATGCAATGAATCATCACGACTTTTTCTTTTAATCAAACTCTTTAGACATTTCGTAAAAACTACAAGACCAACGATCTGTTTAAGAAAAGCTGTGAGACTTACCTCAGTGATCCAGATCCGTGTGACTGTGGAACTGACTGAGCTTGTCACTCAGTATTTATACAGTTCAGGTGGCTTTAATGCGATCCAATAAATGCCAGGAGGAATCGATGACTTGCGTCCGAAGTTCCCATCATGAACTGCGTTGTTGTCATCTTTTATTGCTGTGTGTGTGTGTGTGTGCGTGTGTGAGTGTGTTGTTTAGGCTCCACGTCGCACAATGAAAGTACACATGCAAGCACAGGTCAAACATTTGGAACACCCAAAATATCTGATCAGAGTTTGCATGCGGTCAAGGCCTCTGGATCCCCAGTGGGACAGTTTAATTTAACAGTTTCACACAGTTCCTGAAATGAAATGCAGTGCAGTTTATTTGCAAATGGTCCATAGTCTGCTTTAACAACCGCTGCCAGCATTTATACAACTTCTATAACCTTTCACACAGATTGGGGTAATCAATGAAACACTTTATTGTCTGTAAGTGTGGAAATGTACTTTTGGCCCAAACAGACATGACATTGACAAGCATCAGATGATGCGTTGGCACTGTATGAGTGCTTTCAGTGCTTTAATATGTAAAAGTTAAATGTTGTTGACTCAGGCAGTGGATCCTGACCTGGGGGGGTTATGAGATGAAAAGAAGCATAGAAAAGAAGAAGAAAGAAATGTCCTCTCACACAAAATCTTCTACTGGATAATGATTTGAATAAAAGTAGAAAATCCAACCAGTGACAAGGAATCACAAGTAGATATTGCTTTATTTTGGCGGGTCACAAGCCAAAAAGGTTGTATTAAGGAAACAAGCTTGTGTTGTAGTAGTGAACAGTTTTAAGTTCCTGAGAATCGGCATCACAGACCACCTGACATGGTCATCACACATCTCCATCCTGGTCAAATTTCTTAAGGAAAATGAAGACGGGAAAATTCCTGTGCCAAGTTCTTGTAAACTCTTACAAAGTAGAGAGCATCCTGAGTGGAAACATTACAAACTGCGATGGGATGTGCACAGGCACGGGACAGGAGGGCCCCGCAGAACATCATTGGTACCCATCTACGGAGCATCAGCGGTATTGGTGACAAGAGGTGCCCGCAAAAGAGCCCAGAGGATATTAAAAGACAACACCCAACCACAGCCACGGCCTGTTCACCCTGCTGACATCTGGCAAGAGATAGTGAAGTAACAGCTGCTGCACCACCAGACTTCAGAGGAGCGTCTTTCCTCAGCCTGTGGAACTCCTAAATTCCTCCCCCCACCCTCCACATATAATATTGTTTGTTTTGTTTGTCTGACGCCTCAAATTGGGGCGTTTTGGTGCACAACCCTTTTGTGCTTTGACAATAAATAACCTTGTAACCCTTGTAATTTGACAATGCTTTTATTTGCTTAAAAATGAAAGACTTTTGCAACACTGGTTGTTTCCAGAGTTTTTGGTAATACTGTACTGTCATTATCATTAGGAAGTTAAAGTGGGAAAATTATTAACATTCATTATTAATATATGTATATTTAATCCAGATGTTTTTCGACTTCTTTTTGGTGATTTTAGTTTTTCCCCCTCGGCTGGAACTATTTTGGCAAATGCTATTCATTGCTTGATGCACTTTTCATCCAGCACGCTCTCTGTCTGTGTTACTGCTCGGCCTTTCTGTGATTGATGATTTGCTGAACAGCAGCCACTGCGGCCAAAAACGCTGCAATGATGAGACAGCAGGAAAATACTGAGAAGCAGCTTAACAATTGCACAAGTAGAGCAGAGTTGTAAAGTCAACAATCTGACTCATTGATGTTACAGTTCACAGCGACATCTATTTAAAGCTTGCAAACCCCTGAGAGTATTGATTTGAGCAAGTGTGTGTTTCCCTGCTTATAAATTCAACTTTTCATTCAAAAAGTGACATAAACTTGCTTTAATATATGTGAGATTGTCTTTGTCGAAGAAAATGTGGACAGACATAGTTGCATCCCTGGATTTATAGCTCTGTTTTGAACTGATGAATGCAAAGAAAGTGAAAACATAAAATACATTTAAGCTATTTATTGTTGTTTTACAGATGAAAACTTACAGTGAACAGTAACACAATAGAGGAAATATTGACATCAATCCTTTTTGAGTATCTTTCATCCACATAAAAACATAGAAAACGAGGTATTGCACTTTTGCATCTGTCCCATAAACTCAGTAGAGATATTAGTCCATTTACTAGGTCGTCTTACTGAAAGACTCCCACAGAGCGTTCAGCTGCCACTTCAGGAGCTGGCTGTCATTGTCCAGCTTGGCCCTCAGCTCCTCTCCTCTTTGAGAAAGGTTCTGCTGGATCTCCTGGGTTTTCTGGTTCAGCTGGGTCTCGAAGCTCTGGGTCAGGGGGACCATGCTCCTCTGGAACTCCTCCAGGCTCTGCTCCATCTTCTGCTTGAGCTCCTCGGTGTAGGGGACCATCTGGGCCTGCAGCTGGTTCACGCTCTTATCCAGCTGCACCTTCAGCTCCTGGCTCTTCTGCAGCAGGACGGCCTTCAGGGCCTCTGGGTCCATGGCCTCGGCGTAGGGGGCCGCGTCCCTCTTCAGCTCCTCCACCTGCTTCTGGAGGTCAGCCACCAGCTCCTCGGCGTAGGGCTGCAGGCTGGTTCCCACGGCAGTCAGGTCCTTCTCGAGACGGGTCTTCAGCTGCTCGGCCTCCTGGGTAAACTTAGACAAGAGGTCCTGGGTCAGAGGAGCCACCTGAGTCCGGAGAGCGTCGGTGAGCTTGTTGACGGCGTCTGTGCTCTCGGAGATGAGGGTGCTGCAGAGACACAAAGAGAAACCAGTCACGGAAAACTCTTTTTGCTTCTTTATGGATTCATCACCCTCTCCAAGCTGATGATCAATAACATGAATGTTATAGTCAGGAATGTCTAATGTTATGTTGAAATAGTTCAAGGCTTTAGTAAAAGCGTCTTCATCACTGTGAGACTCTTACTTCACTTCCTTTCCCAGCTCGGACTGCCTGATCTGCTTCAGGGAGTCCTCGGCGGTCGCGGTTGCCTTGGCCACGTAGTCCCAGAATGCATCTTTCATCATGTCGACCTGTTTCTCGGGCTGGCTTTGCCACACGATGTTGGCATTGCAACCTGCGGACAGAAGAAAGTCAAATGCATCCATTGCCACAATGAAAACCTTGAATGATGTTGATTTTCACATAATTTACAAAACTTTCTCACCAGTGAAAACAGCGAGGGCGAGCACCACGAGGACCTTCATGACTGCGGCTGAGAAGAAACACGCAAAATTAGCTCTTTGTGGTTATTTTTGATACGATGACCTGAAAAGCGACATCGTCCTACCGGTGTCTCACCTGTGTGGATGCTTACTGTCCAGTCAGTGAGCTCTTGAATACAGAGTGTGTGTGTGTGTGTGTTCTGTACAGCTCATGGCTGAGTATATATAGGCAGCCGAGTCCTATAGAGGAAACGCAGGAGCAAAGGTCACCGCTGAGTGCCGTGCTGTCACTGCTGCCGTCACTGCTGCTTCCACATCACAGTAACAGTGGTAACAGTGGACTACGACGTCACCACTGTCTGATGAAACCTCATGTAGCGTCTCTCAGAAAGATTTCAGAGCAAGAAATATATATATTTTTATTGAATAATTGATGTATTGTCTTTATGTGACGCTTTCTGAGAGAGAGAGAGAGATTATAGCAAAACATATTTACAATATAATACCCTTATCATTATGTTACGTCATATTATATTGTATGATGATGAGGTTATTCCTATTTTACTCTGTTGCAGTGTGAATACGTTTTGTTTTTTGTTGATTACTCCATTATGGAGTAAACATGAATATTAACCACATGAATGCTCTCAGCTTAGATAGAAAGGCTGTTGTTGTCAGAGGTTTTATGGGTCAGTGAATTGGGAACAGGACTTTGATCCAGTTGTGTAATAAGAACTGTGGGTAATCTCAACTGAAGAATGTTAAGTCTCCTTTTATTCCCTCCCGACAAACTGATAACACAGAGGAGCTAAAGTCTTTCTCCAGGTGAAAATATTGATGAACATCCAACTGTTTTCATGTGACGCACAAAGTAACCATGAAGCCGATTATAAGGTGAGGTGGATGAAGCTGAAGATGTCCCAACACTGTTGAGGGAATACATTAAGAACCAAAAGTACATAACAGAAACATGATTTTGACAAATTAATGTATGTTTTTTTTACTCCGGTCCCTCGAAGTGTCTTAGCAAACCACTGTTTACAACTCCCCAAATACATTATTATCAATGGTTTTGATTTTACAGGCCTCAACATTACTTTACGGTTTTGGTTCAGTGCTGTCATCAACCTTCATTTAAGCTTCATTTAAGCTCTAAAAGCCCACTGTACAACACCTGCTCCCCTTCTAACAGCAGACAGACAGTTAACAGATATATCCCACAGGAGTTAGTGGAGACCAAAAACAGAGCTAAAAGAGAGAATAGTAGACTCAAACTCATCAAGTTGACTCAAACGTGACTCCAGCGGGATGCTAACGCTGCTCTGTATCGGCTGGGTGTTTAAAAACGTGACTGTTTGCCAACACGTTCCTCATACCAACTTTCTAGAGTTTAGCAGGGAGGACTTTTGTAGGCCAACAGGAAGTTAGCATGATTCATGTTACAGTAGGCTACATACCAACTATGCTAAAGTTGTTCGTCGAGATGACGTCTCGTAGTCTTTTTAGCCACTTGTTAGCAACATGACACGTAAAGATTCACAGAAAGGTTATCTACTGACGTATTTTAAATCGTAGAACAAAACGTTAAAATCTCTTAACCTTGTTTTAAATAGCTAAATACCTATTTATACAACATATTGACTTTGAGACGAGGGAACCGTAAATGCTAAAAGTGAGCTCATTTCCGGGTTCTAGGACACATTCCTTTAGCACTCTAGAAGGTGATTAGGAGCCATTATATCAGCTCCTGGCCCTGCCCCCAACATGCCAAAAACAATTAATGCCACATTCATTTTGCCATACTCAAAAAAAAAATGTATTTGCTACAACTTGAATATCCATTACTGTTGGAAATATATTACTCGAGACCTGGTGAAATCATTGAACAGGACATTTCTTCTTGCAAGAAGGAAACAGAGCTGAAACACAAACAGGTTATACATCAAGGCTGCTCAAAGGATGATTTGCATAAAGTCTGGACATCGCTTGGACATTCTTGGATAATTTGTTCTGTCAAGGGTCATCTTATCCTAATCTCGGAAGACATCAAGGTTGCAAATCAGCCTACGTATATACTGACGTGAACACAACAGATTTACTATCAACCCTTGACGCCCGGTCACAAGTAAACAAACCGATGAGATAGCCATTAAGAAAGACAACTAAGACACTTCATGAAGAACACAGCTGAGAAAGCTTGTGTGACGATTGGTTCATACAAGGACACAGACTTTATGGAACCAGCTGCTGAGATTACAGTGGCTAAACAAAAACATTAAAGTTTATCCAACAATTAACTCAAGATGCCAGAGAATATGAATCACAGACCAATAAGGCGATGACACATATTATGACCTGGAGTGACAAGAAGCTGTCCAGCGGGGCAAACGGAGAAGGACTTTACCCTTCAGCACGGCTATAAAAGGTCTGAACGGACATCTGCCCAACACAAGCCATCGGACTCAGAGTGAAGAAGAGACAAGCTGCCTCTCTGTAAGGTAACATATTTCAGCATCATTAAAACACTTCATAGCTAAGTTAAGTGTCAAAGTATAACTTTCAAACTATTTTTTAATTGTGCATTCATTTTCTTTATCCAACAGAGTCAAATTCAATCATGAAGGTACTTGTGGTTCTCGCACTTTTCTCTGGTGAGTGAATTCTTTCTATGAAATAAAAGGTGAACCACACCTGGTCTGGGTTTCTACTAAAGCCGCCTTTCATCCATAGTCTGCAATGCCAACATCCTGTGGCAGGAGCCGCCCAAGAGCAGTCTGGATTTGGTGAAAGATGCTTTCTGGGACTACGTCGCTAAAGCGACACTCACCGCCGAGGACTCCCTGTCGCAGATTAGACAGTCTGAGCTGGGACAGGAAGTGAAGTAAGCGCAATAAAGAAGCTTAAAGACGTTATAAATATACTACGCGTTTCATTTGAATAACCTTTCATTTCTCTGTGTCCGTCAGCACCATGATCTCTCATAGCGCTGACACAGTCAATCAGTACACGGTTGCTCTGCGGACTCAGGTGGCTCCTCTGACCCAGGACTACATGACCCGGTTTTCCCAGGAGGCCGAGCAGCTGAAGGCTCGCCTGGAGCAGGATCTGACCGCCGTGAGCGCCAACCTGAGGCCCTACGCCGAGGAGCTGGTGGCTGACCTCCAGAAGCAGGTGGAGGAGCTGAAGAAGGACGCGGCCCCCTACGCCGAGGCCATGGACCCAGAGGCCCTGAAGGCCGTCCTGCTGCAGAAGAGTCTGGAGCTGAAGGGGCAGCTGGATACGCGTGTGAACCAGCTGCAGACCCAGATGGTCCCCTACACCGAGGAGCTCAAGCAGAAGATGGAGCAGAGCCTGGAGGAGTTCCAGAGGAGCATGGTCCCCCTGACCCAGAGCTTCGAGACCCAGCTGAACCAGAAAACCCAGGAGATCCAGCAGAACCTGGCTCAAAAAGGAGAGGAGCTGAGGGCCAAGCTGGACGCCAGCGCTCAGGACCTGCAGGCTCAGCTGGCTGCTCTGTGGGAGTCTTTCTCCAAGACCACCCAGTAAACGGACGCCTGCACCAGCCTCAAGGCCTCCACACACCAAATATTTATTTAAACTTGACACAATGTATATTTTACGAAATAAAAATCTGACGAAACAAGTTCAGTGTTTTGGTGTCTTAATTGGTATGAAATACTAATTATTATTTCACAGAGTGATTCATACAGAGAACATTTCTATATTAGGACAAATTCATAAAGCTGCACTAAAATACACAAGACACAATGTCATGTCTCCGTCCGACACGCTTTGTGCTAAAGTGATGGAAAAAATTAAATAAATAAAGTTTTTTTTTAAATATATATATATATATATATATATATATATATATATATATAAATAAACAATCTTCCCTATTTTTTTTTATCCTAATATCAAAATATGTTCATATATCCAACACATGCTCTATAGTTTGTGTCACATTATTTCAAAACTCCTATTCAAAGGGCCATAAGCGCTGATAAACTGGTTTTCATGCCAACATCTAAAAGAACCGCTGACTGAACAGCACCTGTACCCGGTTCAGTTCGCTGAATCTCTAATATTAAAGCTGACAGCGGTCACACAGACTTCTCAGTCAGACACAGTTTTGGTGTTTAAACTCCTGAGGTAATGATTATTAAATGTAAACAGACTCTCACTCGTCACATGAACTCAACACTCCAGCAGAGACTGAAGGAAACCACCAAAGACGTGCAGGTTTGTTTTTTTTGTAAGAAATGGCATTTATCAGTTTGCAAGAGGTATATACAGGTCATATATATACTGATCCATATGTATGTAACATAAAAAAAGGCAACAAAACAAGTGATGGTTTGTGTTACATGCAGTGTTGGCTGGTAAACTGGTCTGTAACCAATGAATCCCCTTCAAACAAACTAATGACAACGATTTCATTCACCGCACGCCAAGACAGGATTTACAGTAAAAAAAACAAAAAACAAAACGAGAATAAAACTCAAGACTGGAGCGACAGGCACTGTACTCAGTGAGGAAAACAAAGCTCTGTAATTCTGTAATGTCTCTTGATGCGTTTCTACTGGTTTGCGTCGAGTCCACAGTCAACAAATTCCCGACCAATCACATTGTTTGTTTCGCTTCTGATCATTCAGGCGGCGATTCTTACAGGATTAAACGCATTAGATTTTTATATACCTCTAACTTTATTACCTTCTGAAACCAGTAACGCGATGATGGTCGAACGGAGCGACGGATTGAAGAAGTGATGGGACGGACACACACACACACACACACACACACACACACACACACAGCGTTGTACACGGCGTAGTCTGCTCGTCCATGGGGAGTCTGTCCGTTCTGTGAGGTCGGTCTGCGGGCCGGCGACCCGCCGCTCGGTCGCTCTAACCGATGGTGACGCCAAAGCCGCACTGGAACTTGTTCTTTTGGTGGTTGAGGAAGGTGCAGAGGACCAGAGAGAGCGGCAGCGGGAGCAGCTTCTTTTCTAACGTGGCACCGACTACCCAGTTACTGTCTACTGAACCTGGAGGGGGAGGAGGGGGGGGGGGGGGGGGGGGAATATTAGGTTTCATTCAAAAAAGTGCGGGAAAACGTACGTTTACCTGTGTACTGCCCCGTTTACGCAGTACTCAATAAAAAGTGAGAAACATCGATAAATAGGCACATTTTCTCTGCACAAGTGGAGTAGTATTTATTCAAATACTGTACTTAAATACAATTTTGAGGTACATGTGTACTTTATTTCCATTTCATGCTACTTTATACTTCTACTCCGAGGTACATGCTGTACTTTTTACTACATAGCATTCATTTGATAGCTTTAGTTACATTGCAGATTTAGAATAATTAAACAAAATATAAAATCTACTAATAAATGGTGATATATTATTATTAGGTTAATTTTCGCCTCTTTGAAAACCGTCAGCTTGAAATCAATTTCGGAATAAATGTAGTTTGCATGACATTTCACGGTTTAATGCCAAAACACTAATGGCTCCGAAGGAACAGTTCTATAATTTAGCTGCGGTGTTAAACATCAAATCTACAGTTTAACAGGTGACAACTTTGTGGATTTTCCTCTGTCATCTATGACAAACAATAGCTGCTAAAAAAATGCAGGATGAATGCCATGGTGATGATCATATTTGTGTTTCAGAGAGCGCACCGTACCTTTAAACAGCAAATTAGCTTTAGGCACATCTAGCTGGTAGCCGAACGACACGCTGGTGTCCTGCATGCGGGTGCTCGCCTCGTACTCCACGCCGAGCTGCAGCTGTTGAAGAGCAGCGGACGGTTAGATCCTGAGGGAAGCAGCTCCGAGAACAACGTCTTCAGCAGAAACGGCAACATTCAGTCTGGTGCTGCGTTTAGTTCTGACGGGACGACTCGCTTCGTAACGTTCAGGGAACTATAAATCCTAACCTGTTCTTACAATCAAAAGCTGCAAACTGTCCGAGTTACCTGCTCGTTGGCTTTGTGATAGTATGAAGCATGAGCTCCCGCCGAGCCGAGCGTCAACGTGGCGATGTAGTTGCTGCCTGCACAGAGGGAGGAGGCCAAGTCAATACTGGTTGAAGCCAAACGACACCAAACAAAAGCGTCACAGACTTGCATCTGCGTCTCACCCGTGTATCTGCCGACTAAAGACACCACGGTGCCCTCCTCTCCCGGCCTGCGGTGGTAAACCAGCTCCCCTCCCAGAGCCAGAGCCGGCGTTATGGACTGGAGGTAGTGTGTGACGACGATACCTGACAGGGGGGACGGACAGCAGTGAGCACGAGGTGTCCGAGTTCACAACAAGTCTGTCTTTTGGTTAAATTAGAAACATTGAATAAAATAAAAAAAGGATATAAAGTGAGTTTAGTGTTTGGAGGACAGGATGGTGAGCGGAGACCCACCGGAGCCGACGAGGACGTCGGGGTTTCCGAGAGTAACGGTCGCAGTAAAATCTTCTCCCTTGATCTCAGCGTCGCCTTGCCAGTTCACAAACTTGTTTTGTTGTGTCTGAGGAGGTGACGGAGTGCGACAAAGTTAACAGCACGGTCAGACTGACGGGACAACGACACATCGGCTGGTTATCAGCCTTTAAAAGAAGACGTAACATCGATCACCGTGAAACTTCACCGGTTGATTACTTACATTAAGACAATTATTATTTGTGAAAGAGTCGAGCCACAACCTCACCTACTTCTGAGGTGCATGTAGGGTTGTTTGGGCGTGTGGCCTTCATCAGGGTCACCCATCGATGATGATGATGGCCCTGATCAAGGCCACACGCTGCACCGCTTTGGTCCAAACAATAGAGATGTTCTATAAACTGTCGATGGAGTTTTGACCTCTTGATTTACTTTTGGTATTTCAGTTTTTTTTACATTTTATTTTTAAATATGTGCTAATTCTCATATATTTCCAGAGCAGAACTCTGAACATTGCATAAAAAGGTTCTGAAGGGGGGAAGCTTTACCTGGAATGCTAGTTTGGATCGTACTCTGCTGGCGACCTGGTGGATGATCTGGGCGTTGAGGCTGCCACTGTTGTCCATGTCTCCAACCATGACAGGAAAAAACTGAAGCAGCATTTGTGTTACGGGTCATGAATAAAGAAATATATATATATATATAAATAAATCAACTTTCAGAGGAGATTCACTGCGACGTTACTTCAGCGTACCTCTGCCGGACCCATCTGCTTCGTTCCGACGTATGTGGCGCCGAACCTGTAGGTGGAGTCTCCCGTGGTGCTCAGCAGCACAGTGTGATTCACCTTAAAGAGAGTTCACAACAGGAACACAACTCAAAAAATGTGCCCTTTAACCATTCGCAGTTCATTTCCTTTGGTCTGATATAAAGTAGAATTTGCTAAATTCTCAGTGACCGGAGAAGCCTGAGTTTAACGCACATCAAGTTCAGACTAAAATCTACTTCTGAGACGTAGGCTGCATTTTGTTTAGCAGCTAGTGAGAAACTGTTCCAGTGTTTATGTAAAAAGAAACTTAGCTGACCTGGAAGTGGTTGCTAAGGCCCTTGTTGACGAATAGCCTGACGCCCTCCATCTGCATGGGGAAAACCTCTGAGGACAAAAGAAAGTGCAGAATAGACACAAAATTAAGATAAAACCAGGTTATAAATCATTTAGTGGATTCTTATTTGAGTCGAGGCTTAAGAGGTGACACCACGCTTCTCATGGCTGTCTTCAATTATCACCAGGCAGTCACCTTTGCACTTGCGATGGCACTCGTCGAATGCACCGGGGTTAGGTAAGGGGGAGTCCGCCTCCTCCTCCTGTCCCGAGGCTGCCCCAATGGGGGGTAGAACTGGGGGCATCCCGAAGCCTGGCGGCACCGTCAACCCGGGGGAGGGGGCGGCGGCGGCATTGCCGGAGGAAGGGGGCGGGGGGTTGGGGGAGCTGGCAGCCAAAACACTGCCCATTCTGGCAGAGAGAAGTTAGGGGATAAAGCAGGAGAGAGGGTGAGAGACTGGAGAGAGTATTTGGCTGTTAGAACCATTGAGTCTGAGCAGGTGCATCAACACAGGGGATAAGTAACATAAGATCAGCTAGCATACTAAGAGCTGTTAAGATGTAGGTTACTGCCACACTATAACTAATCGATAATAGTTTATTGATGCAGGCAGGCCAGATATTCAAAATACGTAGAGCAATCCAACATGTAAAGTTGTGAAGATGGGGGACTCGCAAAAGGCAGATTTTAAGGAAAGAAATCTGAGAAGCAGAGAGCGAGATATCCTCTCAAAATACACATAAAACAACCCAATTTCATTAGGCTTTCCATACTTGTCTTTCAAACTCCACTTGTGCAATTTGTAATGGAAAACATTTTAATCACCGATGCAGTGTTCACGCCCAGATCCCCGATCAGATAAGGACTTGCGGTGCAGCAGTTGCAGAACAAATAATCAATAAGTAGATGTATTTTTGGCAATGTTTACATTTGGATTTTGTATGATTAAGATAATCGGGTGCTCGTTTCTCAAGTTGCTTCTTGGTGGGTTGCATAGGTTCCCTGACATCTCACGTTGAAAACACAGTGCACTGACAGTAAAGCATCATCATCCATTAGTTGTTGGTTTAATTACCTTAAACAACTGATTAAAGGGGACAATACCTGCGTTTTTGGGCAGCTTTAACATTATTTAAACACCGGGTCGGTTATATACGAGCTGTCAGAGACACCTAATGTTTTAGTGAACGCTATTTTCAAGTCAGAAACTGGTAATTTCGGTAACTCGTTTAACAAGAACACAACACACCCTGATGACATCATTGGGGGTTATTTTCTCAGACGTTTGACAGCTTCCCTCAGTGTTAAAGAAGGCATTAAACGTACTGTGTCACAGGCCTCAGGCGGAGTAATACAGCCCATAAGGTGTAAACTAATCTTCACGTGCACCTTTACAATAGGTGGAGTGCCCCTTTAACCTTTCGCACAGATCATGTTCATTCATATGAAGTTAGAGCAGCAGCAGGTAAGAAAGACCGGCTAATGATAATAGAGCATAACGTCGTGTGGCGGAACTGGGTTTCTGGTTCCTGCTAGGCAGTGCTTTCTTTACAAGATGTCACTAATGTTTTGAATGAAACCTGTCTCACCTACATGCCTGCATGAAAAAGTTAGCTAAGCTAGCTAGCTTCCAACCAGCAACTGGCAGGCTTAAAACAAACGGTTACTCCCGGTATAGAGAAACAAAGATCACTTTGTGAGATTTCAACTTCTAAAAAACAGCTAATATGTTAATATATTTCCAGCTAATCCTCTTATTACGTAAAACACAGCGCTAACGGTAGCTACTCACGTTGTGATTTCCAGAGGACGATGCAGCCGGAAGTTAAATACGGTAGCACCAAAGAAGAAGTAGTGAGCGACGCTAGGGCTCCGCCTATTTTCTTAAGACGCGTTATGATTGGATGACAGACTATGACCCCAAGAAATGATTGGCTGAAAGACCTGTCGGTCAATTTGTGTGTCAGAGGAAACGAGGAAGTGTTTTGTGGCCGTGAGGTCACGCTCTTACTAAAAGACTATTGGCTAATGGGAGTGCAGTGCGTTGCAGAGGGGCGGGACGTTAAATTCTGAGGTTACCGATTGGTGGAGAGCTGCAGAACGGCAGAGTGAGTGAAGTAAAACGTTATGAAGGAATAGCTCAAGGTCAAGTGTCAGCCTGAGGGTTTCTATGTTGCAACGTTCTCAAAAATGAGTTTATTTTTTAGCTGCCGCAACGAGAACATTTTTGTTGTTGTTCCATATGAATATTGTAAATCAATCAATTTGTCGCCCACTAATTACCAGAAATCGCAGTTCTGTCTCTCGGTTTTACCGATTTCTATGCTTTCAAATTGTCCAGCAAGTACTTCCTGGAACTCTGAGTCACGTGACAATCAAGCATTTTGAACTTTCATTGACGAGACTCTCTTTATACGGCTCTGCGGTGTACAATTGAATGTATTGTTAGGAGTGAAATGCTGCCAATTATTTATATTGTGTATATATGATTGATAGTCCTAAATGTTACTCATTCAAAGTAAAATATGAATTTAAGTATTTTCAGATTAGATTTTGACACAGGGTCCCTTTAAAACATAAGGCCACAAGATTACATAATTACGCAGGACCAAGTTGATAGTCCTAAACATTACAGCCGTTTGGCAGCTTTTTTTCCTCCAAAGTGACTTGCATTAAATGTATGTTCTCCATAGAAGAAAAGCAAGATGTCATCAAATAGGAAATCCCTTCCACACACACAGAGAGTGAGTTCAGTGCTGACGTAGACGTACGCTAGTGGTCAAGGCTAAGAGACCACATTATGTATTCGAGTCAACAATAAAATACATAACACCAGGCTGCGTAAATTCCAAATCAATTTATTTAATTTTATAACCCCTGCATGTATTTCCAAGTTACAACAGTCGAGGACAGAGTGATCAACACAAGTCGATGAAATACCTTGTGCCTCTCTTATGCATTTTGTGAGGAAAGAAAACAAACAATGCAAGAATGACTTTTTTTTTTCCTTCTGGTACCATCCGATAGTGAACCGAGTTTTATTCTAATGGTATGAAAAGGAAATCACGGGACAGTGAAGGAGGGAAATTAATAGACATCCAAAACATGGAGTCTGGTTTTAGGTTATTACAATTGAAGTCCAAAAATGATGCAACTCACTTGAACATTGGGCTGAACATTGTTTTGGGAGCAGCAGGGGCACCAAGGTACCTATAAGTACAGGAGACTGAAAAACTCAAATTAAAAAATGAGTTTTTGTTTTTAAAGAAAAATTGAAGTATGAGACATCGAACTGAACCAAAATGTTTATGAGCCAAATTAGAATCATACCGTTACCACTCCTTCATATCCACGCTGTAGACAAAATGCTACAATTGCAACTTCATCCTCGGCTACATCAAAACAAAAAATTATCAATTTACCGCCTCTTTTCTGTCCGTGTTGCAGGGGAAATACGAGGACTTAAACCCTCAGCTTACTACAGCAATTCTGCCGAGTTCATCGTTAAGTTTGGCTGAATTAGCCTGAAGTGCGGGTGAGTCTTCATTAGTGCAGCAAATCATGAGATCCAATTCAATTTAGCTGTGCACAGCCGAAATTAGAGGCAGTTCAGCCGTTAATAAAAAAGGTCAAGACGCTCCCACCAATTTAGAATTTGGAGAATCCCAGAACTGCCATTTTGTATCCAAATCCTCACCCTTGTATTTTCGTTTTTTTTAAGTTACCCTTTTCAAACAAGTTTGACAAATACCCCCCCCCCCCCCCCTTAAGCACTCCGGACTCTAAAGGCCAGAGTGCGCGCGCACACATACACACACACACACACACGTGTACACACAGACAGACAGACAAAGACGTCTCGACACCATCAGATGACAAAAATCAACAGAATCACTCAACAACATTCATCATGAGCTCCTTTGTGATGCACCATTTTTTCCTCGAGATCTTTAGCTTCGTAGCTCCAGTCATCAGTTGTACTGTGTTTGATAAAACTCATAACAGGTCCAACACATGGCCGGAGCTACAAACACTTGAGAGCCAATTCCTGGGATGAAGTCTAATATTTAGTTTGTAAGCCAGGAGCTAATCATAATGCTAGGTCTCGACAGGTTCCGCTGTAGATCTGTGTGATCTTTGCTGTTATTTGGGTCACAAAGGAGACGATGGAATGACTGTCAGGGATGTGATCGGGGACATAAAACAGAGAAGAAGAACAGAAAAGTGTGATTAGAAATGAGGTTTTAGTCCACAAACTGAAGCTCCTGGAGGAAGAGGGCGATGGAAAAGGACAAACAAAAATCACATCCCTGACGACTGTAAACATCCTCCACACTGATATTTAAGATGTCGTACACCGCCGACAAAAACACAAGTCGAGTCTGTGCATGAAAACAGACATGAACAGAAAGACATCAAATAATTATGTTGACACGCAGCCTCAAACAGTTAAACAGACAGTTCCGGCTCTATTCCAAATGACCGGTCATACACAGGAGTAACCAAGTTGTCGGACTTCCTGGTTTAGTTGAAGCTGCATGTAAACGTAATGATTCTTAACTAAACTCAGCCTGTTGCTGCTTCAAACGTACATCTCATGTCTTCCTTCTTTCACTCAACACACACACACACACACACGCACACACACACGCACGCACGCACGCACGCACGCACGCACGCACGCGCACACACACACACGCGCACGCGCACGCGCACGCACGTCTCACTCTCACACACACATATATCTCACACACACACACACACACACGCACGTCTCACTCTCACGTCTCTCACTCACACACACGTCTCTCACTCACACACACGTCTCTCACTCACACACACACACGTCTCTCTCACTCACACACACACACACACACACACACACACACACATGACATTCTCCTTTTTTGGTTTTGCTTCAATGAAAATCCTGAAAATCTATTTCAAGGAAAAATAAAAGGGAATAAAAAATAAAAATGTAACCTCCTCCTCCGCTCATGAAGCAAAGTATTTTCTTTTTTTGTATAATTGTAAATGACTACTGTAAACGACAAATCATTTACAATTTGTTTTTTCAAAATGATTCACAACACCTGGTATAAAGATTGCCTCGGTGGAAAATGGATTGAGTTGCTGAAGAAGCACTTTGATCATCCGTCACATGGAACAGGTTCCAGAAGATCACAGCGCTTCACTGCGGTCCAGAAGCTCGCTCCAGTATAACTTAAGTCTCTCTCTGGCACTTACAACACAAACAAAACAAGGTGTTTTATGTACTTCTGAAAAAAAAAAATGAAATCAAAGCTTTTATATTTGCTTTAAGTGCCAGAGAGACGCAAATAATCAAGATGCCCAGAAAGCATCTGATAACACACTTGCCCCCCCCCCAAAAAGAAAACCTCCACAAATGACCCAGTGCTAAAGCCCCCCCCCCCCCCACACTTTCAAACTGCTTTAAGCAACATCAAAAATAAATCTTAAAAAGCAAAAATACTCTGGTTTGATGTCTTTTTTTAACGTTAGTGACGCTCTGTAAAGGGGAGGACAAAAACAAAGAAGCCACAGCTGCCTGTTCAGAGATGCTACAATGTTGCTTTCAAAAACACAGAGCCCACCCCTCACACGCTGAGAATCATAAAACATAGCTGTGCTGGGGAAACAAAAATAAAAAGATATCGCTGCTGCTGCAGAAAGAAAAAGGGACTTCTCTAGTTTCAGTACAAGTTAAATTAAAAAGGTCAACGTCGTCCTTTATACACCGAGCAGACTCCCATGAAACCATTTCATATCCAGTATAAGGTTTCTGAAGAGCAGTTTCTAGTGCGACAGCAGCGATACAACTCAAGCGCTTGGCATCCAACCTCTGGGCTCCAGAGTTTTCACATTGGCAACCAATACATTCACCAACTTGGATTTTGTCACGATGGGGCCTAAAACGACAGGTTTACCTCAGTATTTGGAGAAATAAATAATGCTCCAGTAAATAACAACTGTATTTCCACACAATAGAACCGACTCTGAAGCAGTCGGCAAAAAGGGAAAATTCAAACTATTGTTTTGCACCAACTTCCACAAAAAAAACTATATATTCCTTGGACCCGTCATTCTGTGTCTGAGCTTAGTGATGCAGACGTTCGTGTCAAAGCTGTTCTGAAACAGCCTCTGATGCATTAGTCCTGTGCTGCTGCAGCATGAAGGAGAAGATACCAGTTTCACAGCTACGGTGGCCCGACAGGTTTACAGTACTCACCAGCCCAATGGGATCAATGTCAAAGAAGCTCGTCTGCAGGCCGACTCACCAGCAACAGCCAACTAAACTCCATGGATCAGTAACGGGGGCTTGTGTGTCGAGCGGTCTTCTCGTATTAACTCTGCTCGTGTATTATTCATGATGAAAGGGGGAAACAGTCACGCAGTATTTAAATAAAGCTGCCCTTTTTTTTTTCTTTATTGCAACGTTCACATTCAGGATGGTTTTTCTTTTTTTAAAGGAGTTTGAGCCGTGTTACTACACACCTCTCAGCAGCAGAGAGAGCGTGTGTGTGTTGTCTTTTCCCCTTGCATAATGGATGTGTAAATAAACTCGGGTTACTATTAAATTCATCATATTTGTGCTCGTACTCCGCTGCATGACAGAAGACAGCAGGCTATGAAAGGATGAGTGCGCATGGGAGTAAGTAAGGCACTTGAGTGACGACAACAGTGTTAGGTGGACAGACCGGTGGCTGGTGTGAGTGCATCGTTGTACGGTTAAAAAGAGGCCGACCTCGCTGCCGACAACGACAACTGTCTCTGAGAAGGCGGCTTCAGAACAGCTCTGATACTCTGTTTAGGACAGCAGAGTGTCGTCTAACCGAGATCACTCGGAGGAAAGAAACACTAAGCTCATATGCAGGATGCACGGTCCATTCTGAGTTTGGTGCAAAACAATATGGCTTCTTAATTATGGAAAAAAAAAAAAAGAATGAGGCAGCGCTTTTTGAGGAAAAGATAAGGAAATGTTTAAAAAACAAACAAAAAAAAAAAACAGCCTTTGCGTCCACTCGACAGGCTCTGGGAGAAATTTGGAACTGAAGAGTTGCCTGTGTGCAAGCGATGATGTCTGTGCAAAAGCCCGTAGCGTCCTGCAGGGGACATAAAAGCTCTGGTTAGGAAGAAGAGTCGTGTTTTAAAGCAGTAAAGGTCAACTTATCATCTCAAAGCGTCTCGCCTGTTTTAGGTGCCGTCCTGTTGGCGTCCTGGCTTCTCCTCGATCTCCTCCACGTCGCAGTCGCCGCCGGACGTGTGGAACTCGGCCACGTAGAGGCTCTTGTCGATGCTGCTGGGAATGGGCTTGATGTCGGTCACCAGCTGGTCCTCGATGGCCTTCAGGTTGAAGCGGTCCTCTGACGTGATCAGGTTGATGGCCAAGCCCAGGTGACCAAACCTCCCTGAGAGAGAAATGGAGTCAGAAATCACTGTCTTCTAACCGGCTTATTTATTTCATCTACTCTTAACCGAGACAGGCTTTATGGAATGAAAACCAATTCTCATCCTGTTAAGTGTCCAAAGATTTTCAAAGTAAGAGGCGAACTGGGCAGATGGGAGCCGTACCTCCGTCATCTCACAGGAATAACTAGCACACTGGTTCAACACATTGCATCAAGCATTCATCTTAACTTTTATTAAAACAAGCTAACGATTCTTTGTGCGTTTGTATTTATTTATTTGTTATCATAATTTCGCTTTCTTCTTCTAAAGCCTGTTTTCAAACCACTTTCCACAAAAGAGACAGCGAGGCCTTCAAATAATGAAGCGGTGCAAACGTACCTGATCTTCCAATGCGATGGAGGTAAGTCTCAGCGTTCTTGGGGAAGTCAAAGTTGATGACTACATTGACAGCCTGGATGTCAATACCCCTGGTGAAGAGATCTATTGGAAGAAAGTACATTTCAATCTCTGATGGCCTCTGTGGCTTTCTGGCTTAAAAAAACAACAACATAAAAGATTGTTTACAAGAGAAACTCACCAGTGCAGACCAGGTTTCTGCACAGTCCATTTCTGAAGTCGTGAAACACGCGGTTTCTGTATTCCTGAAATCAAACAAAGATGTAAAAATGCTGCAAAAGAGGCCATCATGCAGCAAAACAGTGGCCATCTGAATACAATTTAAAAAAAAAAGACATCAAAAAGGCATAAAGGCAACATTTCTTTCAGCCGTTTCTTGTCCTCACCTGCATCATCTTGGCGTGGATGTAGAAGCAGGAGTAGCCCAGCTGAGTGATCTTCTTGGCCAAGAGCTCCACCCTCTGAGTGGAGTTACAGAAGATAATCGACTGGTTGATCTGAAGCTGTGATGGAGAGAGAGAGAAGAATACATCAACCACGCGTCTTCTGGTTCTGATCAAATTGCTAAATTGACCAATTTACTGTTGAAAGAGGAACTGGAGCAGGTTGTTAGATGCAACCTTAAACTAAACTTGACTGTTCATGCATGGGTGGTGAATATCTAATTAGTCAGTTACCCTGGAGAACAGTGTGTTGAGGCAGTGGACTTTCTGCCTCTCCGTGACGTAGGCGTAGTATTGAGTAATGCCCTTCAGAGTCAGCTCCTCCATCAGGTTGATCTCGTAGGGTTTCTGAAGATGCTTGGCCTGCAGCAAGGAGACGCGCAGAATACAATAGTTTAGAGAGTGCATTTCAAAACTAATGTACAATCATGAAGGACTTCATCTGATCAGTTCGTTTTGTTTACTCTTACATTTCAATATAGCTTTACTTAACTGATATCAGAAAAATGTACACAGTTTTCTTAAAAAAGACATAGAAAAAAGACTTTTACAGAATCTAAACTATTAAATCCTGCGACTGATGGCTGAGTTGCTTTCGCTGAAGACGCCCTTTAAAAAGTACACCAGAGACAAGCACAGATCGGGACACTGTGTGAGAACAGAGTGGTCCGCAGTGTGAGCCAAGCGGTGCCAAGTGGCCCCGAGCCATCGGGCTGGCCGAGTGGTGCAGCAATTAGCCGTCTACCCACCATGAACTTCTGCACGCTGATGGGGAAGGTGGCAGAGTAGAGCAGGATCTGCCTGCCCTTGGCCAGGAAGCTGATGATATCCTCGATGAGCACCACGAAATCCTGAGACAGCAGCTTGTCGGCCTGAGAGGAAACGGAGACAATTTAACAGGAGGCAGGCAAAAACCAACTGATTTTGATGAGCATGGAATGACAGAATTGAGATGCATTAGACTATTTATGAGCAGATGTCTTAATATATATATATTTTTATGTTTACCTCATCCATCACCATAATCTGGACTCTATCCACCTTTGCCACTCCTTTCTTTATCAAGTCCAGGATCCTACCAGGCGTGGCGATGACAACATGCACTGATGTGGAAAAGGTGAAAACATTGAAATATGTTCATTTTATATCAAGCCAACATACAGAGCTGATTTATTCATTTCTGATACTGTGATCAGTCGGTCAGTGAGACACACTGCAGCTCCTTACCGGTCTCATCCAGACGCATGATGTCATCTCGCAGGTTGGTGCCCCCGGTGGTGGCCATGACTTTGACCCCCCCCAGGTGTTTGCTGATCTGGATGGAGATCTGACTCACCTGCAGAGCCAGCTCACGGGTGGGCACCATGACAAGTGCTAGGGAATAAAAATAAAAAAAGTACTGGTTACGAATATGGTTGGTGGCAAAAAGATTTACAAAGAAACAGCTTACAGACGAGAGATATGCTAACAGTAGGAGGGACACTGAGGGTACAGATAACGCAGTGAGGGGCAAGGAAGATGAAACAAAATGACGACCAAATGAACAAGGGACAAACGTGACGTAGATGGTTGGGAGGATGAGAGATGGTGTAAAACTACATGCAGCGTCTCACCCTGTATGTGGTCCTTTTTCAGGTCTATTCTCTCCAGCAGTGGGATGAGATAGGCTCCACTTTTCCCTGTTCCGTTCTTAGCCCGAGCCAGAATATCCCGGCCAGACAGGGCGATGGGAATGCTCTCCTCCTGCAAGGAAAAATATAAATACATCATCTTTAGCCTCATTCTGTGACTCCTACAGTGTCATAATGCTGCAACATAGATATCATCATGATGATTTTTGCACATTGAATTTTATAAATCGGACCTTTTCATTAAAAAAGGCACGATGAATACATTAGGTTTATCTGGCAAGCAAATAAAATGTGACCAAAAAGAAGCCGTACCTGGATAGGGGAAGGTTTCTCCCAACCCATCTCAAAGATGCCCATCAGGAGCTCTCTTTTGAGACAGTAATCTTCAAACTCATTCCCCTTCGTGGATGTCACATCCTAAAGCAGACACAGGACGGTTAGGATGACAGCAGAACACCAGCTTTCAGATTCAGTAAGATTAGACAAATCGCTGTCTAGCGGGACTCACTGAAGTCTTGACCCGGTTGTCTCTGGGTGGGAGCTTTAGGCTCTTTTTCCAGTCATCTCCAAACTTGATGCCTCCTCCGTCCTGAGCAGCACCGCCTGCTGTCTGGGGAGCACCCAAAGCCTTTCCTTGAGTTGTGGGTGCTGGCTGGACTGAAGCTGGTTTGGTCTGTCCTCTGAGCTGCCCGTTCTGCTTGTTCAGTCCCATGACGACCGGGCCAAGGTTTTCTGTTCTGGCGGTGGCCATTTTGTCCCGTTTTCCTTGCTTTTGTTTTTTTTCTTCTTCTTCAAAAGTATTAGATTTTTGCCTCTTAGGTTTTTCTTTTTAAAAATTCTCTTCAAAAGTAAAAAAGTTTAATAAAGCATTAACAAACAATATTCTCTATTCTTTTTAAGTCCAAAGCTTTCACAACTGAAGTCAATTGGTAGTATTTACATATACACATGTACGTGCAGTTCGGTCCCCTTCAACAACAGAGTGACTGACGTACAGGAACAACAACAAAACAAACAAAAGACACGTTTTTACACAAGAGCTCTTCAAAATGAAGAGAAATTTGCATTCATATGCATGTATATACTTGCCCACAATATAGAAAAATTATATGTGAACAAGTATCAAAGCGGTTCAAGTCCTGAAATAGAACAACTAAGGCAATCTGAACTTGGGGAACAGCCTCTTCAATATAATCTTAGTTCAACGCTTAAACTTGTGTTTCTAAATTGAACAACATTTCCTCTTTCCACTTTGAGTCCATAGAGTTGCTCAATATCCCTGTTCTTCCAAAAAAGGATGTCCAACTTTGTACACGTTTTTCCCCAATATCATATAGTCTGTAATGCTCTCCGTTTGTTTCCACTGTGTGTGGATATGTCGCTCCACTGTGTGAAAAAAAACCTGGATCCTGAATTCACAAAAACAAAAAGGGGGTTTGTAGTCCAAAGCCAAAAAGCTTTCCACCCCTTTTGAGTCCTCAGTGTGCGCTTCCGTTCTCCTCCAGGTGTTCGACACCTCTCTCCACAGACACCACAGGTCTTCAGGTGGGTGTGTGAAGTGTGTGAGTGCGGCTGTGATCAACCCGCTACCTCCTCAAAGTCAGCCAACAACTCAAACTTGTAACCTAAAAACAAATACAAAAAATATAAATCAAATCCACCCGAAAGGGTAAAAAAAACAAAGGCAATTAATTAATCACTCAAGCAATTGACAGGAAACTGCCTCTGGAACACCATTTAATTAAATCCATAAAATAAATAGTACCAAAACTTTCCTGATTACACCTTCAATGGAAAGATGTATATTGTTTGCCAAGTTTTATATCAAGAATCCAATACTGAGATCTTGCTGTAGTACGGCTCCAACTAACTATTTCCATTATTAATTATTCTGCTGTTTCCTGCCTCTTATCTATTGGTCAATATAAATGTCAGAAAATTGTGAAATTGATTTCCTAAAGTCCTGCCGAACAATCCACACCTAACTATGACATTTATGATCACAAAACAAAGAACGGGGAATCCTTACAACTGAGAAGGGGGAGATTTCCCCTTAAGTCAACTTGAATAATTTCTCCACTATGATAATATTTACAGATTTACAAATTTATATAATTTCAGCTCTATATGCCGGTGCTTCCCTACCGCTTCAGAGTGTGACCCTAACAAAATTGAGACGTGTGACTCCCTGTTGAAAGGTCGACCGATAAATCGGTTTGGCCGTGTAGATAAGACTTTTTACAAACTATTGTTATTGGTGGGACTGAGTTCCAATATGGCTGCGATGGCTGCGCAGCCCCCACCTGTCACACAGGGACATAAAACATCTGTGTGCATGTGATTAACTAATAATCTAAACAACTGTTAAATACAACAAGTAATGTCTGTCAACCTCTAATCCCAAACATAAGATTGTTTATTTTTTTAATATATATATATATATATATATATATATATATAGAACTGTTGCACAAAAGAGAGATTTTCCTTTCAAATTCATGAATGATGTTGATTGCCAATTTCACTAATTTTGTTTTTAATAGAACACAGATATTGCGATATCAAGCTAAAACAGGTTTAATGTCCACTACCTCGCCAGACCTCGGTGAAAGGCTTTAACAGCTAATTCGCTAATTGCACAGGTGAACTTGCCAGGTGTCAATCTTCCGAGGCCGATTAGCGGAGCCCAAACTGCCAGGATTTAAAATAAGACTGGCCTACAGTAAATACTATAGGTCTGACTGAGTTAAATCAAATATTCCCCGTAAACATCATTAGTCAAAAAGCGCAAGTCGGTCAAAGTTGCTCCGAGCAGCTAGCTTTCGGTTCATTTACTTTGGCTAGCTTGAAACTGTCGGCTCGTATAGTTTTCTTTTAAATGACCGTCAGGTTATTCTTGTTATTCATTATTTCCAAACCTTTTCAACAATAAGGTTAACATGTACCGTTATTATTAATGTTGACATATTGCAACTATCTGTGTAGCTATGTTAGGTTTGACTAATTTTCCTTAAAAAAATTAATAACATGACGTTACCTTAAAGCTGCATCTCGGGTGAAACAACATTAGCAGTGTTGGGCTAACGTTCCTAAAGCTAAGCCAGTGTTAGCTCTAAGCTAACAAACCACTAAGCTGTTCAACACTCAAGAGTTTAAATGAGCTTTTAATTACGAAATATGACAACATATGTGTAAAGTACGGCGCCTATAGCATTAAATGTCGTTGACGTAACATTCTTGTTAGTTTAATTGTTGACGTTGTATATGGCACAATTAGCAAGCTCGTTAGCCTTAGGGCTAATTTAGCTCAAATAACTCCACTCGCTAACGTTAGCTATGTGCTAGCCAGCTCTCAACAACTCGGATGTTTTTAACGGTTATTGCACGGTTCTGTGTCACCGCAGACCTACCTTAGTTCCTCTGTTGTTTTTACAAGGTATATTCAGTGTGTGGTTGATCAGCTACTTCCTTTACAATTCGCTTCATAATCTGATTTTTACTTGAAATAAATCTCCTCTATTGTTTCTTCTTCCTTTAAATCAACATGGTCGCCTTCTTCTTCTTCGTCTTCTCTTCCTCGGTGCCTCTCTCCAGTTTATTACATGCGACACTCTACAAGATACCACCACCTGCTGTCACACCTGGGTACTGCACTGATTATTCGGTACTGTCTATTTTACATTTCAAAAGAAATGATCGTTCTAACGGAAATATTCTCAATTCAATACCAGACCATTAAAAAACGTCAATATTTACAGAGATAATACTAAATGTTATGTTTTATTGTATTTATTGCTGTTGTTCTTTTCTGGTATTCTAAAACAATTTTCCAAACCGTCTGTATAATATTATTCAACAATTTGTTCTTTGACAATACAACAAAATAATAATAATTACATAATGTATTTGGACATCCATGTATTCTTTATAAAATGCACATATAAAACGTCCTTCTCTATTTCAATTTTGCTAAAACTGAGAGGACTCGTTTACAGAGACCACACGTGCAGCTAAGGCACGGTGAAACCAGGCTTTAAACACTACGTCATTTACACATCCAATCACATTTCTTCATACATTTCTCTGAGCCAATCACAGAAGCTCCTTCATGTGAGGCACAACGTCGGGTTTGGTTGTTGCTGTTCGGTGTTGTCATTTCCAAACCATGTCCCAAACATGTCCATCATGTTCAAACTTGTAGACGATTTTACGTTGTATCCTGGTTGTTGAATTTCGCCACAATGAGTAACTTTAGTAGAGAAGTCATCACCCTTCAGTTGGGACATTATTCAAACTTTGTTGGGACTCACTGGTGGAATTTACAGGTAAGCGGCTAACGCTAAGCTAGCTGACGTTAGCGTCGCATGTGTCGTCAAACTTCAGGGAGTAGTCGATCTCTCCTCCGAGCTGCAGAGACAGCTAATGTCAGCAGCAACGTGAATGTGCACTGTGTGGTCCTTTGAACAGACCGAGGACACGCGACGGGATGAAGCTCATAAAGATAACGATGGTCATCTTTATGATGCTAACGCTGCTAATTCTCAAGTCTGAAGTCCGCAGTATATTTGTGATCAGATTGTCATATTTCTTTGACCTGAATGGGTGTGATTCTCTGGTAGAAGATACAGATGCATCGCTTCATAAGATAACTTAAAACCGGTTTAGATAAATAACGTGATATTAGCCTCTGTTTGAATGACGGAGATGCTGAGTTACTTCCTCATTGTCATCTCTGAGCCTCCTGCATCCAGCAGAAGATGTCCTGTAGAGGTGGTTGATAGCTTCTTGTATACAGTCAGTGGTTGATAGCTTCTTGTATACAGTCAGTGGTTGGTAGCTTCTTGTATACAGTCTGTGGTTGATAGCTTCTTGTATACAGTCTGTGGTTGATAGCTTCTTGTATACAGTCTGTGGTTCATAGCTTCTTGTATACAGTCAGTGGTTGGTAGCTTCTTGTATACAGTCAGTGGTTGATAGCTTCTTGTATACAGTCAGTGGTTGATAGCTTATTGTATACAGTCAGTGGTTGATAGCTTCTTGTATACAGTCAGTGGTTGGTAGCTTCTTGTATACAGTCAGTGGTTGATAGCTTCTTGTATACAGTCAGTGGTTGATAGCTTCTTGTATACAGTCTGTGGTTGATAGCTTCTTGTATACAGTCAGTGGTTGGTAGCTTCTTGTATACAGTCAGTGGTTGATAGCTTCTTGTATACAGTCAGTGGTTGGTAGCTTCTTGTATACAGTCTGTGGTTGATAGCTTCTTGTATACAGTCTGTAGTTGATAGCTTCTTGTATACAGTCTGTAGTTGATAGCTTCTTGTATACAGTCTGTGGTTGATAGCTTATTGTATACAGTCTGTAGTTGATAGCTTCTTGTATACAGTCTGTGGTTGATAGCTTCTTGTATACAGTCTGTGGTTGATAGCTTCTTGTATACAGTCAGTGGTTGATAGCTTCTTGTATACAGTCTGTGGTTGATAGCTTCTTGTATACAGTCTGTGGTTGATAGCTTCTTGTATACAGTCAGTGGTTGATAGCTTCTTGTATACAGTCAGTGGTTGGTAGCTTCTTGTATACAGTCTGTGGTTGATAGCTTCTTGTATACAGTCTGTGGTTGATAGCTTCTTGTATACAGTCTGTGGTTGATAGCTTCTTGTATACAGTCAGTGGTTGATAGCTTCTTGTATACAGTCTGTGGTTGATAGCTTCTTGTATACAGTCTGTGGTTGATAGCTTCTTGTATACAGTCAGTGGTTGATAGCTTCTTGTATACAGTCAGTGGTTGGTAGCTTCTTGTATACAGTCTGTGGTTGATAGCTTCTTGTATACAGTCTGTAGTTGATAGCTTCTTGTATACAGTCTGTGGTTGATAGCTTCTTGTATACAGTCAGTGGTTGATAGCTTCTTGTATACAGTCAGTGGTTGGTAGCTTCTTGTATACAGTCTGTGGTTGATAGCTTCTTGTATACAGTCTGTAGTTGATAGCTTCTTGTATACAGTCTGTGGTTGATAGCTTCTTGTATACAGTCAGTGGTTGGTAGCTTCTTGTATACAGTCTGTGGTTGATAGCTTCTTGTATACAGTCTGTAGTTGATAGCTTCTTGTATACAGTCTGTAGTTGATAGCTTCTTGTATACAGTCTGTGGTTGATAGCTTCTTGTATACAGTCTGTAGTTGATAGCTTCTTGTATACAGTCAGTGGTTGATACTCTACTACACCTCAGAGGGAAATATCGTACTTATTTACCACAATACATTTCAGATTAAAACTCTTTATACGTTTCCTGTCCAGTGAAAACCATGTACATCCACATTTGTTTATTTTTTTCTGATAATATGAAGTGTTCCTTCATGAGTTGAGAAAATTCTCTTTCTTCTTAAGCCAAATGCACTATCTAAAAAACAGCCTCTTGGACCAGCTGGAAAAAGCTGCATCTTCACAAAAACACTGTTTTTCTGAGCTCATGATGAAAAGAGACGCTATACCATGTGATGATCTTATCATAAATTAAACTACCCGACTTTATATAAAGGACTTAAAAACATCTACAGCAGTAAAATACAACATACATATGAACTCAGCAGTAATATTAATACGGTGGCATCATATATATAGTACCGTACTGACAGGTAACAGTATTTTACTGCACACCTATATGAATACCTACATACTTTTACTTTCTGAATCCAGGAGTTTTACTTGCATTGGAGTATTTTCACAGTTTGGTGTGAGTGTTTATTCTCAAGTAAAGGTTCTAATATACTAAATCATTATGTAAATGGAGCTATTGTTGTATTTAAAAAAGATAATAATATATATTTGACCATCTCAGTCTGACGGGTAAATGACGACGGGCTTGTGTTTGCGTGCAGGATGCGTCTCTATCGTACGATCCAGAGACGCCACCGAGTGAGATCCAGAGTGACGTCCTGTTTCGTGAAGGACAGACTCCGGGCGGACATGTCACCCACACACCTCGCCTCATCGCCATGGATCTCAAAGGTAACGGCTTCCTATCACACGCTTTTTTTTTAAAATTAATGCTGAAAACATCTGCTTTGCTGGAGCAGTTTTATATTTCTGTTCTGATTTAAATGTACGTTTGTGTGTGTACTAGTTTAATCACACAATAAACGGTTTTGTTTCTTAGTTGGATACAGGTCCGTACAGTAACTAGTGATGCGTGTGATGCTCGCTCAGCTGAATCACCTGCCTCTCTCTCTCTGTCCGTAACAGGAAGTCTCCGGACTCTACGGCAGGAGGGAAGTCTGTATGACGCCGGCAATGACACCTCCGCTGCCACGTGGTAAAGAACAGTCTCAGCATGTGTTTACACATTTAAGGGCCAGACAGATTTCTGTTTGGACAATTCTTCGTCTTTTTTTTTGTTAATGTTACAAAAATGCGCTCCATCCCACAGGGAGGGAAGCCTCATGATGCACAAAGAAAGTCCAGCTGAGAAGAACTCCTTTCTCGAAGACCTGGACAAGCTGGATGTGAGTATCTGTGGTGGAAACAACACATAAGATTTCCCTTCACGATATTGACTCGACACAGTGATGCCAAGCCATTTCTAATAAAGGTGGTCCATACATCTGAAGAAGTATCTTGATCTAGTATGAATTGATTGCTACTTTTGACGTTAGTATTGATTGTAGATTTGAGTACAAAGGTGTCCGTCTATTGACTTTTTTTTACCAGTTTCATAGCATCCACACTGCTTCTAGAAATGCACAACATGTTTGCTTTTGTTTGTTCTTTTTTAATTCTACGGTAGAGGCGTCGTGTTGCAGCGTCATACAAACTGTTATCCTGACAGATTTTTCTTTTCTTGTCTCCAGAAAGGGGAGATCCTTGCTGAAGATAATTCTTACTCCAGTCCCCTGCCTCAGCGCTCAGGTGAGAAAACCCTTAAAGGAAACCTTCTTTAAAAACTCTGCACGACATACTCAAGATTTAGCGTCACACTCTGCACCCCCCCCCCCCCCCCCCCCCCCCGAGCAGGTCCAGTGAGTGTGGACACCGTGAACAGCCAGCTGGCTCGGATCCAAAAGGGCTACCGCCTGGAGGGCAGCGTGAAGGTGTGGTCCGACTTCCTCAGGATCCACCTGCACCCTCGCACCGTCTCCGTCATCCACCAGTACAACCATGACGGGTAAGGTGCCGTCGCACTTCCTGCAACTGTGTTTTGCCAAAATGTGGTGAATTTAATTTTCCTATAAAAAAAAATCACAAAGACCAGCCGGTGCAGGAACTGCTTTTCTCCAGTAGATGTCAGGCGTTACACAGATTTGGGCTTTAAGCACAGACTGCTCTCTGCGGGCTCAATCGCAAGGATTCAAGGATCATTTATTGTCATTATGCAACACAGGGATGCTCAGTTTTAGCCCATTCGTATCGCAACAAACACATGACAACCAAAACCAAACCAGTAGTACATTCCTGTAGTGTACATTTTTTTAATTGGAATGTAAACAGCAGCAAGAAAAAAAGATTCTCTGGTCAGATAATTAAAACTTCAACATGAGGAGAAACCGTCAGGTGCAGCTTGATCCTGGACCACAATGGACAGGGCGTCAGACAGCCAGGAGCATGCTGGGTAGTGGAGTAGTGGAGGTCCTAGCTGGGTTAGCTTAGCTTCCATCTGGGCTCTCCTCCCTGGGTCCGTTCGGTGGTGTTTGGTCTGGTCGGTTGGTCGGCCGCGATCGTCTCAAAGTCCGCTGCACTTAATCCCCACGCTTCCTTTTCACATGTCCATGAATGTATTCTGTCATATTCCATTAGTGAGAATCACTAAAACAAATAAAGACACAAATGCTGCCACAGCATAGCCATCTTAAAAGCTTGTTGTTGTTCCTTCCTGCACCCCAAACAGTGATGTCTCTTATTTGTGTGCAGGGAGGCTCACCGTCTGGAGGCCTTTGGCCAGGGAGATGCTCTCCTGCAGGGCTTGGTGCTCGAGGAGCTGGAGGACAAACTTCACTTCTTTGTAGAGGAGTGTGATTACCTTCAGGTAAGACTCTTTTTCCCACTCTCGTATTATATTAAATAGATATTTCAGGTTAAACTTCCCAAACGCTCAATCCAAAGTTATTCCGTTAAAACGTTGCTGATGTATTTCGTGCTGTTTTTCATCTCAGGGTTTCCAGGTCTTCTGTGACCTGGCCGACGGCTTCGCCGGCCTGGGGTCGAAGGTCACGGAGATGCTGCAGGACTCTTACGGCGGAAGAGGCATCCTAACCTGGGGGATGGCGCCCGTCAGTCACCCCAATTCAGTGAGTCACGGAACTCCAGCCGACTCTGGCTAAGAGGGTGCGTGACAGCAGATGTTTTGTGAATGGGCCTCTGAACTCACTGTGTTCTTTCCCGCTCACACAGACTCCGATGAAGGAGCTCTACCACGTGTTGAACTGCGCGCTGGGGACGGTCAACATGGCCGCCCACAGCTCCTTCTTCTGCCCATTGACCCTGCGTGGTGGACTGGGGAGACGGCCCTCAGCTCCCGTAGCGTTCCCCCACCTAAATTATGATGTGAGCCTTTTATTTATTTATTTTTAAAGTCACTTATTTGTTATTATCAGACTTTTAAAGATATGTTTAATGGAAATTTAACTGGGTCAGATTTAATATATTTTAAGAGCTTTTCAATGGCTTATTTGATTGAACACATAAATTAAATTGAGAACAACATGGTGATGATGAATGAAAATAAAAAAAGAAGCGTCTCTGAACTACACGATTAGTCTTTAAATTAAATGTCTTTTTAAGACTGTGATCTAACGTCATGTGAAGACTCTGAGACACTCTTCCTGTATGTGCGTGTGTGCATGAATATATATAGCTGATCTCGTCGGTGTCTAACGGTCCGTGTGTGTCTCCTGACTTTCCCGCCTCAGCCCTCTCTGTGGTACCACTCCAGCTCCGTGCTGGCTTTGGCCCTCGATGCCCTCACTTTGCCTTACAGGCTGAAGAACAACAGCGACCCCATGTGGCAGATGGCGGACTCGCTGAACGTGTCTGGCAGAAAGGTGACCTCCTGCTTCTTGACTAGACCCGCTCTGTTTGTTTTGAAGCCTCTGGGCTCACGGTGTGATTTGAAACCCTAGGTGGTGGCCGCTTATGGCGCCGTCCCCTTTCCCATGATGCACGGCGGCACTCTCCCCGACGCCCTGAGCGCCTGCGCGGACGCTTTGCCCTGGAAACCTCTATCGGCTTGCTCGGAGCCCGGCAACGGTCGTTGCTACGGCCAGTGGGCGACACTCAAAGGGTTCGAGGGCCAGAGAGTCACCAGGTGAACACATTCATCTTCACGTTGCAATCTTGCTTTTATTAACTCCACCCTTTTCTAAATATTTATTTAATGTTCATTTTGTATTTCTCATATTATTATTTTTTGGTTCTTATTTCTTAAAATTGTTTTTTTTTACCACTATATACTTTATTACTAGTTTTATCCTATTTTGTATCTCTATTGTTTTGGATTTTTATCATTTTATTGTTTTGTGTTCTTGTCAAGCACGTCATTTTATGTTATGAAGGGTGCTATGTAAATACATCTTATTTTTATTATTATATAACTTTATTTATATATCACGTCAAGACAAGCTGGGTAGACCAGTTTAAGCGTCTCATTTATATCTGAACACCATAACTTTCTACATCGACTTTCAATGAAAAAAAGACTTTACGTGACTTTAGAACCCCTTTACATGTAAAAAGATTATAGTTTTATTTCTTACATTTTTGTTGCATTTATTCAATTCTAATGAAGCAATCTTTTCTGGAACCTTGATCTGTTGTACAGTAATATTTTGAGTCATCACTTAAGATTTGTGCTTTTTTTTTAGATGCTTATGTCACTTTTCCTTAATATTTTGGGTTCCTGACAGCTTTATACTTAAATATGAAATTGACGAATGATGAGTCAGATTTATAGCTGAGTTTGTGCTCAAAAGAAAAGAACAAAGCATGAGGGATAAGGACGGTTTAAAAGGTGCTGAACAGAGTTTACATGTATAGAAAGTGTACACAAATAAATGAATGAACCATAAAGTCGGCCAACAAAAAAGCAAAAACCCACATTGAGTGGTGAACCTGATGTGACCTTTTACTGTGTCGCTGAACTCTTTTACATCCACCAGCTCTCTGCCTCCAGGGACTCAGCCAGCCACTCCTCTGCACGGCCTCCACAGCGGGGAGGACGTCCTGGCGTCCTACATCCAATCTTTCTACCCCACGTCTCCTCTGTGAGTCCCCCCCCGTCGCATGCTGCCGACCAACGAATCATTTTACTTGTTTAGCTTTAGGGGAAAAGAGTGTGCGTGTATATATGTATGTATTTTAACCCAGCCCTGCTCCCTCTATCTCGGCTCTCTTCAGGGCTCTACAGCTGGTGTCTACACCCAGTGCGCTGACGCCACCGTTCCCTCAGATATTCAGTCAGTCCCTCAGCGCTCAGGGCTTCCTGCAGAACCAGCCTGCTCCGCCAGGCTGTGAGTGCATTTCTATTTCACTCCGTTTGTAGCTTAAAACAACTTTTGATTTTTTTTTTTAAATAAATGAATCCCATCTCCGCAGCTCGGGGCCCCGCGGTCTCCTCCGCGCCCGTCATGACGTCCCTCCAGTCGGGTCCCGCTCTCGGCTCGTGGCTGTCCGAGCTGCATCGCGGCGCCGTTGCCCTGGACATCCGCCGCGTGGCCCCCAGCTTCCTCTCCCAGGGGCCCGAAATGGGCGACTACAAGGAGGCCCTGGAGGAGCTGCGCCTGCTGGGCCTGTGTTACCGCGACGAGATGGCGCACTCCTCAGAAGAGGATGACGACTGACGCTGACCGACAGTCTTGTGGACCGATCCGGATAGACTGCCGACCTGTCTGGTATCAGCCTGCATGCACTGTGCACAGGAGCTGTGCCTCCGCTTTGTGAAGGACCAGGACTGAATGACATGCTAACAGATGAGGGAATATTAAGTTAGAATTCTACATGTGTTGAACTCTGTGAGGGGATGGATGTAGCATAATGTGTATCCATCTGTATGGACTGGTTCCTCAGATGACTGTTTATCTGTAATTAACTGTTTTATACGAAGGATATGCTTTAAAATGGCTGCAACTACATTGAGATGCTCGTCTCACCTTTGTTTTGTCCACTGGTTGCTCAGACCATGAATTCAAATAAGAGTTCATAGCACATGTTTGTAAAGCCAAGGTTATCCCACCAGACAGACACATGGAAGATCTGGTTTTACTCTGGACGCCATCCAATCAGGCGCTCTGACAATTTACATCATGTGGCTGCAGAAAGTATAACTTTAGGTTAAGGGTGCTCAGATTGATGGTCCAATATTCGTTCTAGTCCGGTTGGTCTAAATAAAGGCTGATCAGATGAGTCATTTCTGAAACATATTTTCAATACTCGTTTGCCTGCTTTATAAGTCGCTCTGGGAGCGACACACCTGGCCCTGCACCACGGAGCTCAATAGGTTGAACATGTCTGGTTTAAAACACTGATTATCTATTCTAAACTAAATGATTTAGTTCTGATTAAGAATTTTTTCAGTGCTTGGCCACTTTTGATTGACCTTTTTTAGTTTCAATTCCATCGATTTCAACCCCGCATCATTTTGAAGAGAGCCCATCAACAGTTAAACCAATTTAACTGCCATTTGTGATTGTTTATTACATTGGGACCCTGTGATCAAACCAGCAGAATCGGCCCCCAAAATCCCATCATTACGGTCTCATTAGAAACCTTGTTAACCTCATTGCCAGAGCTTAAAGTGGCCAAACAGCCAGAAAAAGCTAAATGCCAATTTTATATTAAACAAGTTTAACCCAGCAGCCACAAATGCTTTGCATTTGTACTTGACAGTTGCATAATTGGAACACATTTTTGGCAGATGGTTTTATTATTATGAACAAATCCCCATGGAAGAATCAGAAACAATTGATTTCAGGTCCCTTTTCTGCCTGAAGCCCATTCAGCGCTTACTGAAATACACCTATAACAACTCAAAATAATATAAATTTATCAGAAGATATTGTTCTGAACGAGCTGGGCACTTTAGTTCACAAATAGTGAGTCTACTTTGGGATCAGAAATCTGTGTAGATTAACATTTGCTCCAACCGTCCTATAAAAATATACATCACGCCAAAACTGGAATAAAGACAATAGCTCACTGACCAACACAAAAACACAAATCCAATGACAAATGTAGAACAGGTGTTTCTTTAATCTGAAATAAAATGATACAAGGATTTCACAAAAAGGTGAGATGGTGGAACTTCTTCCAACCAGGCTTTTTGACTAAACAGTATGCTTCTACATTGGATTAAAAAAAGGCTAAGACACGCACCATACCATCATTTAAACTTATAAAACTGAGATTTGCACCCTGTTGTTTTACAAACACCCCCATACGAGACAGAGCTAATGAAAAAATACGCAGAGTAAAAGTCAAATGAAATGGAGTAGCGTGTGCATAAAAGACGTCGAGTGCCTGGTCATCTACAGCTATTTATCAAAAAACGGGAGGCGGGGAGGAAGAGTGGAGGGGTTCGGGGAATGTAAATGGCGGGCAGGGGGAGACACTGGGAGAAGGGATCAAGACAAAACTGTTCAAAATATGAACTACGAGCGGGAACGGGAGCGAGAACGAGACTGGGAGCGGGATTTGGAGCGGGACTTGGAGCGGGACTCTGAGCGGGAGGCGGAGCGGGAGTGGGAGCGGGCGCGGGCTTTGACGGGGGAGGGGGAGCGGGATTTGGACTTGGACTTGGATTTAGACCTGGCTCTGGCTTTGGATTCAGCGGGGGAGCGTGAACGAGAGCGGGAGCCACGCTCGGCCTCGCCTCCTTCGTCCTCGCTCTTGGGCTGCTCGCGGCCCTTTGAGCCGGATTTCCTGGAGCGATCCTTAATCCCAGATCTTGAACGAGACCTGGAACGAGAGCGAGACCTGGACCTGGACTCATCCTTCTTGTTCTTCTTCACGTCTTTCTTGCTCTTTTTACTCTTGGGGCTGCGGCTTTTGGGACTACGGCTCTTAGGGCTCCTGCTTTTGGGGCTCCTGCTCTTGGGGCTGCGGCTCTTGGGGCTCCTGCTCTTGGGGCTGCGGCTCCTGCTGCGCTCCTTGTTCTTCGGAGCGCCGTTGCTGCGCTCTTCCTCCTCCTTCTTGCCCTTGATCTTGTTCTTCTTGCTGCGAGATCGGCTGCGGGAGTTGGACGCCGCTCTGTGGACAAAACCAGATAGAACTTGTTTGATTCCTTGCTGTGGACTTTTTTTCACTTTTAAAAAACAAAAACCTCCACACAGGACGTGGGGAGTATTTTTACTCTACTGCCACATTCAGCCCCGTGTTTATGGCAGGCAGAGGACCCATCACTCGACAGAGGGACCCGGCCATGTGGCCATGGCCTGCTTAGATTAAACAGCTGTAGATATCAGGCTTCTACTTGCTGTCAGCAGCGATAGGCACATGCACCTGTGCACTTTCAGGAAAATCTATTCATAGAAACATGTGCTCTCATCTTACTTACTGGAACGCCAAAATCTTTGATTGTGAAAACGAATGCAGTTTGGACACAGCAACTGAACTAGGACGTGAGTGTCCTCTGTACCAAGAACAAACTAATCTAAAAAGACGGCTTCCTCAAGTTAGTTTACTCTGTTTATTGACGGCTCTATTCCCGACAGAATCGCCACGCGTTTAGCAAAACATCCCCTCTGACGGTTTGGGTTTCTCACCTGGAGCGGGAGCGGCTGCGACTGCTGCTCTCGCTGCGGCTGCGGCTCTTGCGAGACCTGCGGCTCCTGGAGCGGGACCTGAGAACACGGGTAGTAACAGTTAGCAACAAGCAGAGGGGATTGCATGAAGCTGCATCTGTCACCAGTTTCAAGCAGAGTTTAAATCGTAGTGCATTGCAGTACAATTACTCATACAACTGCTACATTCAGAAACGACATGCATCAGGAAGCCTTGTGGAACTACCTTGAATGGCTGCGGCTGCGAGAATAAGAGCGTTTGCGTCTGGCTCCGGGGCGGTCCTCGATCAGCCGGATCTTTCTGCCGTTCACTTCTGTGCCATCGAGCTTCTCCAGAGCCCTCTTCATGTCGGAGTAGAGCCTGAACTCAATCACCCCTTCGTTCCGCCGGCCCTTGTGGGTGTCGGCGTAAGTCACCTCCCCGGCCTGCCTCATGTAGTCCTTTAGCGAAACGGAAACGCACAGTGATCAGGAGAAAGGGACGACTTCATCGACATGCTCAGGAGAGAAATGGAAGACATGCTGACAAACTCAAAGATTGTCGCCGTGTATTTTTCTCTGAGGAAAGGTAGGACCGAAGCTTCCATTTGTTTCCTCTGTGTTTTTATTTTTCAGTTCATTTTTAATAGCCTGCACAGCAATTATGCATTTCAATATTCAGTGTAACTGTTGAGGAAATGCATCATCAAGTAAAACCTTTCAGACAAACTGAGCACATCACATTAAACTGGTTGACAGTTCGGGCATTTATATTTCTAAATATGGAGTTCTTAACATTTCAGGTGCATTACTTATTGGCTTTTGGACAACACTTCCTTAACACTTAAAAAAAAAAAAAAAGCGTCATACCTTCAAGTCCTGCCAGCTGCAGCGGCTGGAAAGATTCTCAACAATGAGCCGATAATCTGTCCTTATCGGCGGACCATATCGGTCTCTTCCCCAGCGGCCATATCCACCTTTTAAGGTAACAAGGAGAGGACAAGAAAAAAATGAGGCCCAAAAAGAAACTGTGGTAGCGCATTAATACTGAACTCCAAGCTACAGACTACAAAATATCAATATTCACTTGGGGAAAAGGAAACAAAAAAGGGGAAAAGCAAAAAAGGTGAAAAAATATATAATTGGTTACATCCTAAAAAAAAAAAATGGTTCTACAAAATAAGAATGATTTCCAAAACCTAAACCTAACACAGCTGTAGCTTATTCAATTTTGGTAAAAAACAAAAAAAGTCAATATGCCTATTTTCTAAATAAGAAAATCAAAAACATAACTGATCAAGGAAGTACTTACGGTGAACTAAAGCAAGTTTCTAAGCTATCTTATCTAACATTTCACTGTTACAAAACATGTTCTTTTTTTCAGGCACCTAGAAGAGCTGAACCCACATCTGATCCTAACCCCATGGCATCCTCACCACCCGGCCTGGGCCTAATTGGAAAAGCGGTCTTCATTCACAATGGCTCCCTTTTTTGGTCTGCCCAGGGGCCCAGAATGGTCAAACCACACTCTTGGAAAGGGGGGACACCATGGCCAGCAATAGGGGCAGGCAGTCAGCAAAGGACTCTTTCAATTAAAACATTGAGGTTCTTTGTTAAATCTTTACCTTTAAATTGACAATCATTTAAAATAAAATAAAAAACGGAATAAGACATCAATAGATTACAGGATATTTAACAATCAAATAGTAAGTTTACAGTATTCAAATTAAGACATTTATATCCTTTCCATCAGTAAGCCATTTCCCCATCACATGTAACTTCATTTTCAAATCCATCAAATTGTAACCAAAAAGATCTTTCAAGTCATTGGTGGCTCTGGTGCACACAAATTTGATCGTGTCATGTACTGATGTGGAAATATCTTCCCACGCCTACTGAACTAAAAAAATAAAAAGTTGTTGAGAGCTGTAATGAGCTGGAGTGCTCATCTATTTGCGAGACAAAAAAACAAATTGCAGCTCTGGAGTGCTCTATCCAGAAACAGAGACATGCCTTTATGTTAAGCAGGCCATCGAAACCCTGGAGGATAGCAGCAGATACTGGTGACAGTAAGACGAGGGGGTTACATTTACAAGTAGACTCTGTTCAGTCAGAATGAAGGGAGATGAGGCATCAGTAGAGCCGTGCGACCTATTTGTTGCTGCATTATAAAAGGGTTTACACTTGAATTGTAATTCCTACTAATACGATTTTTCATGTGTAATTTACCATTTTAACAATAATTAATCCAGTATCTTTATATTCATGTGTATATAAAATTCTTCAAAATTAGGAAAGCAATGCTGCAGTCCAGCCTGATGAAAAAGAATGGTCACTTCCACACAGAGATGCATACGGCGTATTAAACAAACAGGTAATGAATCGGTACTCGGTCGATACCCAGGTATTGGGATTGAAAAAGCTGGAGTGCATCTGCACTCAATCCACCTTGATCAGAGTCAAACCTACACTAGGACATGAATTGAATGCACATCAGCCACCAAGGACTTAAATTGTTGGCCCTTTGAAATTTAGCTCAATGGTTCCCTGTAATGAATGAAATCCCTCATCAAATGACATTATCCATGTGAAAGAAACACAATTCTCCATTGAACACTTACTTCTTCCACCACCACCGCCGCTTCCTCCTCCACCACCACCACCGCCGCCTCCTCTGTCGCCTCCTCTGTCGCCCCCTCTGTCGCCGCCGCCTCCTCTGTCGCCGCCTCCTCTTTCGCCGCCACCACCACCGCCTCCGCCACTACCACCATAACCTCCATCCCGACGGGGTCCCTTGGTGTGCTCCACAATGACCCTCTCCCCACACAACTCCTTGCCGTTCAAGTCATACACAGCATCATCTGCATCACGTGGGTCATCAAATTCAACAAACCCATACCTTTATGAAAGAAGAGAACATGTTAAGACCTGGCGACAATGAAGGATTTGGATGTTCATAATCGAAAACACAGTGGTGGATTGGCCAAAGACACCCCATACACACCTCCACAAATCACTTAACGCAATAGCAGAACAAAATAAATGTATTTTGGTCACGGCTGTGTCATATTTTCCTTTAAAAAAGGTGCTCTTGAGCAGAGGGACCTGGTTACAGATGATTTTAGGAAAGACGATCACATCTTCCAAGCTGGTTAATTTCAAACACAAATAAGTGCGACAAACTAAGACGATGTAACGCTCAACCGTCTTGTGGACGTGTGTATAATATTGCTAGTCTGATGTTGATGCGAGGACGTGCAAATATGAAGTTGATTAATCGATTGGATGGGCATCAGAAAACTAATCTGCATATTCTCAAATAAGAAATGCAATTCTTCTTTGTCTTCTTTTGTAAACGTTATAGTCTGGACTGGTGGACAGAGAAAATCAAGCTGCACGAATACATTATACTCTGGACTTGAATGAAAAAGAAAGGATTCAGTAGATCATATTAAAAGGACTTTAGGCTTTGTTGAGTGCTGAATAATTACTATGAATCGTTGCATGTCATTTATAACAACTTTAAATAAAATAGAATTTACGTTTGTGAATGCGAAATTTTGCTTAGATTATACTATTTATATAAAACACTTTTTATGTTCTGAAATGCAGAAAAACAGCACAAATATTTGTATAGTAATAAAAAATGAACAGAAATGTTACAGCAATGGTACATAGCGGGTGAACTCTGGTCCGAGCCTAAAAATAAACAGGTTGTTTCGACATTAACTGTGCACAGACAGAGCCAGTAGTATCAATGTCGTCTCTTATTCACAGCTAATAATGCTCGGCTGAACAAAGAAGTTTGAACACGATATATTGGGGCGTGATCGTGACCAAGTATCTCGGAGATTCCTACAAACCATTTTGTCGCTGGTCTGCAGTAGAAAGTAGAAAGCGGATCCAATCTAGAGTTACACGCGATTGTGACTAAACTCGCGCTTGTTTAGCTCGCGGATAGCTTGCAATACACACGACGGCCTGTGACATTGCCACGTCTAACCTTAGCTAGTTAGCCGTGGTCGAGACAGCGCAAAAGCTCATAAACCCAAACCTCTACGTTGGTAGCGTATCAAGAAATGCAAGCATTAAGCAGCGCTAAGACCTCGCAGTATACTACATCCTCAGCATTAGTACAGATTAAGCGCTACTAACTAGCTAGATAGCAGTAGCAGGCTGCAGCGAACAAGAAGGCCCAGACTGCACGTTATCGTCACGGTGCGGCCTGTGCAGCTTTCACCGACAACGGACATCAATAAAGAGCCTCAACGTTACCCGTTTTTCAGGTCGACTTCGAGTATCTTCCCGTAGCCTTTGAAGAATCTCTCCACGTCCTTTTCTCGGGCCCTGTAGCTCAGTCTGCCGATGTACACCCTCGACATCGTGCTAGCTTGCGTGTGCTAACCTTGCGAAATGTGGGATCCGGCTTAAACCGACCGAGCACAGAGATGAGGCGCGAGGCTGCAAAGACACACACGCGCTCCTTTGATACAATAGGTCGCGGCCAGAGGGGGGCGTGTTTTTTCTGTAGTGGGTTAAATATGCCTGAGTTCGGTCTCTCAGGTATTTACCAATCAGTGCAAAGTAAAGCAGTTTGAAGTATCCCCGCCTGACATTTTAATGTATCGCTAATTATGATTCATTTATATCCGATTCTGAAGTGGGCTATTCTGGATAAAGACTACTTTTACTTTTGATATTTATATATTGTGTTTACTTTAAAGTAAACAGGATCTTACATTAAAGTAAATTTATTTTTCTACCGGTCCACCCCTGCAAATCCCTTCTGTTTCTATATTTAAATACACTTGACACTTTTACATTACACCTACATTACACTTGTTTAAAGTACTGTTAACTGTTTGTCTGTGCACTATATTTTGTATTTTATTGTACATTTTAATATGTTTCTATTGCTTGCATTGTGTTGATTGGTTAATGTTATGCACTATGAACCATGTCAAATTAGTTGTATATGCAACATACTCTGGCACATAAACGGTTTTGATTCTGATGTTGAAGCTGGTAAAAGTGTGACTCATTTTAACCAATTAATGTACTTTATGGGTATCTTGTGAATTTCCCCAGATAGATCAATAAAGTTAAATCCTCATCTATAATATTGC
Organism: Pholis gunnellus; assembly: GCF_910591455.1. NCBI lineage: Eukaryota > Metazoa > Chordata > Actinopteri > Perciformes > Pholidae > Pholis > Pholis gunnellus. Next base: position 4,719,867 of record NC_136543.1, read on the forward strand.
ATCATATTTAAGTTAATGATTATAATTGGTTTTATCAATCTGAATCTGAAAGGTGAAGTAACTAAAGGTCATGTCTAATGGCTCTAAAGGTCATTCTAATTAATGTTGTGGAGTAACAAGTACAACATTACCTCTAGTAGAACTACGAGGTAGCAGTATAGTACCGGTACATCAAATGCACTTGAGTAACACGAACACGCGCTGAGGTCTTTACAAGTTACAGAAACCTTTACATCCTGTCGCAACATGCACGAGCCGCTGTGGGCGGGGCTAACAACTACATAGACAGTGGGGGGGGGTCACTACAAACACACCAGCTGCCCTCTTATGTGCCGGTTGTTTCACACACTTTTCTCCATGTAGCCATGCCTGCGACGTTGTTGTATCCGCTATTGGAGTGAGTTCAAACTGCAGCTCAAATATAAAAGTGTTGGTAACTTCTCTCTTCAATGGCGTGAAGAGCAGTCTCTGTGGGAGGTGAGATAACGGTACAGGACGCTAGCCTAATGTTAGCTTACCAGCAACAGGTCGCTTGGTTGGTCAACTAGCAAACAATAAAAAAAAAACTGTCATGGAGCGCGCGACTTTTTCGAAATACTCCTGGATCGACTTCGCCTTCTCTGTGATCGGAGTGTGTACCTTCTTGGTGGACTGGGGCTCGGACGTGTGGGTGGCCACCGAGCTTTACCGCCGCGGGGAAGTCGTCTGGTTCGGGGTGCTGGTCGGCCTCATGGTCCTGTCGTCGGTCGTGGTCCAGACGTTCAGCTGGTTCTGGTTCAAGTATGACCGAGAGCTGCCGGGGTTCCGCAACCAGACCGTGGGAGCGTCCGTGTTCTTCGGGGACCGAGTGAAGCTCTCCTGCGTGTTGCATGTGCTGCAGCTGGGTTTCCTTTGCAGGTAGACCGACCACTCTGTGAGCGTTAGTTAACCCGCTGTATCACCACAATCAACTGGTTGTTTGAGCAAAACCCCCAGTAACTATTGAAGTTCATATCTATCCACTGTTATTATTAGGGCTCGTTATTGTTCCATCATTATTCTGCATACTGCTCTCATGAATAATTTCTGTCATGTGCATTTAATGCGTTGCAACTCTGTTATGACATCTTCTGTCCATCCTGACAGAGGGATGCTCTCTGTTGCTCTCCTTGAGGTTTTTCTCCCCGTTAAAGGGGTTTTCCTGTTCCGATGCGAGGGTCCCGGGACAGAGGATGTGTACAGATTGTTAAGCCCTCTCAGGCCAATTTGTGATTTTGGGCTTTACAAAATAAATTGTATTGAATGTACGGAATCAAACAGCCTAAAACGTTACAACTATTTAAGTTAGACTGCAAATGCTTATCTCGTTTCTTAAGATCATAATAAAACATGGATTGATGCATTATGCAAACACACTTTAATCTTGCCAAAACTGAAATAATGCACCATTGGCTCAGCTGCAGGAGTGCTTCTCTCTGTATAAATAGATATTCTCACAGAGCTAATAACATTTGACAGGTGCCGTGACCATGAATGATGATGTCAGGTGTGGCATTATGTCAAACCGGTGTCCCAGAAGAGAACTCAATGCTTAAAATGCACAAATAAGGAGTTAATGAGGTATGAGAAGCACAAACGAGGCTAATGCGTCATGCCAGGTCGCTTCCATTCACATCCTCATAAGAGGACGTTTAGCTGTGTGGGGTTTGGTATGTGGTGGCAGTTTTCTCACAGTCTCTGTGTCACGCACAGGTTAACGGCCTTCTCTCTCTCTCTCTCCACACAGGCACATCTCCGCCATACGACAGGGCTTCAGGGTGTGGTGGCGGAAAGAGGAAGGGTCGGAGTACGCCGTGTACCTGACGCACGACCTCAGCATGCTGCGGCTCATCGAGACGTTCTGCGAGAGCGCCCCCCAGCTCACCCTGATGATCTACGTCATGCTGCACACGAACAAGGCCAGGACCGTTCAGTGTGAGTTTACTTCCACCCCGCGAGAAAAGCAAACTTCTTCAGACGGTGTTTGTTGTGAGCGAATCAAAGATAGCGACCCACATTCAGCTTGTAAAAGCACTTTTATCTGTGTTGTGGCAAGTCGACAAACATCACGAATGTGTGTTCACTTCCTCTCGGGTTGCTTCATTGATTGTGTAACTTCTTTTTTTTGGCAGTCGTGAGCATCGCTGCATCGACCACTTCCATAGCCTGGATGGTGGTGGATTACCACCGCTCCCTGCGCTCCTTCCTCCCGGATAAGGCCAAGCAGGGCTGGTGTTCCTCTTTAATCTACTTCCTGTGGAACCTGCTGCTGATCGCCCCGCGCGTGGCCGCCCTCGCCCTCTTCGCCTCGGCCCTGTCCGGGTACATGGCCGCCCACTTCCTGATGCTGTGGTCCGTCTTCGCGCTGTGGGCCTGGCGGCAGGGGACCAACTTCATGGACAGCGTCGGCGGGGAGTGGCTCTACCGGGCCACCGTGGGGCTCATCTGGTACTTCAGCTGGTTCAACGTGGCCGAGGGTCAGACCCGAAGCAGGAGCGTCATCTACCATTCTTTCATCACCACCGACGGAGTGATCCTGCTGACGACCTGGTGGTGCTACAGGGACCCCGTCCAGACCGAGTCGTACGCCCTCGCTCTGCTCATCGCTCTGCCGCTCGTCTACCTCCTGGGTCTGCTCTTCAAGGCCCTCTACTACTGCTGCTTCCACCCCAAGCTGTGGAGGCCGCCGGTGAGGGACCCAGGACTTCCCGTCGATCAGCCCGATGCAGAGGTGTCCTTCAGAGTCTTTTCCATCCAGGACGGCGACCTGTCCTCCCAGCTCCTCAACAAACGGATGGCCGGCCACGCCGCTCGTTTTTACTCAAAGAAAGGAATCGTTAGAAACTCTGACAGCACAAATGGAGCGGAGTCGTCACGTCTGTGATGTCCGGCTTGTTGTGCGTCGCAGCCAAAAGTTTACTTCCTGCTAACGTTCGCCTTCTTCGGTTGTGATAGTCTGCAACCATCTCTCTCTGGACAGTTTCCTATATGTGCTGAAATCTCACCAGGTGCTCAGTATCTTATGAGCCAAACTACTGGCTCAAAAACAGTATTTTAACCAAAAAGTGGGCAATATGGATACAATCGTGTTCATATCAGTACATACAGTACATCATGCATCAGTACACATATTGCAATATAGTGAATTCCTGGGGAAAAACGTTGACTACAATATTTTTACGAATCCAGACGCTTACAAATATTCCATAAACCTGCTTGTTGAATTATGCCACGATGTCCTAATACCACCATAGATATTAAAGAGGACAGCTGCCACGGTTTGAACTGACTGTTATGATCTCACTGTATGCATTGTCTTATGTATCAGCTCTACTTGAAACTGATAACTTGAAAGTGAATTTGAAAGCTATTTGATACATTTTCTACAAAGCCAATAGTATTTTGTTATCTTTACACTCATGGGGGTAACTTTTTCCATACATAGCATATAGTTCTATGGGTCTGTTGTGTAAACACCTTGTATTTCCAAAATACAAACAAATAAATATAAAACAATATTATAATAAATACATACTTTATTTGTAATTATCTTAATGTATGTAGTTAATCTTTTTAAATTTGAAGGAACAAGATTGGATTTCTGAGGTTTTTACATAAGGAGTGTTATCAAAGCGTGTGTGTTGTGTTCTTTGTGTGTTTTGTTGTTGCAGCTGCTGCCACTGGAACCTATTTGAAGGACTTTGAATGTAGACTCGACCATACGGTCTGTTTTTATCATTTCTATGTTCTGTTACTGTGTGAAAACAGCTGTTTTACACCTCTGGATGTTTTTTTTTATCAAGATAGTGTGAAATAAGTTCAAGTCAAGTGTCAATTCTTTAAATGTCAACCAAGAATTGTGGGTACAATATTAAAAAAATGAATTATGATTCATAATGAAGCATCTATCCATCTATCTATCTATCATCTATCCATCTTACCGACAGCAGACATCAGTCTGACTTCAGGTACAGAACCACTAGTGTGACTGTTGCTCATCCAGTGTTTGTTTAGCTTGTTTAAATGTCACGTCTCTGTTTACTTCAGTATCTGTGTACAAACCGTGCTACACTCATTATTCTAGGCACTTTGTTTTTCAGCTGTCCTAAAAGTGAATTCAAGATGTTTTCTTTGTGTGTATTTTTTTCTCCACCTCTGTCGGTTCATTCTTCGTTTCTGGTTTAAGGTTCAAAAAGTGTTGTGGATCCACTTCTTTGTCAACAGAGTGCTGAAACCAACAGTCAAGGTCACTACTGGTTGTTAATATGTTACCTCATTTGCCATGTGCAATCAATAAAGTGGTACCGATGTTGTATTCTCATTATGTTTGTTTTTTTACAGTAAAGTAACTTACTTTAACCGTGGGAATAGTACAGAGCTTAACTGTTAAAGTGATGTCAGCTCTCGGTGTGAGTTGTACGGTCGCGATCATATGACTACCGTGTGCCTTTAAGATGTTACGTCACCCTGGAAGAGGAGTTGCACTGGATTTGAACACTGAACCTTTGCTCACTTTCAGTTGTCTTCTTCGCTAATGAGTGCCGCGGTGACAGCTGTGTCCCAGAGAACGAAGCCGCGCATAAGCAGGTTGGGAGGGGGGTAGCTTCGGTTTGACGGGACACCATGGGGGTGTTCAAGTTTTACTCCCTGGACTTCCGCTTCATTTGTCTGGGCCTGGTGCTCCTGTTGCTGGACATAGTGCTGGACGTGGTCGCCGTCTTGGATTTCTACCGGGAAAAAGACTACGCGAGCCTCGGCATCCTGCTGCTGCTTCTCGTGGGCTCGTCCGTCCTCGTCCAGGCCTTCAGCTGGCTGTGGTACAGCTACGAGGGCGAGGACCAGAGGCAGACGAGGGTGGAGAAATGCCTGAGCCCGTTCATGCTCAAGTTCCTACACGTCCTACAGCTGGGAATCTACTTAAGGTGTGTGTGTGTGTGCGTCCGCGCGTGTGTGTGACTGTTTCAGTTTCGTTTTCTCTAAATGGGGTACATGATTGAGGTTATTTTGTTGTTACATTGTGTGTGTGTGTGTGTGTGTGTGTGTGTGTGTGTGTGTGTGTGTGTGTGTGTGTGTGTGTGTGTGTGTGTGTGTGTGTGCGTGCGTGTGTAGATGCGTTTATGGGACCACAGTGACTCTAGGAATAGTGGCAACACCAGTTATACCACAGCTTCCTTGTTTAGATATGATTTGATTGTTACACGGTTTTACATGATGTGTGTGTGTGTGTGTGTGTGTTCCCTCCCCACCACCTTTTGCCTCCCCAGGCACGCAGGTGTGGTGGAGCTCTCCTTGTTCAGTTCCCACTCAGGCATCCTTGACCCCGAGAGCGTCGCCGTGTACCTGAGTCACGACCTTACCATGCTGCGGCTCTTGGAGACGTTTTCGGAGAGCGCGCCCCAGCTCGTGCTCATGCTCACCATCATGCTGCTGAGCGGCGAGCTCGGCCCCGTGATAGGTGGATGTAGATTTGTGTTCATCTTGTATCCGTTAAGAGGGCCAACGTGAGGTCCTGAATGTCTCTTCTATGTCTTTACGCTTCAGTCCTGTCTTTTAAAGGGCCAGTTCAACCAAAGCCAGTGTGGAACGTAACTAAGTACATGTTCTCAAGTGCTGTACTGAAGTACCATCTAGATGTGCTTAAATGATCACTTTTGTGTCAGTATTTCCATTTTACTCGACTACATTTCAGAGAGAAATGTCAACATGGCTACTATACAGTTACACACTGAACACGTGAGCTGCCTACAAAATATGATGCAAAGTAGGTCAAATGAACTCCAACGTTAAACTTTAGTTCTTTACGTACTTTAGTACGCATACATTTTTTACTGATCATAGTTGGATAATACATTCCTTTTTAACTTTGGTACTCTGAATAATCCACTGTTGAGTCTTCTTGGGCACTATTTAAAAAAAAGGAGTTACAATAAAAACTGTTATGTTGATAATCACCTGATACAAAGATGGATCTCTCAAAACCTGGACGAATGAAACCCATCACAGTGTGTACGGCCAGATACTAACAGAGCTAATGTGCATTTTGTAATTTTGGTGGACTGACCCTTTTTGAAATAACAAAAAGACATCTCGAAGATTCCCCAAAGTTCAGAGCAATGTCCTCTTTATTGTGCTTCTACAGCACAACTCTAGGTTACTCCGTGATCTTCTCGACGCCGTTGAGTGGAAGTGTATTGTCTGAGGTTTAATGCACTCAAAACTTGCATAAAAAACTCCATCACTGAGAGTACTTTCTACGGGACGATTAACAGTGCGTTGTAGCTTCTCTAATGACTCCTCTTTCTCCTCCCTCAGTGTTGAAGGCCTGCGGGTCGGCCTCGGCCATCGCCTTCAGCGTGACCATGTACCACCGCTCCCTGCGCTCCTTCCTGCCCGACAAGAAGCAGCAGCGGATGATGTCATCGGTGGCCTACTTCCTCTGGAACCTGCTGCTCATCTCGTCTCGCCTCGCCGCCCTCGCCCTCTTCGCCTCCGTGCTGCCCTGCTTCGTCTTCGCCCACTTCTTTTGCTCTTGGCTGGTTTTGTTCTTCTTCGTGTGGCTATCCGGGACGGACTTCATGGAGAGCCCTTGCGGAGAGTGGCTTTACCGAGCCACCGTGGGCCTCATTTGGTATTTCGACTGGTTTAACGTGGCCGAGGGCAGGACGAGGTACAGGACCCTGCTGTACCACGGCTACATGCTGGTGGATATTTCCCTCCTCTGCGCTCTGTGGTGCTGGAGGATGAGCCCCGATCCGCCTTATTTAGAAATTCCACCCTTGTTTGCTGTAATCACCGCTGTCAGTGTTGTTGCAGTTTACATCCTCGGCCTATTGCTTAAAATGTTATATTATACGCGCTACCATCCAAACCTGGCCAAGGAGGAGCTGAAAGAGGACGACAGAGTTGGACAGGGCCCTACTATGTTTAAAACACTTTCTGGTGATGAGACAGATTCTTCTATTTCCTCAGCCGCGAAGGACGTCCCGGAAATACACCCTCAGTCCATACTCCTGATGGAGGACGGAGACACAGAGGCCACTGATCGCAGCGGGCCAGGAGCTCCGGCACCCGACATCAAACGTTGCAATAAAAGAATGAGGAAGTTGGCCGAGAACTTCTACTCCTGACCTGCATCACTTGACGTCCACCAGACTCTGAGGTTGGACTGAGTCACGCAGACTTGAGCAGCCTGATAAATGAAGATCATGGGGTTTCGTGGGATAGGACTGTGACAAATGCATTCCACATTTTTTAATATTTGAATATTTTTCTTAACATTCCTATTCCAATGAAATGGAAGAACTCATTTCAAAAACTTTAAATGGTTAATCATATCGAGTCCAGATTTGACTGAAATCAAACCTCATTTCTGAGACTATTTATGGTCGCCATTGGCCAAATGTTTTGAGAATGACAAAGTATTGGTTATCACAAAGTTTGCTGCTTTTTGTCCGATGTGACTGTGGTATACTGAAGTCTAATTACAAGCATTGCATAAGTGTCAAAGGCTTTTATTGACAATCACATTAAGTTTATGCAAAGAGTCAATATTTGCAGTGTTGACGAGAAGTTGCTCTGTGTTTTGGTACCATTCTTTATTCATGGCTGTGTTCTTGGGCAGAATTGTGAGTGAGCCCACTCCCCTGGCTGAGAGGCAACCCCACACATGAATGCTCTCAGGATGCTCTACTGGTGGCATGACACAGGACTGATGGTAGCGCTCACCTTTTCTTCTCCGGACGCCCCCAAACAATCTGAAAGGGGATTCATCAGAGAAAATTAGTTTATCTCGGACCTCAGCAGTCCAGTCCCTGTACCTTTTGCAGAACATCAGTGTGACCCTGGAGAGAAGTGGCTTCTTTGCTGCCCTTCGTGACACCAGGCCGTCCTCCAAAAGTCACTGGTGGTGCCCCGATCCCGCAGCTGAATCGGCTTTAGGAGACGGTCCTGGCCCTTTGCTGGACTTGTTGGGCGCCCTGAAGCCTTCTTCACAACGATTGAACCTCTCTGCTTGAAGTTCTTGATGATCCGATAAATGGTTGATTTTAGGTGCACTCTCACCAGCAGCAATATCCTTAACATTCTGGAGAATATGCAAAATGTCATAAAAGCTGAGGCAGCAGACTTCATGAAAATGAATGTCATCCTCTTTACTTTAGTGTACATTCAGTATTTACCTCTCAATGTAAACACTAGATGTATATTGCCTGTCATTCAGTCTTTTTTTTTGTATTTAAAAGAATCTAGGAAGACCTGATTTTCAGCTTCAGAATTCATCTTTGCATGACTGCATTGAAAAGCGTCAGCAGGCGAGGCCTTTGTGGTTCTTCCAGTTTAGCAACATTTATTTCAAACCACAAGGTTTTAATGAAATTTTTGCTAGATACGTTTATGTAATTGCATTTTTTTCACAGTAATAAATAAACAAACAGGTACTTGAGTCTGAAACTTTTTAAAGTTTATTTACACTGTCTTGTCTCAGGTACACAGGAAAACCTTCCAGGACTGTGTCCAGGTCCTAAACGCCTACTGAGGGGGGAAATAGTGATTATTAAATTAGCATTGATTATTACTATAAGCGTTTACAGGATCACATTCAGGCTCTCTACATAAGCCAATGTATCCTCACAGCTCGTTTGAAGATGAGATGAAATACGTTGTCTACAGACTATTTAAAAAAACAAAACAGTATTTGGCATTGGAAAGAAAAAGACACAAAAGAATATAGTCCCTTAAACACATTTAACAGCTGTGGTATACTTCAAAACCGACATTACATGCAGACAGTAAAGAAATACACACAACACATTCAATAAGCAGAAAATTAAAAAATGCAAAGATTGCATATGGTCTCCTAAGTTTTCGTGTGTGTGTGTGTGTGTGTGTGTGTGTGTGTGTGTGTGTGTGTCAGAACTCGCTGAGTTGTTGGCAAGACCGCGAACAGTAGAAACTGTTAACTTTGGTAATGTGATCTGTGTTCATTGACGTGATTGTCTCAGCGACGCCGGGCGTTTCACAGCGACAAAATAAATCTCCTTTTCAAAAGGAAGCAGAAGTCAAATACAAAGCAGACATCGAGTACATTTATGTGAAAATCGCCAAAGTATTGTCACCATGTTCAGACATCTATTCTTGGAAAAAAAAAACCCAAATAAAACATTTTGAGTACGCGTCTGACGGGAAGCCATCTTTTCCCTCAAACACTGAGCGCCCCACAGTGGAGGCATCGTTTTCTAGATGGAGGCCTTTCAAAGACAGTGCAGACGGGACAATCACATCAAAACAATGTCTCGGAAAACAAAGAAAAGAGTAAGATAACACTTTGGATAATAAAACAACGCAGCGATAAATGTACCAAACAAACACAGAAAAAGCCTTACACATTTCCCTTTGAGATTATGCATACAGATGATGGCTAAAGGCACGCTATAAATATGCACAAACAAAACACACACATTAGATAGATACACATTCTTAACGGTCAAGCTGCATGTGTGTGTGAATACGAAATCTTCAGGCTCAGTATTGTTCAGTCGTAATCTGATCGGTCGACCCCCTCCGTCTACTCCAGAAAAAGAAAAAAAAATCCCTTCAAAACACAGTTAATGGGCAAAGTAGCAACGTATTGCACAGTCATCGTTTTTTGTCATGTAGCTGAAAATCGAAAGCTGTGGAAGTAATTCTGTGTGTAATCCGTCTGACACTAATAACACCAGCCATGTTTTTAGAAGAGCTGAATCAATTAATTGATGATTAGTTGGCAAACTATTTTGACTATCGACTAATTAAGAGTAATTTATTTTCCCTTGTTCAAGTGAATTGCATTTTGGCGTTTGGACTGCTGGTCAGAAGTCATTTAAAGACGTGAACTTGGGCTCTGGGAAAACTTGATGAGAATTTTAGATTATTGTCAAAAAAAACTCAGAGTTTGTAACCAGCTAACACTTGACGAACCCAAAAGATATTCAGTTTACTTAACGGCAGCAAATCACCTCAATTTACCTCTGCAGTGTTTAGAGGGACATCAAACCAGCGATGAAACGATGAGAAAAAAAAAGGATCAAATAATTTTTAAATGGTTGCAGATCATTTTGTTTGTTTGTTGATTAATCTAATAATCAAGAAAATAGTTGCTTATTAATCAATAGTTTGTTGCAGCTCCAGTTTTAACTGATATAATGAATGTCGGCTGAATCTAATTTTACAGGACAAACGTGTTCAGTAATGTTTTTGGAAACTAAACTATGCATATTTTTTTTTTTTTTTGGTTAACGACCATTTTGACATTCAGTCGCATTAACAAAGCAATTCGGATTTTGTAGCAATAAGATGACGTGCATGAGTACTGAAATGTAACTCCACTGGTTTTGTCAGATTACACAACTATGTGTATCCTGCTCTCAGACGTTACAACTGTCTTCACTATGAGAAGAGGAAACCTCTTAAGTGACTGATCCTCCGAACAATATGAGACAATGGGCATCAATGTTAGAGCAAGTCTATAGTCCGGTGTTCATCTAAATGTAGTGCACATTTTAATCTGCATTTCCATTCACTACACTCTTGATATAAATCCCTCAGATTGTTTTTTTCCTCCAAAGAATTGTGACCAAGGTGCATCCTGGGCGATACATTTTACAGCATGGAAACAAACGGGTCAGTGCTCTCGGGTTGATAAATGATGTAACGGAGACACCGTTTCTAAACGACATATCCAAGATACGAACCGATATCGACATATCTGCAATAAGCCAGCATCGGTTGACGTATGGGTCTCGGTCTGAAAGGAAAAAGACGTCTAAAGGATCAGGAGCAACATGAATCAGGACATCCCGAGTGTTCATGAAGCTCTCTGACTTTACAGCAACATGTTAGCGGTAAGTGTGCAGCTCTGTGACCAATCCATGGGGGCCATCCTTCATATCTTCCTGCCTCTAGTTAGTTAGTCAGTCAGTCCCCTTGTGGGATTCAAAGGATGATAATAGTACAACAGCCGTGTTCTTTTAACCCACAACTCCCAAGATCCCAAATTCATACCACAAACTAATTCTGAGCAGATATACTCAAACCAGACAGTATGTAGTCTAAATGGAGTCAATTCTGGATAATACTCTCCCACAATGCAATGCACAAAGGAAACGAAAGTGAGAGAAACAAAAAGTTTAAATGTTGGCGAAACAGCTCCAGAGAGAGCTTGGAAAACAAAAATAAAGCGAATCTAAGAATTTATCTTTTGTGAAGTTCATCGTCGCATTTATTATGTAATTTCCTGCTCAGCGTAAAAAGTTTACGTATGTACTTTTTTTTTCACACATTACTGCTAAAAGTCGATTAGTATGCAGTACGTACTGCATTAGAAGGAATATGTAGAATGGATCTGGGACACAGCAATGGTGACCATAAGTAAGTCTTTGAACAACCCAGAGAGAGATTTTTTTTTTAACTAAATAAAAAGCTACAACGAATAAGAATGCCAACAAAACAACAATGAGCCTTTTGGTTGTTTAAAATCCAGAGAGGGAAATAAAAATGAAGAGGGATTGTTTTCACCGCGGGAGATTTTGCTACCAATGTAACCAAAAGAGGAGAAAAAGAAAAAAAATGGATGTCTTCCCTTCCGTGTCCAAATCAGTGCCAGTTTCATGGTGAGCTTAGCTGCCGTAGAGGAGGGAGCGCCAGGGCGTGAGGAACCTTCACTCGCCCATCCAGTCCGTCTCTGGCGGTCAGCTCCGACCCAAAGTCCACCTCAGTGCGTTGCCGTCACACACAAATACGCAGAGCGTCATAAATTGTCATGTGAGGGCAGATTTCTATAATATACGAGCGTCGTCTGTGGGGGGAGGGGGTGTAGGAGGCGGAGGGTTGTTGTCTCGCACAATGTCACTCTGCAGGCCGACGGGACGACCACCAGGGTTTGCTTCTCCCTTTGGTGTGCGGTGTTGGGACGCCGCCTCCTTTACAAGAAGTCCAGCTCCAGCGCTTGGTGCAGGGACACGAGGTCGCCGTGAGTGGAGATCCGCCAGAAAGGCATATTGTGCTGTGGACAGAGAGAGACGAACAGACCGTCAAGAGAGTGTTTCAGACTCTCAGACTGGAATTTTTTCCATTTGAATCATTTCAATAAACAAATGGCGATACGTTACAGTCTGGAACCAGGCGGCTAACACACAGGCACCGTAGTAGTTTAGCAGCCAAAGACAAACTTGGATCGATGATGATTTATTAAACTTTAAAACACTGTAAAACACCTTCGAGAGATGTGGATGCTAAACAAATAAAGTGAGAGCCACAGCATTGTGTTTGTACTGTTCTGAGGAAATGCAAACTGCCTACCGACTAAGGGCCTGTGTCCACATAGCAGGGTTTTTTTTTTTTTTTTTTTCTGAGCCTCCGGGTCTTTTGTCAATAATTCCCAATGAGGAGAGCGCAACAAGTTGAAAAATGCTGAACTTAAAAAAAAAAAAAGCGCTGGTGATGTCACTGTGGAAAATAAAGGGGACGCTTGTTTTGCCCGTCTGTCCTGAGCTTTCTATGTCGGACAGACACTATCACAACAAAGCCTGTTTGTGGGAACAGATCGGCTCTATAGAACAAATAGATGAAAGCAGCGGCTACCATACAACGGAGGTTAGAGTGGTTGTCAAGATATAGAAGCATTAAAAAAAAAAAAGAGCTTTAACATAAGTAAAGCGCTCCGATGAAGCGCTATGTGGCCCTAACGCACAAAGGCAGGCAGGCGTAAGGAGACGTGAAAACTTAAAAAACGCTCACCTGTTTCGCTGCAAACTCCTCGTCTCGACCGTCGCCGATCACCACATAAGTCACCTTCTTCCCAAAGCGAGAGACGATCCTCTCAAAGCAGCTCTCTTTCCCTGCGCGACAGGAAAACAAGAGATCATAAAAAGCAGCATTTTTAAACACGATTCCTCTCCTCTGCAGCAGTCGAGGAGAACGAATAATCGTGTCAACGGAGCGGGTTTTTTCCGATGCCTACCTATCTTGGTGGCGCTGTAGATGTTCTCGATGGGGAAGACGTCCCCCAGGCCGTAGAGCAGCACCTTCGCCAGAGCTGGAACCAGCTGGGTGGTGGTGACCAACACATTCATACACTTCCCCCTGTTGGCGGAACATCACACACACGTAGAAACATGCATTAACATATGTGGGCTATGAGATGAAACAGTGGCGAGGGTTGCATCATCCTCTGAATAAACATGGCCTTTTAAAGCTCATTCACTCGGGTCACTGAGACCTAAGCGGTTACTAAATGTGACGGCAATGTGTAAATAAAGCCGTCACTTGAATCTAATAAGCCACATGACTGCGCATGTTGCCGCAAGAGTGCGACCGGAAAGATATTCTCCAAAGTAATAACCTCCGCTCAGACCTGGACTGGATGAGCAGCAGAGACTTGAGTGCCGTGCAGAGCCACGCGTCCGTAACGTTCTCGATCTCAGACTGAAGCCGGAGAAGCAGCTCCCTCTTCATGGGACTCAACAGGCCTGAAAGACACGACACGCAGTAAGAAGACCACGAGGTGGAGACCCCAACACATATTGGACTGTGGAGCTAAATGTTGATGTTGTAACACGATGTCGTAATTCACTCGGCTGTTTTTCTCAGGAAAACAAAAGCACCCGAAAACGGGTCATTAAAAGCATGATAGGCAAGATGAAAGAAGAACGTCTGAACACTGTTTTACTGGAACTGAAGAAAGTGTTCATGAGCCACGGGTGTTTTCTTGTGTGCCGGTCGTTTCCAACTTCACGTAGGCAAAACAAACTCACCTCCAACGTTCCCTTTAAAGTTGCTGTAGATCTCTTTTAGCCGGCGGTAGCGGAAGGCCAGTTTCCGCATCCACTCCACGCCTCCCTGGACCCCCGTGGTGGTTCCTGATGCCCCTCCGCCACTGGAACCATTAAAGCCATCCGCCAAGAAGTTGTAGGTACTAAAGTGGAGAGAAAACACACCTGTGAATTGATTGGACGAGGGGAATAAAGCCTGCTTCAGAGTGATGACGTTAAAGTGTGCTTTAAGGCTAATACGTGTGTGAGATGAGGTCATTGCACTGTTTATAACACACCTCAGGTCCTGTCCATTGTCGTCAGAGGCAACGTCCTCAACATGGACTTGATCACATTCCTGAAACAAAACAATGACTTATTTTTTCGTTATGAACCCAGAGAGGCCAGCGTTTGGAGGAAACACAGCATTAAGCTGCCAAGTGATTGGTTGTGAGTTTAAAAGCATCCACATGACTAGAAGGAGAACTTCTAGTTAGTTTGATTTCCTCCAGAACTCAGAGAGTATACTGTTAGCAGTCGATTGACAACAAAGGGGGAGGTGTCTCATTGTCATTTTGACCGACAGACAAAGGTAGCTGAATGCCTCTCACTGTACCTCCAGGTCGTTGAAGAAGAGGTGAGTGTCTGCCAGCTCAAAGATCAGCTCCTCCATCTGCAAGCCCAAGTTCAGCACCGTCGCCGGGTCCTGAACGGACACAACGCAGACCCACAATAGAGTCAGCCTGCTTTCTATTTCATGCCGCGTGCTCGAACCTTTTGGCCATTTTACGGAAACAAACCTTGCCAAACTTCTGTGCGTAGGAGCCGGTGAGCAGTGAGTGGAATATGATGATGGTCTCATCCAGATCCCAGAGAAAGATGCGCTACGAGGAGGGAAAAGCAATATCACACTTTGTCTTTTCAAAATCATCATCATTTTTTTACAACTGACAGGAAACATTTACCACTAAATAATATTTTTAACCTGGTGATTTGTTGGGTTTTGACACTAAAGTGCCGCTAAGCTAAATGACAAACAAACAGCCATGTTTAAGTGCACAAAGAGGAGCTAAACTGCCGACTTGCTCACCTCCAGGTCGCTGTCGGCAGGCGGGGAGCTATCGGACCTCTTGCCCTTCCCTTTGGCTTTGCCGACAGAGTTCCTGCGTCCGACCTCGTCCTGATCTCTGGCTCCGGCGGGGACGCCCACGCTGGCAGGAAGGGCCGCACCTGCCGGGAGGTTCTCTGGTGGGGACGCATCTTAATGCAAGCAAGTCGGAAATCAGCACTAGAAGGACACATTTCTTCTGTTTTGTCTCAGACTAGCACAAGGATGCTGAACGGGATAACAGCCACCACAGTGAGATCTACCTCTAATGTTTAAAACACAACTAATGTCAATCAAAGTGCTGAGGTCACCTCTGGGAGGCAGCCCGGCTGAGGCGGCCTCCTCCGACTTCACGGCTGAATACCCGGCGGCTCCGGCGCCGGGGCCGTGGTCGTCGCTGCTGGGCAGCCCGGCGGGCACGTAGCTGGGAGGCAGAGCGTAGTACTGAGAGAACTGGTTCTGGCCCAGAGAGTTGTAGCCGCTAAATTCCTGGAGGAGATTAAAAACAAATGATTGTGATTAATATTACATATGAAATTGTTGAAGCCGAGATGTGTCTCTGTAATGATTGGGTTGCTCACGACGAAAAAATATCTGTGCCATGGTACAAAAAAAAAAAAAAAAGGGAACCCCTGGTATATTGCAAATATTATGACCTTTTCTATCAAATATTCTTTTAAGCATCACTGTGTAATTTCCTACCAGGAATATAGGAATTGGCCTGATGCATCACTTTTTAGTTTTTCTGCATGTTTGAGATCCATAACCTCAATTTTGGGAATTTTTAAATCGCTCTAAAAGATGGAATACACTTTGGGGTGCCGGATGTTTAATTCATAAAAGGTTATCTTCTTTCATGCCGCACTGATGGGCATGAGAACAATCACGGAGACACTTTGAGGAACACTTGACGTCCTCCTGACCTGGTGTGCCGCTGTGGTGGAGGTTGTGGTGGCAGCCGTAGCCGACGGGATGCTGGAGTACACACTGGATGTTGTGAAGCTTGAGCCTGGAGACAGAAAGAGGTCAGCTAAAACAGTGCCAGAGGGAAAATTAAATAAAGTATTTGAAAACAGCATTTGAGGTGATGAGCAACAAGAGAGGAAGACAGAGCTGTGCCACCGCAAGATCTTTGTGTTTCAGCGCTTCTGGTGTTTGCAGAGGGTGTGACAGCGCTGTCGTGTGAGTCAGAGTGAGGTTGCAGCTTGCCTTGGTATGAGTAGTGCAGCTGGGCTGGCTGGGTTGAGGTATATGCGGTGCTGAAGCTGAGAAACCCAGGCTGGCCACCAGAGGGCGCCTCAGGCAGCCCTGTCTCTGTTTTAATGCCTGGCCACATAGCACCTGAAGATGACAGGAGAGCAATGGAAGCGGAGAATGAAAGAGGCAGCGGGGGGGACGAGTGGACGACGGGGCAAAAGTTAAGAAACCGGGTCCTTCAGGTTGAGGTGTGGCCGTTTAAGCAGAGATTTAAAAAAAAAAGAAGCAAAATCTGATTCCGACAGCGCCAAAGCACAGTAAGGCCTCTAAAGCAGAGTGACACAAAAAAGGTGTGATCCTAGCTTTTTTTTTTTTTTAGTGAGCAGACAGTGTTAAAATAGGCTGTTAGGGTAGGAGCGGGGACCAACCAAAGGGCGGGAGGCCGTAGGTCTGGCCGGTCTGGGGGAAGGCCGAGTACACGGCGGACTGGGCCAGCGGAGGATAGGCCACCTGGTTGGTGTATGACGTCACTGCCGGGCTGAAAGAAAGACAATCAGTGTTTTAAAAAAAAAACCTGTTAGGGCTCAAAGCTGTGTTCTTACATGTACTGATGCACACAATTTGATTGGCAAAAGAAGCAACACAAAACCGGTATATTCCTCACTGAAACATTTGATGTTTAGTCACACATTTACGTCATAGGAATGAGCTGCAAATCCCCTTTAAAGCAGCAGCTAATACTGGGGTGTAAAGGTGTTGCTTACAAATACGGCCTGGAGGTAACTGAGGAACACTGGAATAATATAGTGTAGGAGAGCCAGACTAAATCTGGTAGAAGAACGGCAAAGTTGAAATGTAGTCTAAACGTCACCATCTTAAATCTGCGTAACATTACAGTGTGGTACATGATAAGATGTTCGCATGCAGCGTACTCACTTGTTTCCCTGATAGACCTGTTGGCCGTATTCGGATGACCCCGTTGAGTCTGCGCCTGTTTAAAAAAAAAATAAGACAACACGGCTTCAGTTCAACAGACACGTCGCATTCAGCTTTCTTCTTCTTTAAAAGACCTTGAATGTGCTTCTGTTCGTACCCGAATGTGCATACGAGTTCATGGGGTTGCCGCATGCTTGAGTTGCCGGCCCTCTGTCCGCGTCAGACTGCTCCTGATCACCTGCAATCACACATAGTCAATATCTTCCAGGCATGGGGGGGGGGGTAAACCAAAAGGTGAAATTCTAGTCTGTCAGCTACATAGAGCCACTGTTAGAAAAATAGAATAATCTGAGATTTTGAGATGAAGTCATAATAGTTGCAATAATTGGTTGCATGTTTCAGCATTCCCTGCGTAGTCACCGTGACCTCACCCATCGGCCGTGGGCTACGGTTTCAAAGACTAAAGTTTGGCATCCTGGCTGTCGCCATCCTGGTTTTTGGCCGTCGCCATCTTGCTTGGTTGCAACCACAAGTGACACGACAGGGTGGAGCCA
Organism: Pholis gunnellus; assembly: GCF_910591455.1. NCBI lineage: Eukaryota > Metazoa > Chordata > Actinopteri > Perciformes > Pholidae > Pholis > Pholis gunnellus. Next base: position 4,737,464 of record NC_136543.1, read on the forward strand.
AGTACAACCAAATGCTGAATAAGACATTTTTAGACTACAGTTGTAGCACACAACTCCCAGACCGGACAACGCTGTGGTAGCGACCTGTCAATCAAAAAGGTAGCCCCGCCCTAACGCATACCCTGCTTCGTGGACAATTTTATTTAATTCATATTTGGAATGAGGAGTGACGTAGTAACGCTGTATACGACTCTGGTAGCGGCAGCGACCTGTCAAATCACAGTAATCCCGCCCTAAAGCATACCCGGCTTTATGGTTCATTTGACCCTAAATGGACCACAATGTACTGAATGAACATCATGCTGTATTGAAGAAGACTTGAAACTAGAGATTGAGACCATAAACTCATGTTTACTGAGGGAATAAATCAAGTGAGTCTCATAGACTTCTATACAATCAGACTTCTTTTTGCAACCGGAGGAGTCGCCCCCTGCTGATTATTAGAAGGTTTAAGTACCGTCTCTTTACTCCATGATTTCCCACTGAAAGCCTAGGGGAAGCAACTTTGAGCTGCAGAGGTGGTGAAGTTGACATTTTTGTAGAAAATAAACCACACAATGGTGAGATTTATACCTGATCAGAAGTGTTTTCAGTTAGTTTAACTTTGTTGATGAAAAGATGCTTCTCTAAAACGGTGTCTCATCCAGAGACCAGAGTCCCAAACAGGGTTGTGTGTGTGTCACATGGCCTGAGGGGAATACTACCGTATCAGCAGAGCAATAAAGTAATGCACAGCAGACTAGAGGGTAGGTCGATTTTTCTTGAAATACTACGACTTTGTCATTAAATAACATAATGTCCTAAAGCCTTGCTTTAAGAACAGTGCTGTCACATGTACTTACCTGGATCAAGCTGGGCTGTGGACAGGGCAGAGTAGGAGCTCTCCTGCTCTGATGAGCCCAACACTGCAGCTGGACTCCTATCGTCACCTAAATTACTGAACCAGCAAAAAGAATCCGTTCAAATTATAGATTTTCTGCTGGCAACAATCTACTGTGTAAAATCCTTTCTTTAATAAATAGTTAATTCAAAACTTTTTTCCATCAGAATGACGAGGCAGCACTTTCAAACACATAAAAGATGAGATGTCAGATGTCAGCGAAGACCAACCTGGGCTCTTTCTCCAGTCCACCGTCGATCTCAAGCCTCGGCTTCTTTGTCTGCAAACACACGAGTTCACAGAGAAAGGTTTGCACTGGGAATTCTACTTCCTGTGATGTGCATCTTTTTATTCCCTCTAGATGATTAACCATGAAGTCAGATCAAATAAACATAAAACCAAGCCACCGAAGCTCAATAAAAAAAAAACAACACAATATTACAGTTGTCCTTCAGAGTTGTAGGCATTCTTTCGTGGGGTGTTTCATGTTTTATTTTACGACACAAACAAATTTGCTCTATAGAATCTAAAAAAAACTTGACATCAGTACATCAACTAAATATTGTGGATAAACACTGAACCACAACAATAAAATATGATAAGCTGTGAAAAACCGATGCTTCAGCTGTGATACAGAATCACAGTGAAACCATTTTTTGCATCTTAAATTAATAATAAAAAATAAATAACTTTGGTGACGTCTGGCGTCATCGTGTGCGCACTCACCGGCAGCTCGGGCAGCTCCTGCGAGTCGACCATCTCTGCGGCGGAGCGACCCGACATGTCTGCGCGCTCAGCCTACTCTCTGCACCGGGAGAGGTGGTCCGGACCCTGCTTCACCCGAGCAGCAACAGTAACAACAAGAACACACGGAATAAATGGAGGGACAAGCCTTATGTAGTGCTGCCGACGCGTGACTCTCCCCCCTCCTCGTTTATCATAAATGCACAACAATGCAGCCGCCGCTTATCGCGTGTTTTATCAGCGACACGGGGCTCCCTGGTCTAAGACCCCCCCCCCCCCACCCCAGCACGAGCGTGTTCACTGCGGGGATTAAGGAAGCGTGCCACTTTACATGTGACCTAACCTTCGCTCAACGAAAACATATTCTCCAGATGCATTAACTGCTCAGGTGCAAGCTGTCGTATCGGTGAGATCAGCCCGAGTCGGGATAACATCTATCCTCGTTTTGTCCGCCGCTCGCCCAACCGGCCTTTTACCTAACTGATAAAATGTCAAGCTTGTATAAGTGAACTAAAAAATAAAAGGAGTAACGTTTGAAGGGAACGAAGGCCACGTGTGGATGTACCGATAGCAGCTCAACTCGCATACATTTGGATTTGAGATATTTCAAGGTTCCGAAAAGTAAAAAATAAATAAAGATAATCTACATTTCCTCAGCTGCACTGACCCCAAAACATATTGTGCTCTCACAATATTTTTTAATAATATGCATTGCTCATTCATTTCTCAAACCGGTTCATAAACACTGCTGCTGCTGCTTTGTCCGTTTGTTATGATCGCAGCTTTCTGCCACCTGTAACAGGGCCGCTCGTGTCACGTGGAGGGGACACGCCTGAGTCGGAATAAATTCTCATGTATTTGACAGAAACAAATCGGAAACATCTAATGTTCACGATGTTATTTAATTTATTGATATTTTACTGAAAGCTGTTCTGGGAAGACTCGTTTCCATATAATAACTGAGTTCAGGATCTCAGTGACTAGAAATCGACTAGAGATCAGTTACAAATACAGATAATATTCATTTAATTCTACTCTTTATGAGAGTTGAATTGGTTGATTGTCTGCTAAATAATCTTATATTTGAGGCAATAGCTAATCTGAAATACTCTAGGTTAGGGTAGCAATAAATTCCAACTGATCACTATATATGTATGTTCCCTATAAATAAGATAGTCTTTTCCAGACTATTCCATCATAGTCGTATTTTAAATCATTACCAGGAAGTCTTCAAATGACGTCTGCTCTTTAGTTACATATAAATCTAAAAAAGGAGGCTTGTTTATACACTGAGATTAACATCATTCCTCATTGTTTGCAGATTACAAATATACATCTCAGATGGAGACAAATATTGTTGACACCACTGTTTCATCCAACACCCATGTTTCCGGTATTGTTTGTCCTGCACACTGCAAACTAGAGTAAAACAAACAAGCACAGCAAAGCATCCACTCAAGGTACAGTTCCTATTCATGACATCTGCTAATGTTAGCCGACAACCGTTACGTTAGCTGAGTCCAGCAAATAACCGGGGACGGTCTGAGTGAAGGTGAAGTCTGACATCTCACCAACTCCTGGAACACAGCGGCTCGTTTATCTTTATCTTTGAAAGGTTGGAACATAATCTGTAAATACATGCAGCTAGATGTTGGCAAATAATACTAACCGATACCGTGAGCGACTGTGGCAACGGGCACTAATTAAGCGTAGCACCCCAGCATTTAGACGGTACCGCGCAAGCTTCCCAACAGCAGCGTTAGCTTACCAATGTTAGCAGACAGAGTCGCTCTGCTCACACGCTTTACTCTCAGTTCTAACAGAAACACTAAGTGTCACGCGCTGTCGATATTACATGCATATTAGCTCACGTGTCTGGGGCCAATGGTGGTTAAATAACTAAGCTGGTTTTGAGGGGTACTTAGTTTGGCCCGGGCATGAAAGTTTTCCGCTCCAGAGATTAGTCGGTTTCAGCAGCCATTGGAGCGGGTGTTGAAATGGCATCGTGTGAAAGCATCTCACTCCCGCTGCACCCAACTGAGAAGCTCATCGCAACATAAACACTCCCGACACACCAAAATGATGAAACCCAGTCTTACCATTGAAGGGGTGAACGAGAAACGCTTTTATCTAAGCGCCTTCAATTTAATCCACAGTGTCAAGCTTTGTCTGTTGTTAGGGAGCACTATTTTGCAGGAAGTTTTCGTTGCTGGGCCTACTGCGCATGTGCGGAATGTTCATTCACAGGAGTCCTTTCTTTCTTTGGCGCGACGGGGGACGACAGGTGTGGCGATGTGTCAACACAGGTGAGAGAAAAGACTGCAAACATCTGTTATTTGAACAGATGAACCCTCTTGTTGAATGTTGTCAGGCAGCTTACATAATTATAAATGCACGTTAATATCAAACCGTAGAACGTGTGTAGAAAAATAGTTGTTAATCAACGAGTTTAGCTAATTTTAAGCTAGCTGAATGTATATATTTATAAGTATACATATATGTGTATGTATTTATACAGATATATTTACTTTTTGTATATTTACTTTTTGTATATATTTTGTAGCATAAAAGTAGCATCAGCAGAATTAACAAAAACAGCACACTTCCCTTGATTTTAGAGAATTTATTTGCCATTTCTGACACAGATTACACAATTCAATATTTCAGTTGATCATGTAAATTAACTTCTTTTACACAGTAGCAGTGGCATGAAAATAAATATACAAAAAAAAAATACAAAACATAAAAGTTATACTTCCAAATATGGAAGAAAATGATCTAGAACTGTGCGTTGCCTTATTTTTGTATTCTTTTTTTTTTTTTTAAACTTTCAGCAGGCTTGAAAATCCACTCTGTATGCAAACGCCTAAAATATGGAGACTCATTGCGGCAAAACAAAGTCATGAACAATCTCTGTTTGAGTGAAGATACTCGCTTAATACCTTAATGAATATCGGATCATAAATTACAACTAACACGTCTGCTAAAAGAGATTAAATGATCATTATTCTTTTGGAGTTACCAAGATTTTATTGCACTTACCAGAAACATAATGCAGTAGGCCAGTGGCTTAACACTGATGGGGAAAAGCCAGTGCCTGTGCCACAGTGGTTCTTTTTGTCAAGTTAATGAAGCACGTTCTTTCTACACATTATTCTCTAGATAAGGGACATAGGTGTTTGGGGAAAAGAGATATGTACATACAGTAAATATGGATCAGGCCGCCTTGGACAGGCACAAGACATTCACAGTTCCTCACTACATGATGCATAAATACAAAAAAAACCCCATTTGTAATCACAGATTCTGTAGTTTGTCTGGAGTGTTTGCCTTAAAACAGCAATCACTTGAATTTAAAAGGAGTTTGATATACAGCAAATGCCATCATTGATGTGGGCCTGTTATTGCTGGTTGAACTCTGTTTCGCACTCTGATCATTAAGAGACGTGTGTGTGTGTATATATATATATATATATATATATATATATATATATATATATATATATATATATATATATATATATATATATATAGAGAGAAACATTTACCAATATTTGCAGAACTTTCTGAGAAGTAAAGAGTGAATGTTTGTAAGTTATTAAAACAAGGAAAACAGTTTGCTTTAGCAATAAAATATACGTAACATTTCTTCTACACAGTACAATAAAACTTTGATCTTTACTATTTGAGGACAAACCGGTCAGAAAAGGTGTTTGCGTTAAAGCGTGCCACAGCCTACGGTTTGGTCCAAGTGTCACTTATTGGCGTCAAACATTGAAATGCCAGTCTTCCTTTGTCCAAAGCGGAGATATGAACCGAGGAGCGGAAAGATATGAAGCCGTCTAATCCAAAGTTGCTGATGCTTTAAAGCGGAACGTCGCACTTTTCTTGACCCTTGTTTCCTTCAGTGCAATTGAGCATTGGACACGAAATAAAGTCTTTGTAACATACGCAGACATGTAATGAAGGCATTAACCTTAACGGCTAGCACCCCGGTCAAAAGTCCCAACAAGTTATTGTGGTTTTTGATAAAGCCGGCTCTCGCCAAAACGCCGCCGCCGCCGCCGTCCTAACTGCCTTTTCGGAACCTCAGGCACTTCTCACGTCACCTCATCAGTAGCTGTGAGAGTGATGTTTGATGAACCCAGAGTGCATCCACACTTGGCACACATGTTTTATAGTCGTGGGCGGCTGAGGCAGAAGAGTAGGACCGGTGATGGCGTGACATGAGAGTCCCCCTCTGCACACTTCTCATGCTCAGATCCCTCAAGATCTCCATTGGTATTCATGTCCATTTTGTCAGTTAGATCCTCTTCTCAGGCTCTGTAACGTCCCTCCCCCCCCCCCGGCTTCTCCAGTGTGGTCCCTCTGTCAAAAAAAATACGACCCTCAATCCAACTCGTGTCCTGTCTCTTGCGAGTTCCCAGGCGGAGCTGCCGGCGCTCACATGAAGGAGTGGCCCGCCGGCGGGCCGTAGGAGAAGCCCGGGAACGCTCCGGCCGCCTCCTTGACGCTGCTCGACACGGTCAGCGAGTCGTTGCACAGAGAGGAGGAGACGGGCAGGTGGGTGAACTCGGGGTCGAAGTGTCGCAGGTCTGTGGGGCCGCTCTGTGAAACCGAGAGAGAGGGGGACAGGAATTAGAAACGTGTTCTCAGGGATAAAATGTCAAGACACTTCTGGATGTTCACCGTCATGCATTATACTACAGTATTCTGGTTATAGGTTGATTGTTTGAGTTGTTGATCATGCAAAAATGCCATGGAACCACACTGGTTATAGTGAAACGGTGGATTAATTCATCGACAGACCAACTCGGCTACAATCAGTTATTTTTAAGCATAAATGGCTATAATTTAGTGTTTATCTTCTCAAATGTGCATATTTTCTGTTTTCCTTTGTCTCCTATGAATATAAACATGTCGTTGTTTTGGACTGTCGGTCAAGACATCACTATGGGAAACTGAGGGGCATTTGTCATTCTCAGCTGACATTTTATGGACCCAACAGTGAGATAACTTGCCCCCCGTATATGACTGAGACTTGTTTTGGGACAGTTGGCTCTGGGAAACTGTAGGTATTTCCGCCTATTTCCTGACATTATATCGACACGAGGACAAGCCATCAGTTGCGGCCTCGAGCTTGAACTCACCACTGAGGGGATGAACGGAGGCGTGATCGTCTTGGCCATCAGGTCCTCCCAGTTGATCGGCGAGAAGAAGGAGTGGAACTTGAGTTCAAGCTGGAGGGGAAACGAAAATTCTAGATGAGCATATTGACACGCAAACAAGCATCACGGACCTCTTGCCGGGGTCTCTATGTCAAATGATCTCTGGGCTCAGCTGTGCTCACTCACAAAGTCATCCTTGACCCCCAGCCTCTTGGTGCGGTCCTTCTGCAGGAGCCCCTCCAGCAGCTCCCGGCCTGCGTTCGACACGTTGGGCTTGAGCACGGGAGACTTGTGCAGGATGTTGTTGTACATCTCGGCTGTGTTGCGACTGTAGAACGGAGGCTGTAAAGCAAAAGAGACGACAACACATTAGGTTTATTCGATATATAAAACAAGCCGTGGAGTTGCACCAAGAGCCGCAAAGTCACAGATTTCACGTACAAGTCCGTAGAGCATCTCGTAGAGCACCGATCCCAGACACCACCAGTCCACCGTGCGGTCGTACGCCTGCTTCTGGAGCACCTCGGGGGCCAGGTACTGAGAGGAAAGCAACAAGAAGGCGTCAACCCACGTCTGACAGTTCTAATTTGTTGGTGGAGTCTCTGTATTGATTGTAATGCTGTATGAAAGTCTAGAGATTAGTTTTGTACCTCTGGCGTCCCGCAGAAGGTTGTCGTCGTGCCGTTGTCTGTGAGGCCTTCTTTGCAGAGGCCAAAGTCTGTGAGGACAATATGTCCCTGTGAGTCCAACAGGATGTTTTCAGGCTTCAGGTCCCTGTTAAGAAGAAGAAGAAGAAGAAAGTTAAAAAAATAAATAAAAGTGACTGCAAAAATGATTCCTATAAACTTCCTTCAGCGCAGATGTACAAATGCCCACCAGGGGGCGCCGTAGGATCGCTCATTACCTGTACACAATGTGCAGGGAGTGGAGGTAGCCAAGTGCACTTGCTATTTCAGCAGCGTAGAACCTGGCTCTGGGCTCCAGGAAGATCCTCTCTCTCTGGAGATGGTAGAACAGCTGGAGGGGAAACAGACACATCTGTCAGCATCGACTTGGAAATAAATACGCCCATTTTCCCACCTTGTTTCTCAGTGTTGTGAGATCTTAACTCACCTCCCCGCCGTTGACGTAGTCCAGGACGAAGTACAGCTTGTCGGTGGTCTGGAAGGAGTAGTGCAGCCCCACCAGGAAGGGATGCTTGAGGTTCTTCATCAGCACGCTGCGCTCAGCCATGATATGCTTTTGCTGGAGGGAATATGTAGATGTTAATACAACGCCGTAGTCGCCACAATGACGTCTAACATTAGCAAAACGGAAGGAATGTGGATTGGGGTTTAACTCGCAGTGAAAACACACCTCTTTCTTCTTCATGATGATTTTCTTCTGCAGCACTTTGACTGCATAGTATTTGGCGGACTCCTTGTGCCGAGCCAGCAGAACCTGTTAACAGAGCAAACATTTGCATCGGTGTCGGCGTCGCAGCGTTTACAGGTGTGAGAAGACGAGAGAAGTTGGCTGTACGAAAAGAGAAGTCCGCCAGACTCACCTTTCCAAAGCTGCCTTTGCCGATGATTTTGAGGTAGTCAAAATCACAGGGCTTGATCCTGATGAAGAGAGACAAACGCAGGATTAGGATTCTGGTTGTTTTGTGTATATGTTTTACAAAATGTGCTCCATTTAAAATGGACAGATTTTAATGTGGCTACTTACTGAGTGTCCTCAGCCAGTGAACTTCGTGAATTTAGGCACATCTGGAAGATATGAAATGTATAAGTACATTGACATATTTTGGAAAGAAAGTGAGTCAGATAGTCAGTAAACAGTGTCCGCTTACCAGACTTCCAGGAAGTTGGTCATCTTCGCCCTCCTCGTTTTCATTCTCATCGATCTTCAGGAAGTTGGCAACTTCAACGCTGGGAAAAACAAAAACACAGATCTGGTTAGAAGATGAATTTTGATATCAGCTATGGCACTTTTACAATATGAGCCAGATCACACGATCCAAAGCGGGTTTGTGTAGCTGAAAAGCTGAGCGGATGCTCCCTAACAGGCCACGCGCGGCGGTCTGAAACATCCAGACCAAAATAAACTTAAGCTGCTGACCCATGACGGGGAGTGTTTCTGCGGTCCAGATCAGACACCCCCCCCTTTTCCCCTCTGGAGCATCTGAAGGGAGACAGGTTGTTGTTCCTTCTTATCTCCACAGCACCTGACTCCAAATTGAGAGTCCAGGATGTGCGACGGGACGAGCCACGCATCATGTCATAACTGAATTACCGGTTTATCCCCGTCTAGGGGACAGAAGGGATTTGGCCCGGAAAGGTGATTAGGCAGTGGAGAGGTTGTTCGTCATGAAAGGACTATTCTTGCACCTGGCTCCTTGGACCCAGATTATGCTTTACACAGGATGTCCTGCCAAACTCAGGTAGCTGATTGGATTGGCCGGGGCACCCTGACCATGAATTAAACACCAGAGCCAGGGCTGACCCAGAGATGCCCCTGTAGGCTTGTGACTCGATTAAACGCCAATGTTCCATCCCAAATCTAACATATTGGATTATACTTTGAATACAAACACTCACTGTTGGCAGATATGTGGGGTAGACACCAGCTTCTGGATGAAGTCATTCAACCCCATTTTTCTCTCCTTGATGAAAGCTGTAAAGAGAGAGAGAGAGAGAATGGAAATAATGAATGTCAGCATCAGTGTCATTCACCACACATTGATGCACATAGGTTTGTGTCTCCCGTTAGAGAAGGACATATCAGAGTTGGAGCTGTAATCCGCTGTTCCAAATGTCGTGTTGTATGGTACAGGCGTGCATGTTGTGCACGGATGGACCTCTAATGCTGCGGGCTTATAGGTTACGCAAGCACTTGGGTCACTCATTCTGATACCGACAGAGGTATTTTCCATCCTAGATTCTCATTGCGCCGCAAACGTGACAATTCAAGCCTGATTTCTTATCATTTTATTGTGTTTATTTCTAGAAAATTCTGTCAAAGTAGAACAAAAAAACAACAACGCACTTTACAATCAGGTTCTAATCCATCTCCGGACAGCCGTTTGTCTTACTAATCACTCACGTGCAAACTAAAAACGTCTACTTGGCTCCACTAATCGACACACACGCAGTCGTGATGATTGATTGAGTGCTCACCGGTGAGAACCGTGACGATCCCCCTCATCTTGCAGTAAGTTAGATCACATCCAGCTTCAGTCACCTCCATGGTTACCGGTTGACAAAAATATCCAATAAAAGAAACCAACAACCAGGAAGAACAAACAATAATAGTCCCCGCGCGATCCTTCAGCCGTCAGTAGTTGTCACGACCGACCGTGAAAACCAGCAGAGCTCAACCTGCCGCGCGCCGCTCTCAAATGCCGCTGCTGCCCACACAGCGCGAGCCAGCTAGTTTATATATACGGAACACGTGGTACTTTTAAAAAAAGGCGACGCCCCCCTGTTTTTTTCCTTCTCACGTCACCCGCGTTACTATGGTAACTGCGTGACATCACGGGATTCCGCTGCAGCCATATTCTGCCTGACGAGGAGAGCTCACTGCAGAGGAGGTGAGAGGAAGCACTCCCCCTCCTCCTCCTCATCGTGTTCTCTCAATGGAAATCTCCACTGACTGTGATCACCCATACAAAAGGGATTAAAGTCATGTTATTAATAGGGGGGGGTGCAATCACACGAACTGCAATCACACTCTGGTACAACATGTGCAGCGTCTGGATGCTCCCTGCAGTCCTTTTATTTTGAAAGGACATGGAGAAAAATCTATGTCACGATTGCTGCATTTAAGCTGCTTGCAACTGCTGCAGTTTCTGCCCCCGGTGCTCCGCGTACTAGGCTACAGGCTATGAAATGCAAAAAGAAAAATAAACAACGCCGCGTGACATAACCCCGCATATTTTAAATCCGTGCATTTTCCACAAACCGCCACATGCTTTGTATTCTTAAAAATGAGTGGGTCTCGGCGGCTGGCGAGGTCAAGGTTACAAAGGTGACTTGGCGCGGCGGCATTACGTAAATTCTGAGAATTTGACCATGATGTCATGCTGGTCTAAGCCGAAGCAGTGGTCGTCCAGCTGTCACAGATGTGGTCCACTGACCCTATACGTTACATAACTGTGCCATAATGCAGATGTACTGCCTGAGGAGAGAGAGAGTCACAAAGAAAAGTTTCCAGTGAGCGGGAGTGATGTCTTTATGTTCTGATGAAATTGTGATCAGTCGCAGAGCAATTCTTGCTTTTGAATGACCATCTATTAGTGTTTTATCTTATTTTACTTCACTGTACATCAGAGAGAAATATTGTTATTTTTTTCTACAATTATTAACTGCTTTAAATAGATTCATGTTTTACCCACAAAATATGATGAATCGTTATCAGAGGTAAAATTACAAGTTGATTAATGGGTTAGATTCAAACTATTTTGATCGTTGGTTAATCATTTTAATCTTTTTACAAGCAAAAATTGAAAAAAGGCCAAACATTCTGTCTCCAGCCTCTCGAAAATCAGGATTTGCTGCTTCAACTGAATTTCTTTGGGGTTTGGACTTTTGGACTTGCTTTTTGCTCGAACAACGATAAAATATCTTGATGACCTCTTCACTGTTTCACTACAGATATATCCATAATTAAAAAAAAAGATCTTGAGGCGCAGCCCTAATTGTTATGAATGAAACTGTAACGGCATATGAAATAGTTCAACAAGCCTCTCACTGACTAAGTAGTAGTGTAGTACTAGTAGTAGTAGTAGTAGTAGTAGTAGTAGTAGTAGTAGTAGTAGTAGTAGTAGTAGTAGTACTCACAGGGTCGTTTTCTTTTCATTCGTGAGTGATTTTACTGGATTTTACTTGATGATGTCATTTTGCTGATAATACTTTACTTGAGTCATCATTTGAAATTCTGACTTTTGGCTATTCTCACACTGGTGTTGGTTATTTTTTATTATTTTCATTAGCAATTCATCTGCTGAATATCTTTTTGATGAATTGGTTAATCCTATTGTAATAATAATAAATCCCCCAAATATATGTCAGAAAATAGTGAAAAATGCTAAATCATTTCTCAAAGCTGACGTCACCAGATGTCCCGTTTTTTGTCCGGCCAACGTTCCAATACCCAACGTTATTTAGTTTATCCTAAAATTCAACAAAGAAAACTATCAAATCAGCAAATGTTTGTCATTTTCAAAGGATTATTCGATTAACAAAAGTTTCGATATAGTGAATTATTTACTCGAGGATCTGAGTAGCCTATACTTGTTCCACCCCATGTGAAAAAGCACCTGCTTCAGTCCTCAGAGACTCATTCATCTGTCAAAGGGAAACTCCTGGGTCTCGTCCCCAGTTTGACATGTGACAGTCCTGCATGATTTAGAGGAAGTGAGCCTTCACAGGACCGGTCGTTCTTCTATCGGGGAAAGAGGAAGTGCCTTATCTGTGGCAGAACCCAGCACAGTGTCCTGTCCTACTCGGCTTCAGCTCCATTTTCTCACAGCAACGCACCGGATCCCATCGCATGGCAGCGACACCTCTCACCGGGCTTTGAGTGAGGCCCTCTCCTCAGAGAAACCTGGTCTTACTCTGAATTATTCAGGTGTGTCGTCGTGTCATCGTCTCTGGTGACATGTGGGAGGGAAAAAAAACCACGACTCGGGCAGTTCCCCATCGAACAGCGTCATGCTGTGTTTGATTTGCGTTATTTCTGTTGTGATGGAACAAGACAGTCAGGTGCTGCGGAGCAAAACACAGCTGGTTGAGGAGGTGTTTCCCCCCTTTTTCTACACAATGTCTTTATGAGTGAGAAGTGTGAAACGAATCTCACACGCACGTCGGTGTCGTTCCTGTTATGATAAAGACAGATTATCTGTCCCGTGGAGGTTGAGCAATTGAACCGAACACGCATTAGAGATGTCGGTTCCTCTGTGACTGTCTCTCCAGGGCCAGGTTTTATTTAGCACCTTCACAAACGGGGCCCCCGCTTTCCATCGCCCCGTCCGGCCACGTGATCGATGCCGAGCAGACGGGCAGCACTTCTCGTGTGAGTCACCTGCCAACAGACCTGGTGAAAGCCTTTCCAAACACTCCCCGGGGCTGCCGTCAGTCACACCTCCCCAGCCTCACTTGTGCCACCATGATTAGAGGCTCTGTCTTTCTGGCGCTGCAGGTTGGTGCGTGGCATGGATTTAAATAAAGGCCTCAGCTTGTGCCTCTCGTGTCGCAGAGCTAAGCATCAGATGTTCTGATAAATACCTGGAGATCTAACCTGCAACATTGATCATATCATCTTTTTAAAGGGAGTTAGAACGTATTTAGCTTCTGCTATGCTTTCAAAAGCTCGATGACTCATCCTGCACTCAGGGGCGTTTACGAGAAGTCATCCAATCACATGAGACTTTGGGCGACTAGCTAGCTACAGCGGTCATGTAAACGGAGCGTTACATTACATTACAGTCATTTAGCTGATGCTTTTATCCAAAGCGACTTACAATTCAGATGCTATCATACCGTAAGCACAGCTACGGAAGCAATTTTGGGGTTAAGTGTCTTGCTCAAGGACACATCGACATACTGGAGCCGGGGTTTGAACCACCAACCCTCCTCTCACCCAGTCGCCCTGTTATCGTTCATCCGGCAACATCATCGTTCATCCGGAGTCGTGTTTCTGTCCAATATTCTCTCTCTTTTTGCTCTGTTTTTGGTCTCTACCATTTCCTGAGGGACATTTCTGTCTCTTTAGCTCCTAAATGGTCCAGCCTGTTCACCAGCTCGTCTCCAACTGTGTCTGTCTGCTGTTAAGTGCTGTGCGTGTAGTGTAACGTTGGCTTTTTAGAGCTTTGTTTTGCTGGAAACAGCTGCCTGCTGCGGCTGAAAACAACGCCATGACGGTTAAGTTACAGACCGGACGGAGACTCATTATCTCGCTGCAGGTTCAAGCCATAATTCTCTGTGGGTTTACCACTACAGCTTCCTCTTTGACATTGTGTAGCTAGCCACTTTAAAGACTCCTCTTTCCATCTGGATGCGTATTAAAATGTGTTTAACCCGTTTGTCAAGTTGCGAAGGTATTTCCTTCCAAAGTAGCTGAAGATGATATATGTTCTTTCTCTTTTTGTATAACACAAGCAAAATATGTCCGTCTCAACAATATACGTTAATATATACTGTAACTAAAAACACATTTTCAAGATTTTGTTGTGCAAATCGAGCAAGGAAAGGAGATGCAACATGAGGAAACATCTTTGTTATTGTGCGCTGGATGGAATATTTTCTGATGTTAAACGATCCTTCTGGGTTTTTCAAACTATTTATTTGTCAGAATCGCTTAACTATGTGACTCGAACGAGCCCTTTACACGAGAAGCTGCACTTCTACCCGAGGCAGCAGAAGGTGGATGGATGAGTCATAACAGATAGGTCCTCACCGGTCAGCAGCAGGAAGGCTGTCGGCTAATGAGGACGGAGGATCTCTAATTACAACGTGGGTCTCGTTGACCGGCTCCGAGGAGCGAACCGCGGCCTCGTGTGTTTCACACCCACACAGTCATGCCAACACGCTCTCACCGGAGAACAGAGCATCGCTCTCACACACACACACACACACACACACACACACACATACACACACACACATATACAGAACTGCCGAGAGCCAGACCAAAGGTGGCGGTTCGGTCTGACAGCGTCGCGGTTCAGCCTCAAACCACAGTGAGTGGGAGCACATTTTGGCTCCAAACTTTCGTCTTCGCTTCCCTCCTGAATTCCCAGGCAGGACATGAGATGTTGTTTTTCTCCATTCTCCACGGGGGATTAAATGGCTGCTTCATCAGATAAAAAAAAAATAAAAATGAAATGTTTGCTCTCTGATGTGATGACTCAGACATACACACGCTGCTGCCACATTATTACAAATGAAGCATTACTTTAATTTGCTGCCAAGCAAATGGGATGATCCTGCCTGTTTGGAACCGCAAAGCCGCTATTTATTACATTAATGTGACTGCTTTTCCTGCTCTAATTACAGACAGGCGTTGTCCTGATCTAACATCATGTTACTCTGGTGCTGTATGCGACTCCATGCAGGCGGGTTTCCTGTGCATGACTGAAACGGTTCAGTAAAAAGGAAGCCGATATTTAAAAAAAGACAGCAAAGCCATTTTCATTCAGAGCACCAGTCGTTCACTTACTGCACCTCCGGTGTTGGCTAAATATGAATCGGTGAACAGTGGATGTGACTTCTGTTGTTGAATGCAGTTCCTGTTTCTGGCCTGCATTGTGATTGTATGAACATGACATTTGAACATCACCGTTTCGCTCTGTAGCGCCACACAGACTAGCGGCCCTAAATATAGCGAGCGCACAAGTTATTCATCTGATCCAGTTTTGATCCAGCGCAAACCTCATGTGGTCAGTTACTGCGAGATATTCATCCGGAAAAACATCCGTTGAGAATGGATCGAGTGTGGCAGCTGGAAAGCAAACAAATTAATGATGCGTGCAAATTGCTGTAGATGATGACAACGAGCTGTATTGTTTTTACCATTTTGAACCGGTCGCCAATTTGCGGCCCTGCATGTCTGGAATCTTGTCTACGACGACTAAAAACAAGATGGAAGAGAGCCCTGGTCCTTTTAGAGTTCATCCGGGGATTTCACTGTGGACATTCTCAGAGAGATTTATCAAACGGCTAGCGTGCTTTTCCAGTTGAAGCTCAGTGAGCAATTATTCAGTCAGGTGCAGGAGAATGTGGGGGCGAGATTAGTTTTCATTGATCTGTATTACTTGGTTAGAGTCTGACACAATCACCCGCAAAGTGATTTAGGTCCACGCCCACTCGTGGTGCCCCTAATCCAAACAGATTCCTACCGAGCTGTTCCAGACCACAATGAGTGAAGCAAAGTGTACATGCTGGCTTTGTGACGCTACAGAGCGGAGGCCAAGTATGCACCTCCGAACACCCCGAAACACATCCAGGTTTGGTTTGGTGACGGATTCAAAGGAAAGGTTTGACATTTTGGGAAATACGCTTCTGTACAGTAACTTTGAAGCTGCTGCTAGCAGCTGGTTGGCTTAGCTTAGCATAAAAAATTAGAAACCTATACAGTACAGTGGAATATCTACAAAAAAACCAAAGGGCTCGTTATGCGCTGGACGATATCTTGGCCGAGCACATTAACTTCCTTTAGTGTTGTCGTCACAGTGAGGTTGCTATGCAACCAGCAGAAAAAAGATGCAACAAAGGACACATAACGCGTTAATTAGTGGACTTTAAAGGTGCCGGTATTTGATTACCTTAAGACAGAGCGAGACTCGCTGTTTCCCCTCGTTTTGGGGATTTATGCTATGCTAAGCTAACTATCCGCTAGCTCTAGCTTGGTATCTACCGTACAGACACGAGAGGAGTTTGGATTTTCCATCTAATTCTCTGCATGAAACACATTTGCCAAGAATGTAGAACTGTTGCTTTAAGATTTAGGAGCTTGATCTTGATCCGTGGGACCAAAACCATGACGTGCTTCACGTAAACGCAAATCATCCGATCTTTCAGCCTCCCTGTTAAAGTGCAGAGGCACCGCATTAGCCTTTATCCTCTCAGGTGACAAATGAGATGAGGAGGGGAGAGCCTCTGCTGTCGGACATTGCAAAATTAACCAATGCAAGCAAGCACAGACCTGAGGAGTGCTGATCGATGCCTTTTTAGAATTTGGCATAGTTGTTAGTGCAGCCAAAAGGCAATCTCAAGCAGTGGCAATGACGTCGAAGCAAGCAGAGGGAGCAACGCAGAAAGGTGGAGGAGGCTGAATAGTTAATAAACAGTCTTAAAGATACACATGATCGAAAAGGCAAAAAGAACGTTCAGATGGTTGAGCTAGACTGGAATGTTAACCCACAAAAGAGGAAAAGTTGCACGTCTCGTGCTGCATCCTCCTCTGCTGTGTCGCTGAGAGGCTGCACGTTCATCCAGACAGTGAATTAAAGGGAGCGCCTACCTATGAAGGATCTCTTGCCGGTCTTCATGTCCTCCCAAGTGTTTGACTGTATTTGCGACCGGGCGCAGAGTCTCTGATGAGCGAGCGTCTGTCTGCCGCAGAGCAGCCAGGTGATTGAGTGCATGAGAGAGATGTGGTCCTCCTGTAAATACGCCTCTCCCTCTCCCTCTCTTGTCTTCTTTTCTTTCTTTTTCTTTTTTGTTCAAACGTCGCTCACTGCAGCTCTGGTCGAGAAAAGTCTTTCCATTCACAGGCAAATAAGTTTCCCCGCTGCACTTCCCTCTGCTGTTTCTTTTCCTCTCGTCGCCCTGCCTGCGCTGCGACCAAATAGCTGAAACCAAAGATCTGTGACGCACCTGCCTCAATACACCCCCCCCACCTCCCCCTATTTGTTCTTTTATCTACCTAGAGAGCCTCGAACAAAACAAAAAGCAGGTGTCTGGTTACGAGGAGCGTGGGAGTCCCGCCGGAGGGGGAACCAGTCTCCATGACACGGGAACCACCTGAGGAATACTGGTGAACAGACAGTGAGGGTGTTTTTAAAATCTGCTTTTAAATTGGTCGCCGGTGCACAAATGATGCGTTCGCTGCTCATCAGCCTCCTACACCTCCGTCATTTACAGTCCCTGAGGAGTTTAAGGGTGGGGGGGTGTGTAAAAATCACCCACTTAGTCCCACTCGCTGATGGCCCCGATTGCTTTGCTAGCTGTCTGCCTCGGGGCTCGTAGGCCTTCATACACAATGAGTGCTATGTGATGAAGAGCAAGGTCTGTTAAGGGTTGACACTCGGGAGCAACAGCGATGAGTCGGGGCCGTTCGTCACACGGTGAGGGGCTGCGTTGAGTCATGATTTAGCTTTGGGAGCTGGAAAAGTGGGCCACGACCATACTGCATTTGATTTAACATGGATGATAACTTGTGATCTATTACTTAAGCTCGCAACCTGAAAAGAAGCACAGCCTCAGTGTTGCCCGAATCCACGCTGAAAGACGCAACAGAATCAGACTTTTCAAACTATATTGGTATTTGCTGCATCGCTGTTGCTTTGTATCTTCTGGTGTTGTTTGGTCTGCCCTCTTGTGTGCCAATGAGCGAAAACAAAAAGGCAACGGAGATGTTGAGCAAACACTGTGTTAAAGCATGCGACTCTATATAAGAAGGGGACGTAGTCGCTGTGACGTCACCCAGCATGTCCATTGGTGTGTGGACTGCACGTTTGAAGCCTCGAGTTCAGCATTTTGGTCGTCGCCATCTTGTTTTTTTGCAACCAGAAGTGACGCAGAAAGGTGGCGCTAAATACAGCCAACATTTGACAATGATCTAAACACACTGCGAAAGGGTTGAAGTTGTAAGAAGTAAACACAGACAGGTCCCAGACCAGACAACACCGTGGTAGCGACATGTCAATCACAGTAAGCCCTAAAGCATACTCTGCTTCATGGTCTATTTGACTCTAAATGGACCATAATTTACTAAATGAACATCACGCTGTATTGAAGGAGACTTGAAACTAGAGATTGAGACCATAAACTCATGTTTACAATGTTTACTGAGGTAATAAATCAAGAGAGGAGTAGAGTCATTTTCTCATAGACTTCTATACAATCTCACAGATAACGATGATTGACTGTGCGAACACGTATCTGCATTGCTGTTATAAAGTGTCTCTACATCACGTGCATATTTACGTTGTGAGTAATTCTACAGCAACGTTTCATTTTGTCTTTATTGATAGTGAATCCAAAGCTTCCGACACACAGATTGCTGCCTCACTGCTAATATCATTTAGTGTCATGAAAATAATCATGACTAGAAAATGTTGTATTTGCGGGGCTTTTATTATGGGGGGGTGAAAGGGGAAAAGTCTTCTGTTTGTCTCTCTGTCTGTCTGTCTCTCTCTCTTTCTCTCTATCCTTCTGTCTGTCTCTCTCTCTATCTCCCTATCTCTCTGTTTCTCTCTCTATCATACAGTCATTCAGGTCTTATATATTTTTAGAAGACCCCCCCCCCCCTTTCTAGTTTGTATTATCTCGCCTCAATGGTTCCCGTGGATCGTATACCTGGACTCTGGTCTGGCCTCCTGCCGTGGTTCTGTCATATGCATTGAATGTGTTATAACTCTGTAGTGTTCATTCTATACACATGACATCTATTGCACTTCTGTCCATCCTGGGAGAGGGATCCCTCCTCTGTTGCTCTCCCACAGGTTTCTCCCTCTTTTCTCCCTGTTAAAGGTTTTTTTTGGGGGAGTTTTTCCTGTTCCGATGTGAGGGTTCTGGGACAGAGGATGTCACATGTGTATAGACTGTAAAGCCCTCTGAGGCAAATTTGTAATTTGTGATTTTGGTCTATACAAAAATAAATTGAATTGAATAGGTACTACAACCAGTCATTCATTGATGAAATAAAAGCAAGACATCTAACCAGTGATGTAAAACATGTGTCTAAAGGTGGATGTTTTGGCAAATACACTTATTGTCTTTTTCGCCAGGAGAAGGCGAGCTATGTTCTCCGTTACTGAGGCGCGACCTACGGCACTTTCACAGGCAAAGCGCATATCAAAGAGCACGAGGACTCCATACTGAATCCAATAGGGTAGAAAATGTAACTAGATATTGTCATGATTACAATTATCTTTCTGAAAAATGTATGCTTAAAAGTGAATTATTATTATTATTAAATATATGCTAATTTACATACATTCCCAGCACAGAAATCTGAACGTTGGATAGAGCCAGGTTCAAAATTCTTGTTACATTTTGTTGAAATATTAGACTCAAAGGTTGTTACTGAGGGAGTTTTTGATATCTCTTTGTACACTGTAAGAAAAGTCAGTGAATTTTACAGTGAACAACTGTTAAATCACAACAGTAAGAGAGCGTAAGTTGTAAATAGGTTATATTCAGTTTATCAGACAGTGAAACACCGTAAACATATATATCAGCCGAAACAATAATTTGTGCATGTATTTCTTGTAAAAAAATACATTTTGTCACTGTTAAATGTACTAAACATTGTACTGATAATGGAAATACACCGTAATATGAAAATAAATATACCGTAATTCTTGCATTTATTACTTTTTAAAAATACATTTGGTTACTGTTAAATGTACGGACCATTGCGCTGCCAATGAAGGTAAAACGCATTATACATTCAACAGCCAGTTGGATAAAAAACTCATTACTTGTGTTTCTTAGTTTCCAGAACTGTGCAATAACACATTGGCCTCATATCATAAGAGATATTCTCTTGGCAAAATATCCGCATGCAAGTGCAGCTACTAGGTTTGTAATAAAAAGTCTCATAAACGTTATCATAGTTACTGGCAGCAACATTAGCATTGCAGCTAAGGTAGCATAGAAGCACAGAGGATTAAGATAAAGGCCTGACAGACTTTGGCTACATAGTCTGACAGGCCTACAGGCAATATTGGTGAAAAGCAATTCATTGCTGGTTTGTGTCTTTTCATATGATTTGAAAAACAAAACCTTATATAAACACAGTAATGTACACTATCAGTGTTATTATTAGAGAGACAGAATGGAACCATGACATTCTAGAACTCATATGTTCCATGGAAGCCGTGATGTCACAGAACAAAGCACAGAAGAACATAGATTAACACAGTTTTGTTAACACAGACCAGTCGTCAAAATGGATAGAGGCGGAGACGGATCGCAAAACCATGGTAAGTACTTGGTTTATCAATTTAAAGACCTCTCTGTAATGTACAATCTTTCCAAAAGCTGTTTGTAGATGGAGTCTGTGATTCTAATCAAAAAACGCTTTTTGTTAAATTAAGTGATTATCTCCTCATGCTCTGCTAGCTGTCTGTTCTGTTTGCACTGAAAATATTGTTCATTCACAGCCCTGGCTCTTTAAAAAGGAAACTAAGATTTGATTTCTTAGTTTAATACAATTTAAAGTTATGCATCGAGCTCATTTCTCGAAAGCAAGATTAGCTAAAATGTACCCTGATTCAGATGCTTGTAACAGTTGTCATAATACCCCTGCCAACTTAACTCACATGTTTTGGTCATGCCCTGCCCTGGCATCTTACTGGTCTGTGATCTTTAAAACACTATCTGAGGCTCTTAATATTGATTGTCAACCCAATGCAGCATCAGCTATATTTGGTGTCACAGATAGACAACACTCTACAAGAAGAAAAAGATGTAAAAACATCATGGCGTTTACAACACTTCTTGCTCGTAGAAGAATATTGTTGCATTGGAAATCAACGAATCCACTATGTGGTTTAGTGACCTGATGCAATTCATACAATTAGAGAAAATAAAATACTCACTTAGGGGGTCAAGTACAAATTCTTCTCCACCTGGGACCCGGTTCTGACATACTTAAGGAAACTCAAAACTATGCCTGATACCCCCTAGTAGTATTTCTTGGTCTAGACCCTTAATCATGTGGCGCACAATAGACAACTGGTTTTATTTTTATTTAACTCTCTTTATGTTGGACAAGTAATAATTTGGGCACTCTGGTTTCTACCTACTGGCCAATCCTTTTGTCTTTTGATTTTTTAGGCATATTGTGCTTGTATGATGTGTTGATTGTATATTTACTTTGTAGAGTGATGTAGGCGTGTGTACATATAGATGTATGTGTGTGTTTCTGAACATATACATAATGACGTCAGGCATTGCGAAATGAGGTGACCTTTTTTATTTATTTACTTTTCTGTTCTCGGTGGGTGTACCAGTGGGTGGGGTGGGTGGGACAGGTTTGTTGTTTGTTTGTATATGTTAACAAAAAAGCTAAAAAACAATGGAAATATAAGTCAAAGTACATGTTTACTGTATTCTATGTCTGACAATATTTCAAAAGGAAAAAAAAGTTTAACATTTTGTTAGTAAAAAAACATGTGAATTTTGGAAATTATTTCATCTATCTTTTTAACTGGAAGAATTTCAGACTCCACCTTTAAGGAAGATTGATTTCTTAGTTTAATGCAATAAATGTTAAATTGATAATGATAATGATAAAATCCTTCTTTACCTTGCCCTTACCTTTAAATGCAGAAAGGGATCAACAACGTGGTGGACGCTTTGCCTTGTTGGATTTTTTAAGTCAAACACTAGGGGAGGAGATCTTCGATGGGATTCTACAAATCTGGCTCAACCGTGATAACCGACGTGTACTTGAAGGTGAAGTTTGTGAATTTTGGAAATTATTTCATCTTTCTTTTTAACTGGAAGAATTTCAGTCTCCACCTTTAAGGAAGACTGATTTCTTAGTTTAATGCAATAAATGGTAAATTGATAATGATAATGATAAAATGCTTCTTTACCTTGCCCTTACCTTTAATATGCAGGAGGAGATCGACGTCGTGTTGGACTCCTTGCCGTGTTTGAAGAACTAATAGGGGTGGAGGCCTTCACTGAGATTTTAGAAATATGGATCAACCTTGAAAACGAAAACCCGAACAACGATGAAATCGAGGACAACAATGAAGACCAGGAGGATGACAACCAAGAAGAGGACAACCACAGAAACAATGAAGACCAGGAGGATGACAACCAAGAAGAGGACAACTATGACATCAATGAAAACCATAACAGCCTCGACAACAATGACGGCATTATTGATAACAATAATGAAGATGCAGAAGTGGCTGGTTGTAGTGCTTGGGTTGAGGTTGGAGTCAACCAGGGGGATGAAGAAGACCCCCTGCCTGGAGTGTCATGGAAGAGGTCAAGAGAGGATGACGGAGAGGACATTGAAGAGAGAAGCAGCAAAAAAAGCAGAAAGCTGAAAAGCAGCACCGGCAGTGACACCGACAGTGACACCAACTTCAACGGTTATAACAAGATAACTGTAAATGACCCTAACCCTGAAGAAGATCCTCTGCCTGGTCCATCCAAGAAACGGAAGAGAAAGACTAACAGAGTAGAAGAGAGAAGCAGCAAAAAATGCAGATGGCGGGATGAGTCTGCTGAAAGCAGCACCGACAGCACCGACTTCATCAAGGAAACTGGAACTAGTCCAATCGAACACATTAAAGTTCCTGAGGACGATCCTCTGCCTGGTGCATCCAAGAAACGGAAGAGAAAGACTAACAGAGTAGACGAGAGGAGCAGCAAAAAATGCAGATGGCGGGATGAGTCTGCTGAAAGCAGCACCGACAGCACCGACTTCATCAAGGAAACTGGAACTAGTCCAATCGAACACATTAAAGTTCCTGAAGAAGATCCTCTGCCTGGTGCATCCAAGAAACGGAAGAGAAAGACTAACAGAGTAGACGAGAGGAGCAGCAAAAAATGCAGATGGCGGGATGAGTCTGCTGAAAGCAGCACCGACAGCACCGACTTC